>NW_027362787.1:7845000-8245000 GCF_046119375.1 Phyllobates terribilis | reverse complement strand
GATTGTAATCTGATTTGCAGATAAAACTGGCCCATTCAAATGATTGGATTGCCAAAAAAAGATACATTTGCATCCTTGTTCTGTATGTTTTTCACTGACTAATGTTAGAAGTTTGTAAATCTTCATCACTTTTTTTCTCTCATCAATAGGTGGCAGAAAATGTCATTTTTCAACATGAGGAGAGAAAACTTCATTCCATCACTTTACCTGATGGGCCCATGTGTCAGATCAGCACAGAAGCAAATAGGCTTCAATTGCTCATTTTTAAGTACTCTTTAGCTCATAAAGAAGGGGGCTGGAGGCATGGGAACCTAGAAGGAAGCCCCACATGACCGGGATTGGCCAGGAGGGTGCAATTTTTAAATCCCAATGGTTGGGATTGGGTGTAGGCTTGGAGGGGCTGGCATTTGGATGGGGGAGGGGTAAAGGGGGGGAGAGGTATAATAGGGAAAAGTGCGGGAAAACGGGCAGTCCAGAGAAGAAGTCATTGAGAGAAGTTCTGGAGCACTAATCCCCAAAAAAAAAAAAAAAAAAAAGATATATATATATATATATATATATATATATATATATAATTTTACTTTTTACCAATTTGCTGGGACACTCTTCTGGTTATTATGGAGTCCATGGAGTCCCTTATCGCCAGGCTGAGGGAGACTGCCAGATCCAGGCGAGGAGGGTGGCTTGAGTCTCAGCTGGCCGGGCTGCTGGGGAATGCCGGAGAGGAAGAATCCCCGTCAGGATTGGGAAGAATTGCCAGGAGGACGCGGCCCCCCGAGAGGCTTTCCCCGGAGATGGTCGGTACGGGCAGCAGGCGCAGGCTGCGGAGCCCCTCAGGGGACCCTGCGTCCATTGAGCATGCCGGCGGAATCCCCTGCCGGCGTGCCCGCCGCGGCAGGAATCCGCCCAGCCGGTCTGCGGGCTCCCCCTGCATCAGGTCTCGGTCCGCGACTGAAGTTCCCCGCTCCGTCGTGGTGTAGCCTGCCCCTTCGGCGCGCCGCAGTACTAGATCTCAGGCCGCGCCGGAAGCAAGGCCCGGGCCGCAGACGCGTCACCCGGGGGGCGGGGCCTCACCGGAAATGGGGCCTACGTCACTTCCGGCCCCGGATACAGATGGAAGGGATGCACAGCCAATGAGCGGCGGGCGCAGGGACACGCCCCCCGCTCCTAGATCCAGCGGCGATTCAAGACGCCGGTTATTCAAAAGAAAAAAGAGCGGCAATCCTGCAGCAGGGAATGGAGGGACCACCAGCGTGGCAGGCACACCTGGCGACGTTCCTGTCGGGGTGCCTGCGAGACAGACCAGAGGGGGCAGACAGCAGCGGAGCTGCATGGGCAGGCAGCAGCAATTCCAGGACCTGCTGCCTGGCCCAAGTCACTCCAGGCTGAGGGATGGAGCGGCGGGCAGCAGTACGGAGTTGCCTGGCAGTTATCCACGGATCAACACGGATCAGGCTGGTGAGTCCGGGTCTGAAAATCGCGGAGGTGCACGGTTGGCGGTGAGGACCGGAACAGAGACGAGCGGAGGACAAACGACGGGGATGTCAGCACGGGCTCAGGTCTCCCCTGGTGACGAGGAGACCATGGGCGCGGGCCTTGAGCGGCAGGGGTCGGTCGGACTGGATTATGGAGAAGAACAAGACGAACCAAGGACTCATCAGGACTCGGGGAGTACGACTGGCGGGGACACAGCACCTGCGCAGCTTCGTGAGTATGCGTCTATGTATGGTTTGTCGCCCGCGGGGTCTTTAACGGATGGGGTAGGGGATAGGCAGGTGCCTGGGCCCAGCAGGGAAAATGTTAGGGGAGGTAGTGGGTCGGATGTAAGCGGGTTTAGGGATTTGTTGGTTAGCATGTCGCGCATTTTGGCGAGAATAGACGGGGGGGGAGCCATTCAAGGGGGGTTGTCACCGGCGGGGGCTTGGCTACCTAGTCAACCGGCGTTGTTGCAGGTGGGGAGCGAGTCGGCCAGGTCGGCGGGGTATGCAGCTGGGACACCTTCTGGGGTATCGGTTTGTGTGCAGACAGAAAAGGAAAATGCGGATACTGTAAAACTGGATGATAGGGCGAAAGGGGAGGTATACGTGTGCTTTGAGGGGCCGTTGGGGGCGCATTTAAAAAGAGAGGTTAAAGAAAAGATTTGGCGGGACGAGTATGTCAAAATTTTTTCCCTGCTTCCGTTGGAAAAGTTTAACCTGGATAAGGGAAAAAAGGACGACAGTAAAAAAGAGGAGGAAGAGAAACGTAGGTGGAGGTTGATTCCACAGACGTTTGTCAATTGGTTACAAGCTTTTGCAATAATGGCTAGCGTTATTGGAGAAAAAGCTCCTGATAATTGTTCAGGTTTGTTTTGCTACCTTGATGCTATTGTGGAGGCTCATAGGACTTACGGGGGTCAGGTGTGGTTACGATATGACGAGCAATTTCGGCAGAGGAAGGCAGTCCACCCTGAGATCAGATGGGATCAAAAGGACATTGGTTTGTGGCTGAAGGTTATGGCCCCAGTGAGGTATGGGCAGTCCTTTCACGGGAGCAGCAGTAGTGGTAACCAATCAGCATTACACGGGGGAAGTAGTCAGGGCGCGCAAAGCACTAAGAAGGAAGTGGGAACTTGCTGGCAATTTAACGATGGCCAATGCAAGTACGGGAGCTCCTGTAAATTCAAACACGTGTGCTCCCATTGTAATGGAAGCTCACACGGAGCATCAAAATGCTTTAAGAAGGGAAAGGGAAAGCCGACATTGGGTATAGGTCAAGGGGGTGACTCCGGTGAGGGTGCACGCGATGGCCCCCTTTCTAAGTAGGTATCCGGATCAGTTGAAGGCTAAGGTCATTTCGGATGGGTTTTTGGTAAGTTTTAGAATCCCTCCTCCTGAGCACGAGGTCCCCTTTTCAGTAAAAAATTTGACGTCAGCTTCCCTTCATCCAGATGTGGTTAGCGTGAAGTTGGCTAAGGAGGTGGTATTGGGCAGGATGGCTGGACCGTTTCGGGTATTACCTAGCAGCAGGGTGGTTATTTCGCCGTTGGGTGTTGTGCCCAAGAAAGAGCTGAATAAGTTTCGTTTGATTCAGCATTTGTCGTACCCGAAGGGGCTCTCGGTGAATGATGGCATTGCACAGGAATTATGTTCGGTTGAATATACATAATTTGATGCGGCGGTGCGATGGGTACAGCGATATGGGTCAGGATCGTTGCTAGCTAAGACGGATATCGAGTCGGCTTTTCGGTTGCTGCCAGTTCACCCGGATAGCATCCCGTTGTTAGGTTGTTTTTGGAATGGGCATATTACATGGATAGGTGTTTGCCAATGGGTTGTGCAATTTCTTGTTCTTTGTTTGAAACGTTTAGTACCTTTTTGGAATGGGTGGTGAAGAACCTGGCATCAGTTAATTCAGTCATTCATTATTTGGATGATTTTCTGTTTATAGGCCCTCGGCAATCGTTGTTGTGTAGGAATTTATTAGGTACTATGGTGTGGGTAGCGGAGCATTTTGGCTTACTGTAACGGGTCTGGGAGGTGGAACCTCTGAGCTACTATACAAAGGGGCAGTCCTTGTAAGGAAGTGGGTGGCTCCCAGGGAAGGCGGGTAGGTAGACACGGCAAGTGACAAGAACAGTCTCAGGGTAGAAGGGCAGGACGGTCACAGCAAGTGACGGGGACAGTCTCTTGACAGGCGGGTGGTCACGGCAAGTGACAGCAGGGTAAGAGTCTCTAGACAGGCAGGGGGTCACGGCAAGTAACGGCAAAGCCTCCAGGTAGGCTAGCAGGCAGGTAGCAGATGAGCGCTCCCAGGTGAGCGGGTAAGAGTCTCTCAGCTAGCTGGCAGGTGATCACGGCAAGTGACGGCAGAGCCTCCAGGTAGGCTAGCAGGCGGGTAGCAGATGAGAGCTCCCAGGTGAGCGGATAAGAGTCTCTGGACAGGCAGGTGGTCACAGCAAGTGACGGCTAAGCCTCCAGGTAGGCTAGCAGGCGGGTAGCAGGTGAGCGCTCCCAGGTGAGCGGATAAGAGTCTCTGGACAGGCAGGTGGTCACAGCAAGTGACGGCTAAGCCTCCAGGTAGGCTAGCAGGCGGGTAGCAGGTGAGCGCTCCCAGGTGAGCGGGAAAGAGCCTCTGGACAGGCTGGCAGGCAGGCAGGTATCAGGCAGGTAACTGGCAGGTACTTCCTGGTCCGCGGGCGGACTGATCCATAGACAGACTGGCAGGTGCTGGTAGGCAGACTGTCGGACCGCAGGATTGCAAGCAGGTAGACAGCACTGGAAGACAAGCTGGCAACGGGACCTGAGGGCTGAAGCAGAGTTGAACGACTTTGCAACAACATTGCTCGGGCACCTCCATTTTGGAGGAGGTGCCTTATATATGGTGGGGTCCTCCGGCCATTGGCCGGGGACTCCTTAGGACGGCGCACGTGGCCCCTTTAAGAGAGAGGGAGCGCGCGCGCGCCCTAAGCACAGTGACCGGGAAGCAGCGCGCGCTGCCAGCAGAATGGGAGGAAGACGCCAGGCACGGAGCGGAGAGGTGAGGGGAACGGCGTCCCTACCTAGCAGGAGGCAGGCGCGCCGACGCTACACTTACCATTGGCAAAAGAAAAGACAGAAGGCCCTTGCACAATCCTAAGCTTCTTGGGCATTGTAATTGATACGGAAAGGATGGAGTGTCGATTACCTGAAGATAAATTGTGTTTGCTCAAGCAGGAGGTCGATAGAGTCGGGAGGTTGCGCAAGGTGACCCTGAGGGAGCTACAATCGCTGCTGGGGCGCTTAAATTTTGCATGCAGGATTATGCCAATGGGCAGAATTTTTTGTCGCAGGTTGTCAGGCGCGACATCAGGAGTGCATGCGCCCCATCATTTTATCCGCCTAAATAAGGAACACAAGGAGGACCTGAAGGTTTGGAAGTTGTTTTTGGAAAGCTATAACGGCAGGTCGTTAATCCAGCAGGAGTTTGTGAGCAGTTTGGATTGTGAGATATTTACAGATGCTGCAGGAAGTGCTGGTTATGGGGCCTACTGGAAAGGGCGGTGGAGTGTTGGGGCATGGCCGATTGGTTGGACGGAGAGGGGTCTTACGAGGAACCTCGCGTTTTTGGAATTATTCCCTATTGTTGTCGCGGTTACTATTTGGGGTGAGTGTTTTGCCAACAGGAGAATTCGGTTTCATTGCGATAACATGGGAGTGGTGTCTGTCATCAACAGCTTGTCGGCCTCGTCCCCGCCGGTGATTAGGCTGCTGAGGGAACTTGTTCTTTGTTGTCTCAATTTGAACGCTTGGATTACAGCAGTCCATGTTCCAGGTGTACAAAATTCCATAGCAGATGCCTTATCTCGTTTTCAGTGGGACCGTTTTCAGGCGCTAGCACCAGAGGCAGAGGACGTGGGTCAAGAATGCCCTTCGCATTTGTGGCAACTGATTATGGAGGAGCCGGACGGTTAATAAGGGAGTCCATTATGAGGCAGACCTGGGCATCATACGAGGCATCATGGCGAGTATGGCAAAGTTGGATTCTGGAGTGGGGTGTGGTGGAAAGTGAAGGAGATAGAGAGATGGCAGTGTTGTTTCTTGTGGGAAGGGCAGCAGAGATTGGATGGTCTGTGTCAAAAGTTAGTAAATTTGTAGCAGGATTGGCATTCGCTTTTAAATTGCAGGGGATAAAAGATGTTACAAAGTCCTTTTTAGTGAAGCAAGCACTTAGGGGCTTTAGGAGAGGCGGTAAGGTGTTGGATAAACGAAGATCAGTGACTTTTAGTATTTTAGAGCGGTTGGGTTTTGTGTTGGATAAGATTTGTTGTTCAGTTTTTGAAGCCACACTGTTTAGATTGGCTTTTTCATTGGCGTTCTTTGGCGCACTAAGATTAGGTGAGTTGGTGGCACCAAGTAGGAATAAGGTTGGGGGTTTGTTTGCTGAGGATGTGAGCGGTCGGAAAGGGGGAATCGAATTTTGGATTAGGAGGGGGAAGACGGATCAATTGGGCAGAGGCAAGCGAGTGGTATTGGGGGAGGTTAATGGATCTTTTATTTGTCCTAGGAGATGTTTAATGGCTTATTGGCAGGTTTGGTCGGGACGTAAGGGCCCATTATTGTGTCATAAAAACGGAGAGTTTTTGTTCCGTTTTCAATTTATTGCAGTATTTAAAAAAGGGATCCGGGAGTTGGGTCTTAGTCCTGAGGTGTACGGGTCGCATTCTTTCAGAATCAGTGCGGCGTCAGAAGCGGACGGTTTGGGTTTAGGAAAGGATGTGATAAAACGCATCGGGAGGTGGAGTTCTGATCGTTATCTGTCCTATGTGCGGCATTAGGTATGCGGAATTATGGTTTTATTTTGTCCAGAAGTGAATACCTTTTTGGTTGTCTTGTTGCAGGTGACGTCCCGTTATTAGTCTGGATTCTTGGACACTCTTTCGTTCATTGAGGGGTGCTGCGGGCGGGTGTGAGGCCAAACGGTAGGCAATTAGGTTTTAGCAGAGAGCAAGTGGTGGTCCGGTGGCTGGGTTTTCGAGAGATGGTATGGAGAAGGGTGCTTCCTGAATTCCATAAGGTGGCTCGTTTGGACCGGGCGCCGGACATTTTGGTGGTGCATATGGGGGGGAATGATTTGGGGGCTCGTCCGGTTAGGGAATTGATGAGGGATATTCGAATTGATTTTTTAAGGTTATGGACATCTTTTCCTGGGGTGTTGACGGTTTGGTCTGACATTGTGCCGAGAAAAAATTGGAGGGAGGCCAGATCAGTGAAGGGCATTAATAGGGCACGAGTAAAGTTGAATAGAGCCATAGCAGCTTTTGTTGGTAGAAACGGGGGAGTAAGTGTTCGGCATCTTGATTTTGAGGCAGGGGTTGGTGAATTTTGGGCAAAGGATGGTGTGCACCTGAACGATATTGGGATTGATTTATGGGCATTATCTATACAGGAGGGGATTGAGAGGGCTTTGGCAGTGTTGGGGCGCTCACGAGCCTGAGGTGGTCAGAGCTGTTCGTTTGTGGCGGGGGGTGGGGTTCTTGGAGTTGGCACAGAAGTGTCGGTGGGAAAGTTATTGGAAATTTACAGGCAGTGGCTTGATTAAGCGGGGTGATCTGGCATTTGGTTTTTTGGGGCTCTGGACGGGGTTTTACCCTGGGAGCTTTTGGTGCCCTTGAGCTGGTGATGGACGGCTGAGGGTAACACGGTGGTTCGATTTCGGTTTAGTTATGTCAAATTTATCCAAAGAAAATTACAGGTGCAGTGTTTTTATTTGTTAAGGTACGTGAGGTCGGTAAGTTGGGGAGGGGGCTTACGGAACTATGGAACCCGGGTTGGCCATATACGGTCATGTGGCGTAACATTGTGTTGATCAGACACACAAAAACTCTGATCAAAGGTCAGCTTAGGGTTTACTTCATGTACACACAAATTGCCAAAGGCAAATAGAGATCCCTTAATAAAGACCTAAATATAAAACATAACTTTTATTTTGATTATTAGATATAATAACGGAAAAGATAACACACACTTAAAAAAACACACAGTACTGGATGTTTCTGATAATTCAGCGACGGGTTATATGACCCATAACTATTAAAGTGCTTGTGCTTCTGTTATGGCAGCTGTGTATCGAGTGCTTATCTGTCTAATATATTATTCTAAGGAATGTGAACTGAGGTCTAAGATGGTACACATGCAAGAAATAGGAGCATGTTCACACTAGCAAAAAGATGCAAAACCTACAAAAGACAAAAAAATATATCTCATACCCTACCATCATTATATCTAAATGTAAAACAAAGTTACATATGAAATATAGGGTCCTTAGTGAATTATTTTTGATCAAAAAAAGTATACAAGCCGTCCCACCAGCGACAAGGTGACCCTAAATTGGGACGGTCCTACACTGTCTATATTAAAAACCTTACTGTATATCAAAGTTGAAGTAATGCATATAAAAGGGTAGACAAATAGAACCGGGTCCCAACATCAGACCACCTAAGCCCGTGGTAAGCTACATATATACTAACCAGCTCAACAAGGGGGATGCCACACCCCTAATTTGCACAGAATGAAAACAAGACAAAAAACCAAGCAATGTGAACTGAGGTCTAAGATGGTACACATGCAAGAAATAGGAGCATGTTCACACTAGCAAAAAGATGCAAAACCTACAAAAGACAAACAATATATCTCATACCCTACCATCATTATATATAAATATATTATTCTTCAGAATAAATCACCACCAATAGTGAGTCCTCAATATAATCATACTCGGTATACACTATTCACTTTATTATCAGGGCTTATTTATCAGGAAATTGGATAAAAGGGATTATGCTATACGTAGCATGAGAAAACTGCTTATATGTACAACTAAACTGGTCATCAAGGTGTTCAGCAGTCTCTCCAGTTTCTATAGTTAGAAAACTATTTGGATCACAATAGATATCTTTTCATATCCAAATGAGCCTTATTCGGCAATATTTGGTTTCATTCATTAGTGGGCAGTGAGGTAAATGCTTCTACTGCCGCCCTTGTATCTCATCTATTAGACTTAGGAGCTGTAGCACTTATTTATCACTGTAGTGCTTTTCAGTTGTCATGCAATAGGGCTTCTTGTAGCATGCATTCTTACCTGTAGCAGCTACTCAAAACCATAACATTTACTGATTTTTATCAATTGTATATAAAGCGGAAATCATACTGCTCCTGTTATTCAGCCCTTGTATTTTGATCAACAGCTACTAATACAATATGATGTACCACCCGGCCCGGCACCTAGAATGACATCCCCACAAAGCCTCACTACACAGTATTATGTCCTCACAGAACGATATGCTCACACAGCCCCTTTACACAGTATTGTCCCCACAAAGTTCCCTTAAACAGTATTCTGCACCCTGTGACAGAGTCACCGGTGTTATATGCAAGAGGAGGTATGTGTCACTCCGGCTGCTAGCTTGTGTGGACTGAAACCTACAAACTTTCCTCCAGCATGTTATATGTTGGAGGTTAATTCCTAAAGGGTGTGGTTTTATGTGAATGGCAAAGAGGGTGGGAGGTCATTCACCCTAGGTCCCCTCAGAGTGTAGCTGTTATGTTCTGCTACCAGAGCTAAGGAAAGAGAGGAGATCTGTCCCTACGATAGAACTCAGCTTAATCCCTACGATGTAACAGGGGACCTGATCCTGCGATCAGACCTGCTAAAGTCCTAAGCTAGTCTGTACGGAGACCTATAGATGTGGGGAAAGAATCCCTACAAGTACTAAGGACTGGGAGGAATATGGGACACCTCCTAACAGAAATAGTAGCAGACAGACGAACAAACAAAATATATAGAACATAGAGGTCAGTAGACCAAGCAAACTAACAGAGCAAGACACAGAGCACAGGCTAGCTAGAAAGTAGATATACAATGAAGTCCAGCAAAGCCAGAAGGGCGGAGCAGGCTAAAATAGGCCAACAAGGTCATGTGACCAGCAAAGGAAAAAAAAACTAAGAGCAAGGTTCTAACAGTACCCCCCCTTCTAAGAGGATCCTCCGGATCCCCTAGGACCAGGCTTATCAGGAAATCTCCTGTGAAACGCTCTGATAAGTCTGGACGCGGAAACATCATCCGACCTCACCCAAGAGTTATCCTCGGGTCCGAAACCTTTCCAGGCCACTAGATACTGCAAACTACCTCTATACAGTCTAGAGTTAAGGATGCGAGAAATTTCATATTCCCCGTCCTCCACCACCGGAGGAACAGAGGCAGAGGCGTCACAATCCGATACAACAGCTTTTTTCAACAGAGAGACATGAAATACCGGATTAATTCTCCAGGAGGTAGGAACCTCCAACCTAACAGCAGATTGGTTGACAACCTGAAGCACCTTAAAGGGCCCTACAAACTTGGGACCCAATTTCTTAGAAGGAATCCTCAACCGCAGATTCCTAGAGGACAACCAAACCATGTCACCAACAGCGAACAAAACCTCCTGTCGTTTCCTATCAAAGTAGTCCTTAGATTTTCTGTTGGCCTCCTGAAGATTACCACGCACATCCGTCCAAACTCTCTCCAAATCACCGGAAAAATTCTCCTCCTCAGGCACGGCAGATCCCAACTTGGAGAACGACCCAAACGACGGATGTCTCCCAGAACAACAAAAAAAAGGCGAACAACCAGCAGAAGAAGATGTATGATTGTTCAGAGCAAATTCAGCAAGTGGCAGAAACTCAGACCACCCCTCTTGATTGTCTGTCACAAAACAACGCAAGAACTGCTCAACATCCTGGTTTTTCCTTTCTGTCTGGCCATTAGATTCAGGATGATATCCGGACGAGAATGATAAATGAACTCCCAACCTGTCACAAAAGGCACGCCAAAAACGAGCCACGAACTGAGGACCCCTATCAGAAACAATGTCAGTAGGAACGCCATGAAGTCTGACAATTTCCTTGACAAAGGCCTTAGCGAGAGTTTTAGCGCAGGGCAGTTTGACAAAGGGAACCAAGTGACACATCTTGCTAAAACGGTCCACGACCACCCAGATGACAGTAAAACCCTCAGAGGGGGGAAGGTCAGTTATAAAGTCCATAGCCAAATGTGTCCAAGGAGCACTGGGAACCTCCAAAGGAAAAAGCAACCCCGCAGCAGGAGTATGTGAGGACTTAGATCTAGCACATATAGTACATTGACGCACCCACTTAATGACTTCCTTCTGCCATCCAGGCCACCAAAAACTGCGACCCACCAGTCTCTTGGTCTCAGAGATTCCGGGATGACCTGCCAACCGAGATTCGTGACACTCAACAAACAAATCTCTCCTAAAGGTCCCAGGCACAAACAACCTCCCATGAGGAGTGTTAGAAGGGGCATTCTCCTGTGCTTTAAGAATCTCATTTTCCAAAACGGAGTCCAAAGCAGCTATCACAACACCTTCTTGTAAAATGTTCTCCTCTTTCTCAGCACCGACTATGGGAGAAAAACTGCGAGACAAGGCATCCGCCTTAACATTCTTAGTACCAGGGATGTAAGTAACGGAGAAATTAAACCGCGAGAAAAACAGTGCCCACCTAGCCTGACGGGCATTCAGGCGCTTGGCAGCATCAAGATATATCAGATTTTTATGATCCGTAAGAACCTGAACGGGAAATTCCGCACCTTCCAAGAAGTGGCGCCAGTGTTCAAATGCGAGTTTAATAGCCAATAATTCCCGATTACCAATATCGTAATTCAGTTCAGTCTCCGAAAATTTTTTTGAAAAAAAGGCACAGGGATGTAATCCATCCCCGTTATCCTGAGACAATACTGCGCCAACCCCCACAGAGGAAGCATCAACCTCAACCAAAAACGGCCTAGTAACATCAGGCTGCATAAGGATGGGAGCAGAGGTGAACCTCTCCTTGAGATACACAAAAGCTTCAATGGCCTCAGAAGACCACTGAACAGCATCAGCACCTTTCCTGGTGAGATCAGTCAGAGGTTTGACAATACTAGAAAAATTTTTTATGAATTTTCTGTAGTAATTGGCGAAACCCAAAAACCTCTGTATCGATTTCAAACCAATAGGCCTAGGCCATTCCTGCACAGCCTGAACCTTAACCGGATCCATCTCAAAACCTTTGCTGGAGATAATGTAGCCCAAAAAACTAATTCTCTGTACAGCGAACTCACATTTCTCCAGCTTAGCAAAAAGCGAATTGTCCATTAATAACTGTAATACCTCACGCACGCTCCGCCAATGAGACTCCAGATCCGGCGAATAAATCAAAATGTCATCCAAATACACAACCACATTTTTGCCGATCAAAGGTCTAAGGATGTCATTAATCAGATTCTGAAAAAATGCAGGAGCATTAGTAAGACCAAAAGGCATAACCAAATTCTCAAAATGACCCACAGGAGTGTTAAAAGCAGTCTTCCATTCGTCACCCTCCTTCATGCGCAACAGATTGTATGCCCCCTTAAGGTCAATTTTAGAGAACCACTTGGCCCCCATTAACTGGTTAAACAGATCAGGAATCAATGGCAGTGGGTAAGGATTGCGTACAGTAATTTTGTTAATCTCACGAAAATCCAGACAAGGACGTAAACCGCCGTCCTTTTTTTTTACAAAAAAAAATCCAACCGCCACAGGAGACTTAGAGGGCCTAATGTGACCGGCGGCCAAACTTGTCTGTATGTATTCCTCCAAAGCCTTCCTCTCAGGAATAGTAAGGTTAAATAAACGACTTTTAGGAAGAGTCGCTCCAGGGACAAATTCAATAGAACAATCATAGTCTCTATGGGGAGGCAAAACCTGCGATTCCTTCTCAGAAAAAACTCTCCAAAAATCCTGAATAGGAACAGGCAATTCTCCCCTATCCAAAGCTGCAATACGCCCGTTACAACACTTGTCATAACATTTATGGCTCCAGGATTTAATTTCACTGGTAGACCAATCCAGTACAGGATTGTGAAATTTTAACCAGGGCAATCCCAATATTACTGGAGAAGGCAAGTTATTCAAAACTACCAAATCCAATTTCTCATGGTGAACACCATTAATAGTGAGAGGAAATTCACAGACCTTGAGAGTAATATTCTTCAAAGGGGAACCATCCACAGAAACCACAGCAATGGGGGATGATAAAGGTTCAGGTTTTAAATTGAGTCTTTCCACGAATCCCCCATCAATTACATTCAGAGTAGACCCGCAATCAACAAATACCCGAAATTCCATTAATTTTTTCTGAGCAATCGTGGAAGCAGCTAAAAATACACCCTTGGAATTTAAACAGGCAATACGGGCATGACTGACCATTTTTTTTTCTTTCTTCATACGAAGCTCACAGCCTTTAATCAAATGACCAGATTTTCCGCAATAGAAACACAAGCCTTCAGAAAATCGACGGTCTTTTTCTTGAGAGCGAGGTGTCACCGATCCAATCTCCATCGGTTCACCACTGTTAGTACACACATTCTCATAACCAGAAACTGACATAGCAGAGGATTTGCTCTCATTAACCCTTGCACGCAGTCTTCTATCCACCCGTATAGCTAATTGCATAGCCTGTTGCAAATCTTCAGGTGTAGGATAAGCAATTAGCAGGTCTTTAACCCTTTCACTGAGCCCAGCAAGAAATAGACTTTTCAGAGCAGAATCGTTCCACCCTGTTTGAGTAGACCAACGACGGAAATGAGTACAATATTTTTCCACATTACCTGATCCTTGTTTTAAACGTCTCAACTCAGTCTCAGCTGATGCGACACGGTCAGGATCATCATATAATAGTCCCAAAGCAGAAAAAAAACTATCCACTGATCTGAAGCATGTATCACTAGGTTGCAAAGAAAAGGCCCACTCCTGAGGCTCTTTGCGCAAAAGTGACATTATGAACCCTACGCGCTGGGATTCATCCCCAGAGGACTTAGGTCTCAAACGAAAATACAATAAGCAAGCATTTTTAAATGAAAAAAATTCTCGGTGTTCACCAAAAAATAAATCCGGCAAACATACCTTAGGCTCCAAGAAATGTGCTCCAGGACAGTTACTCACGTGCTGACGGAGCTCGGCCACCTCCAGAGAGAGTCCCTGCAGGCGATGAGCCAAATCCTGAACCGACACCATGATGGAACAGAAAAATCTTTCCTTAGAGAATTTGCAGGCTGGACTTACTGTTATGTTCTGCTACCAGAGCTAAGGAAAGAGAGGAGATCTGTCCCTACGATAGAACTCAGCTTAATCCCTACGATGTAACAGGGGACCTGATCCTGCGATCAGACCTGCTAAAGTCCTAAGCTAGTCTGTACGGAGACCTATAGATGTGGGGAAAGAATCCCTACAAGTACTAAGGACTGGGAGGAATATGGGACACCTCCTAACAGAAATAGTAGCAGACAGACGAACAAACAAAATATATAGAACATAGAGGTCAGTAGACCAAGCAAACTAACAGAGCAAGACACAGAGCACAGGCTAGCTAGAAAGTAGATATACAATGAAGTCCAGCAAAGCCAGAAGGGCGGAGCAGGCTAAAATAGGCCAACAAGGTCATGTGACCAGCAAAGGAAAAAAAAACTAAGAGCAAGGTTCTAACAGTAGCTGAGCAAGCTTAAATGCTTAGTCACTATTTTTTTTTTCTGTAGTGTGTGGTCTGGAGAGTGAATTTTCCAGGCTGTGTTTGCCAGAGAACAACACCGAAGGACTGGTGTTTGGGGCACTTCACTGTGCTACTTTGAGTGGGAAAAGCCTCGCTAATGGACTCTGCTATACTTTATCTTTTGTTTTCCCGTTAACCCGGAGAGGGCCTGTTTATTTTTGTGGAACGCTGCTGGAGTTTATGCCATACAATAAACCAGCAGGAAGTTAACCCGAACCGTGTGTCCTGTGTCTGCCTCTGGAGAGCCGAGCAAGTCAGTTTATCACAACCCATACAGTCTTGTTGCACAGTATTATGTCCCCACACAGTTCCCTTGAACAGTATTATGCACTCATACAGTTTCCTTGCACAGTATTGTCCCCACACAGCACCTTACTCAGTTTTATGTCCCCCCCTTCCCTCGTAGAAAGATGTTGAAAAAACTTACTCTCCTAACCCCATTCTCCCACTGCTCCAGTCTGCGCTGTCTACTGAGGCACTGCTGGCGCCATGTAGTGACGTCATCACACCTGCAGCGCTCTCAGCTGCACCGGCTCAGTGATGGGACAGGGAGTTGCACAGTGAGGATGAAGATATCAGCGAATGTGAGACGGAGGGTGGCGGAGTGGTTTGGGAGACCAATACATAAAACTCTTTGGCTGCGTGCTGCTGTTTGCCCAGGTCTGGCATAGTAGGCAGTGCTATGTGCTGAGTACATTGCTGTACATTTTTATTTAGAATTTGACACATATTTCTGATCAGAATCCACATGAATTCTACTCACAAGCCATATCTTACTGATCTCAGTAAGAAATCCATGTTGCTGTTCATTTGGTTTTGGATGTGAAAAATGCTTTAATAAGTGAAAAATCTCTTATTGAAGCAGTTTCTCCCTGGAAAGCGCAGCAGGTAGCCACTGTCAGACTTGCCCAACTGAATGACACTAACCCGCGTGGGAACCCACAGCAGGAATATGAGGGTCTGGCTTGGATTTCTGAAACAGATTCAAGTGCAAATACAAGTCAGATTTTTCCATGAAAAAAATCACTGAATGTAGACATACTCTAAGGCAGGGGTCTCAAACACGCGGCCCGTGGGCCGCATGTGGCCCCTCCGGCTGCTTCTTGCGGCCTGCAGGCACATAGACCCCGTAACGATCGCAGCTCTCTCCAGCAGCCGCCGACATCAGCGCTGTAGTGTAGTGTATTGCTGCGCAGAGACCGGCTTTCTGCACAGCAATACCAGTGGCAGCCGCCGGCAGGGCCGGCCCGAACGTATAGGCGAACTAGGCGGCCGCCTAGGGCGCCGACCCTAAGGGGGCGCCAGAGAAAAAATAGAAAAAATTATAAAAAAAATCTTTTCAAAAGGCAAAAAGTTTTAGGGATGGAAAGAAAAATGTACATAAATTTTTTTGCCATAAATTTAAAAGAAAAACCGTTGAGCTTCAATTTACGCACGGAAAGGAGGCGCTAAACTACGGACGTGAGTCGTTTGCATCGTCTGCTGACAGGTGTTTGATCCCGCGCGTTTATTTTGCTCCTAAGTTTTCAAATGTTGGCAAAGCAAACAACCAAAAATGCACACACTACACTAAGGGGGCGCCCGAGAGAAAAAAATACGTATACTTAAAAGGTAGGTGTACCATATGGCCTATTTATACGTAGTTTGGACTTTAGGTACTAGTTGGCGATTATATTGATAGATGTCATCAGCAGTCGATGCGGCTAGTGGGAGGAGTCTGTTTTGACGCATTGGCGTAGACTGCCTGGACTGCCAGTCAGGCCAGCTAAGGCAAGGGAGATAGTATCTACATTTTTTGCATATCGGCGCGCGCGATTATAATATTTTCGAGGTATGTCTCTACTGTTTGCATGCTTTATCATGTGAGCCATTGCTGTTATTTTGTATATTCATTAGATTCATTGTTCCATGAGGTTTCATGAATGCAAATAGAAAATAAGAGGTTTTTAGTAAATTTTTGGCCTAGGTTCTAAAGTGTTAGGCGCTGCGAGGTAGGTATATTGTTTTGATTTTCAAAAATATTGGAAACATTGGAAATTGTTAAAGAAATTTGTGTTTTTTGTCTTAAAAGTAAAATCGTATTATATAATGTTCAGATAACAATTTTAATCGGCGCGTTAACTTTTAGGTAAATGCTGTGTGTTGTAACGAGTCATGGCTGATAAGAAGAAAAAACTTTCGGGGTTTCAGAACCGTAAAAGAAAAGCTGAGAAGGAGAAATCACTTTCAAAAATCAAAGGGTCATTTTTAAAATATCTAAGCAATAGAAATGAAGACGCGGAATTCCAAACGTTGGAACAACAGGCTTCTGTTGCCTCGGAAATATCGAATGTGGAAATAGAATTTGTTTCTCATGCTGAAAATAGTGAACTATAACCATCAATATCTGGTGGTAGATCTGATCAAAGTACCAGTACTGACATGGAGGCTGGTACATCTATAGAAATACTATTCGGACGATCCCGCTACGTGGACCGTAATCAATGATGACTTACGCCTAGATGTAGTAAAACTCGGCCCCACACAAGTTAAAGATTTCGATTTTCCTTTGGACACTAATCGTAGAAAATTTTCTTGTGTTCACTATAAACGTCGTCTTGTCAATGGTGAAAGTCTTGAACGCAATTGGCTAACGTATTCTATTCAGAAAAATTCAGTTTTTTGTTTTTGCTGCACGTTGTTTCCAGACTCATCACTTCAACTAGGAATCATCAAACGCTCAGCCTTAGGTACTGATGGTGTAAATGACTGGAAAAACATATCTGCTATTTTAGCCAGCCACGAAAAAAGCAAAGATCACCTGATTAGCTTTCAAAAATGGAAGGAACTCGAAAATAGACTTAAGATGAACAAGACCATTGACGAAGAACACTTACACAAAATTGAAGAGCAAGAAAAATACTGGCATCAAATTTTAGAAAGGTTGATAGCTCTAGTGAGGGTACTAGGTACGCAAAACGTAGCGTTCCGTGGATCAAATGATGCATTGTTTGCATCTAATAATGGGAACTTTTTGAAATTTGTGGAGTATTTGGCTATGTTCGATCCCGTCATGTGTGAGCACATTCGGAAAATCCGGGACAAAGAGATTCATGCACATTATTTGGGAAAAACAATACAGAATGAGATGATTCAACTGCTAAGTAATGGTATTCAGGAAAAGATTCTTGACGATGTCTAAACTGCAAAATACATTTCTGCAGTGCTGGTTGTACTTCTGACGTGTCTCATGTTGAACAAATGACTATCATTGTTCGGTTTGTTTCCACATCAGAACACAAAAAGTTTGAAATTAAAGAGCACTTCTTGGGATTCATTCCTGTTTCTGATACAACTGGAGGTGGTTTGACAGCCGCTGTCTTGAACAAATTTGAAGAACTGTCGCTCTCTGTGGACAACTTACGAGGGCAAGGCTACGACAATGGGAGCAACATGAAGGGAAAAAACATTGGACTACAAAGACGAATTTTGGACATAAACCCACGTGCATTCTTTGTGCCTTGCAGCTCCCATTCTCTAAACTTAGTTGTCAACGATGCCGCTAAATGTTGTTTTGGAGCGACAACTTTTTTCCTGTTAGTTCAAAATCTCTACGTATTTTTCTCTTCGTCAACTCAGCGTTGGGAAGTACTCGTGCGTCATTTGCCATCTCTGACTCTAAAACCTCTAAGAGAAACAAGGTGGGAAAGTAGAATTGATGCTCTGGCCCCCCTCCGTTACCAATTGAGCGAAGTCCATGATGCCCTAATGGACATAGCAGAAAATATTAGTCTCACAGGAAGCTCTGGAAATGTCTCCCGGCTAGAAGCTCAAGGTCTTGCTAAACAAGTTGGAACCTTTTCTTTTGTTACATCTGTTCTAATATGGTTCAACATTTTGTACGAAATCAATTTGACAAGTAAGTTACTTCAGTCACAAGAATTCAATTTAGCTGCTGCTTCTCAACACCTTGACAAAACAAAGAAATACCAGCAATCATTAAGAAGCGATGAAGAGTTTGAGAAGCTAGTAGTTGATGCGAGGGAAATCGCAGAAGAGCTTGGCATACCAGCTAATTTTGAGTCAAGTTCTGTGCCAAAACGTTTAAAGAAAAAAAACAGACAGTTCTCTTATGAAGGGAAAGATGAGCCCATAAGAGATGAGAAACAGAGTTTCAAAATTAACTTTTACTTTGCGATCTTAGATACTGCTATAAATTCAGTTGATGAGCGGTTCACTCAGCTGAAAGAAATGGAATTGAAATTTGGATTTTTGTACCACATCCGTTCACTTGAGGGAAAACCAAGCAAATTTGTTCTGGATAAGTGTAAAGCTCTGGAAAAGTCTCTTACACACAACGAAGTAAAAGACATCGATGCCATAGGGCTATGTGGTGAACTGCAGGCAATGTCAAGACGTGTTCCAGAAGATTCATCACCAAAAGACGTTCTTGAACTTTTGCTTAAATCTGACTTGAAAGAAAGTGTCCCCAACCTGGTGGTGGCTCTAAGAATTCTTTTGACTCTGCCTGTGTCCGTGGCCTCAGGAGAGAGAAGCTTCTCAAAACTAAAGCTAATTAAAACATATTTAAGGGCAAATATGACGCAAGAGAGGTTGGTTTGGTTGGCAACAATTTCGATAGAATCTGAAGTTGCTAAACAAATTAATCTCGGTGACTTAGTGTCATCCTTTTAAAAAAAAATAAAGGCAAGGAAACAAAAATTTTAATTACCTATGGTCGTTTTTGTTTTGTGTTATTGATTACTTTGTATATATTTGTCCTATACAACTTCTCAGAAGATTAAAGAGTTAGGAGAGAGTTAATTAATCATTGTTGTTGTGGTTTATTTTGCTCCTAAATTTATATCCCAAGTTTTCATCTACTGCCAAGAATAGTAGGGGCGCAACAAAATAGTTTCGCCTAGGGCGCCGTAATCTCTCGGGCCGGCTCTGTGAACATGGCCATATATTACAGCCCCAATTCCCAAAAAGTTGGGGTCGTGTGTAAAAATGGAAAGAAAACAAGAATGCAATGATTGGGAAATCTCTTATAGCCACATTTTATTCACAACAGAACATAGATCACAGATCAGAGGGTGAACATCAGACATTTTCCATTTCATTTGAAAAACTTACCTAATGTAGAAATTGACGACAGCAACACAACTCAAAATCAGGTCATGGTCATGTCTACCACTGTGTGGCATCTTCTCTTCTTTGTACAGCAGTCAGTAAACCTCCGGGTAGTGAGGAGACCAATTGTTGGCGTTTTGGGAGAGGAACGTATGTACCTCCATCCATCCTGGTTAGGTGTATATGCCCCTCCATCCATCCCGGTCAGTATATGCCCCCCTCCATCTATCCATCCTGGTGGGTATATCCCCCCCCCTCCATACTGGTGGGTATATGCCACCCCTACATCCATCCTGGTGGGTATATGCCCCCCCTCCATACTGGTGGGTATATGCCCCCCCCATTACATCCTGGTGGGTATATGCCCTCCATCCTGGTGGGTATATGCCCCCCCTCCATCCATCCTGGTGGGTATATGCCCCCCTCCATACTGGTGGGTTTATGCCTCCTCCTCCAACCTGGTGGGTATATGACCCCCTCCATCCATCCTGGTTAGGTGTATATGCCCCTCCATCCATCCCGGTCAGTATATGCCCCCCTCCATCTATCCATCCTGGTGGGTATATCCCCCCCTCCATACTGGTGGGTATATGCCCCCCCTATATCCATCCTGGTGGGTATATGCCCCCCTCCATCATGGTGGGTATATGCCCCCCCTACATCCATCATGGTGGGTATATGCCCCCCCTACATCCATCCTGATGGGTATATGCCCCCCTCCATACTAGTGGGTATATGCCCCCCCTCCATCCATCCTGGTGGGTATATGCCCTTCCTCCATCCTGGTGGGTATATGCACCCTCCATCCTGGTGGGTATATGCCCCCCTCCATCCATCCTGGTTGGTATATGCCCCCCTCCATACTGGTGGGATTATGCCTCCTCCATCATGGTGGGTATATGCCCCCCCTCCATCCATCCTGGTGGGTATATTCCCCCCCTCCATCCTGATGGGTATATGCCTCCTCCTCCATCCTGGTGGGTATATGCCTCCTCCTCCATCCTGGTGGGTTTATGCCTCCTCCTCCATCCTGGTGGGTTTATGCCTCCTCCTCCATCCTGGTGGGTATATGCCCCCCCTCCATCCATCATGGTGGGTATATGCCCCCCTCCATCCATCCTGGTGGGTATATGCCCCCCCTCCATACTGGTGGGTATATGCCCCCTCTCCATCCATCCTGGTGGGTATATGCCCCCCTCCATCCTGGTGGGTATATGCCCCCCCTCCATCCATCCTGGTGGGTATATGCCCCCCTCCATTCTGGTGGGTATATGCCCTCCCTCCATCCATCCTGGTGGGTATGTGGCCCCCCTACATCCATCATGGTGTGTATATGCCCCCCTCCATCCATCCTGGTGGGTATATGCGCCCCCTCCATACTGGTGGGTATATGCCCCCCCCTCCATCCATCCTGGTGGGTATATTTCCTTCCTCCATCCTGTTGGGTATATGCCCCCTCCATACTGGTGGATATATGCCTCCTCCTCCATCCTGGTGGGTTTATGCCTCCTCCTCCATCCTGGTGGGTTTATGCCCCCATATATTTAATGCAAAGAAAAACAAAACAAAACAATAAACGCTTCTACTCACCTTCCATGTTCCCATGCAGCGCTGTGTCTGTGCTGCCTGAAGATGTCGGCAGTGATAACAGCAGAGAAGCTGAGATCACCGCACTGCGCCGCCGCAGATACTCACTCGGGACGTCCACTCCCAGGCATTTCCTCCCCGGCAGCTCCTGTCATGGCATGCTCTGACTGAGCAGTGCGTGCGACGACAGGGGGAATGTACAGCTTACACTGCAGGCTCCACAAAGATGGCTGCAATCTCCTCCCACGGCTGCGACCTGGACAGCCAAGGGGGCGTGCCCAGGTCACAGCTAGAGGCAGGAGGAGCGGCCTGTAATGTTAGAGATAGAGTCGGTGACAGACTACTGTCTCTTATGGCCAGGGCTGCTGTAAATGAGGTGTGTAAGAGCGCTTCTTACACCCCCCAAATAAAAATGGCAGCCCCTAGTGGCCAATGTAAAAATAAATAACTAAAAAACTAATAAAGTGGGACATTTAATTTTGTATTAAAAATAATTGATTACATAATTATTAATACAAAACATAAAATGGTGGCCCCTTCCCTGTAAGAATAGCACATGGCTCTTTTCACGTCTGGTTATTTCTCTAACAGGTAGAATATGCTCCGTTATAGACCGGGGACAGGTTTACAGCTCTATTTTTTTCTGGACGATTGATCTGTAAATCAGAACTGAGACCGGTCCGATTTTCATCCGATTTGTAGATAAAAATTATCTATTGAAGTCAATGAGTCTGTCAGAAAAATGGCCAGAACCAACCATGTTGCCTGTAGTGCCTGTTTTCCAGGGTCTATAGGCCGGGCAAGCGAGGCTAGGAAACCATTAGCTTTTTACTTTACATATAAAAAAATATGCCCCACTGAGGAGAAAAACTGCCACACTGACCAAAATCAGATGAAAATGAGAAAAAACACTGATTAAAACCTGACATGTGAACGGGGCCTTAGGCCTTAATCAGATGTCAGTGACTTATCGTATATGCAAAAAATGTCTGAAAGTGGTCAGTTTTTATCTTCAGCGTTTCATCAGCTTTTCTTGTATGCAAAATAAATCCATAAATTGAGAAGCTTCTCCTCTGGTGACAGTGTTATCACAGACAGCACATGGATGGCAATGCCAGCTGTCAGCGATGTCATGGACCCAGAGATCTGACTGGAGAATTTTCATCAACCACTAGGATAAAAAACGGACACTACGCGGTTTTCAAAAAAAAAATGACATGTGGACGACTCCACAGATTATATTGTGTATGTGATCTATCCGTAACAAATATGGAGAGGACACAAACATGAAAAACAGACGTCTGAATGAGGCCAAAGATATATGTTTCCACCCTGATAAGGGAGCGAGAAATATCTATTTCAGATTTGCCAATGAGTCCATGGCAGAAAATTCCAGTTAACCCCTTTATCACCTCAGGTTTTTCCGTTTTTGCGCTTTCATTTTTTGCTCCCCTTCTTCCCAGAGCCATAACTTTTTTATTTTTCCGTCAATATGGCCATGTGAGGGCTTGTTTTATTGTGGGATAAGTTATTCTTTTGAACACCACCATTGATTTTACCATATTGTGTACTGGAAAATGGGAAAAATATCCAAGTGCAGTGAAATGGCAAAAAAAGTGCAATTCCACAAAAGTTTTTTTTCACCATGTTCACTAAATGCTAACACTGACCGGCCATTATGATTCTCCAGGTCATTACGAGTTCGTAGTTACCAAACATGTGGAGCTTCTATTTTATTTAAGGGGTGAAATCAAAATTCAAAGCTTGTAAAAAAAAATAATCATTTTTCCGAGACCCGTAGCGTCTCCATTTTTGGTGATCTAGAGCCGGGTCAGGGGTTATTTTTTGCGCACTGAGCTGACATTTTTATTGATACCGTTTTGGTGTAGATATGATGTTATGATCGCCTGTTATTACATTTTAATGCAATGTTGCGGCGACCAAAACAACTTAATTTTGGAGTTTTGTTTTTTTTCTCGTTATACAGTTTACTGATCGAAGTCATTCTTTTTATATATTGATAGATCGGGCGATTCTAAATGCGGCGATACCAAACCTGTATTTTTGATTGTTTTATTTTGAATGGGGCAAAAGGGGGGTGATTTGAACTTTTAAATATTTTTTTTTATTTTTTACATGCTTCAATAGTCTCCTTAGCAGACTAGAAGCTGTGATCTTCCGATCGCTTGTGTTACACAAATGGCCGCCTGAGGCAGCAGATGCGCAATTGAGACCTCAGTAGCCGAGATCTCAGGAGACATTTACTTGGTTTGGCTTTCTACTTCTTTATCTAACTGTATTGCCCTCTATATCATCCATTCTGTATGGACTGCTCTGTACTCATATTGGACATTTATGCATTTAGTAGGGCTTAAGGGGATTATTGTGCTTGTTACCCATCAAATCTGTAGATGCTGTTAGAACTCTCTTGTTAGGTTTTTTTTAGTTTGCTGGTCACATGACCATTTTTGCCTATTTCATCCGGCTCCGCCCTCCTGGCCTTGCTGGACTTCATTGTATTTACTACTCTTGAGCTAGCTTGGTGCTCTGTTGCCGTTCTCTGTTAGTTTTGCTAGGTCTTCTGACCTCTATGCTTTTTGTTGTGTGTTTGTCTTTGACTGCTACTATTTCTGCTAGGAGGTGTCCAACTTATCCCAGTCCCTAGTTCTTGTAGGGATTCCTCCCTCACATCTATAGGTCTTAGTACAGACTAGCCGAGGACTTTAGCGGGTCTGATCGCAGGATCAGGTTCCCTGTTACATCGTAGGGATCTAGTTTAGTTCTACTGTAGGGACAGATCTCCTGTCTTTCCTTAGTCACTGTAGCAGATCATAACAGTAAGTCCAGCCCTAAAAGAAAAAAAAAAATTTCTCTAAGGAAAGACCTCCAGTTTTCCATCATGGTCTCGGTTCAAGATTTGGCTCAACGCTTGCAGGGACTCTCTCTGGAGGTGGCCAAGCTCCAACAACACGTGAGTAGCTGTTCTGGAGCACATTTTGTGGAACCAAAGGTACTTCTGCCTGATTTATTTTTTGGCGAACAACAAGATTTTTTTTCTTTTAAAAATGCTTGTTTATTGTATTTTCGTTTGCAATCCGGATCCTCTGGTGATGAATCACAGCGCATAGGGTTCATAATGTCACTTTTGCACAAAGATCCTCAGGGATGGGCCTTCTCTCTCCAACCTAGTGATCCATGCTTTAGATCAGTGGATAGTTTTTTTTCTGCTTTGGGTTTGTTGTACGATGATCCTGATCGTGTCTCATCTGCTGAGTCTGAATTGAGACATCTGAGGCAGGGATCAGGTAATGTGGAAAAATATTGTTCTCACTTCCGTCGGTGGTCTGCCCAGGTGGGGTGGAACGATTCAGCTTTGAAAAGCTTGTTTCTTGCAGGGCTAGGTGAAAGGGTTAAGGATTTACTGATTGCTTATCCCACACCTGGAAACTTGCAGGAGGCAATGCAATTAGCTATACGGGTGGACAGGAGACTGCGTGCAAGGGTTAATGAGAGCAAATCCTCTGCTATGTCAGCTCCGAGTCCTGAGAGGATCTGTGCTGACAATGGAGAGCCGATGGAGATTGGGGCGATGGCACCCCGCTCTCAGGAAAAAGACCGCAGGCTTTCTGAAGGCTTGTGCTTCTATTGCGGAAATTCTGGTCATTTTATTAAGAACTGTGTGCTTCGTATGAAGAAAGAAAAAAAAATGGTCAGTCATGCCCGTATAGCCTGTTTCAATTCTAAGGGAGTATTCCTATCTGCTACTACCGCTGCTCAGGAAGAATTAATTGAATTTCGGGTATTTGTGGATTGTGGTTCTACTCTGAATGTGATTGATGGGGGATTCTTGGAAAAACTTAGATTAGAACCTAAAACTTTGTCATCCCCTATTGCTGTGGTTTCTGTTGATGGCTCTCCCTTGAAGAGTGTTACTCATAAGGTCTGTGAATTTCCCCTCACTATTAATGGTATTCATCAAGAGAATTTGGATTTGGTGGTATTGGATAATTTGTCTTCTCCAGTAATATTGGGGTTACCCTGGTTAAAATTGCACAATCCTGTACTGGATTGGTCTACCAATGAAATTAAGTCCTGGAGCCCTAAGTGTTATGACAAGTGTTGTAACGGGCGCATTGCTGCTGTGGATAAAGGGGAATTACCTGTACCTATTCAGGATTTTTGGAGAGTTTTTTCTGAGGAGGAGTCACAAATTTTGCCTCCCCATAGAGACTATGATTGTACCATTGAATTTGTCCCTGGAGCGATTCTTCCTAAAAGTCGTTTATTTAATCTTACTATTCCTGAGAGAAAGGCTTTGGAGGAATACATACAGACAAGCTTGGCCGCCGGTCACATTAGGCCTTCCAAGTCTCCTGTGGCTGTTGGATTTTTTTTGTAAAAAAAAAAGATGGCGGTTTACGTCCTTGTCTGGACTTTCGTGAGATTAATAAAATTACTGCCCATGGTCCTCCACGCAGTATAATGCACTCCCTATGGTCCTCCATGCAGTATAATGCAGTACCCATGGTCCTCCACGCAGTATAATGCACTCCCCATGGTCTTTCACGCAGTATAATGCACTCCCTATGGTCCTCCACGCAGTATAATGCACTCCGTATGGTCCTCCACGCAGTATAATGCAGTCCCCATGGTCCTCCATGCAGTATAATGAACTCCCCATGGTCCTCCACGCAGTATAATGCACTCCCCATGGTCCTCCACGCAGTATAATGCACTCCCCAAGGTCTTTCACCAAGTATAATGCACTCCCTATGGTCCTCCACACAGTATAATGAACTCCCCATAGTCCTCCACACAGTATAATGCACTGCCCATGGTCCTACATTGAGTATAATGAACTCACCATGGTCCTCCACGCAGTATAATGCACTCACCATGGTCCTCCACGCAGTATAATGCACTCCCCATGGTCTTTCACGCAGTATAATGCACTCCCTATGATCCTCCACACAGTATAATGAACTCCCCATGGTCCCCCACGCAGTATAATGCACTGCCCATGGTCCTACATGCAGTATAATGAACTCTCCATGGTCCTCCGCGTAGTATAATGCACTCCCCATTGTCCTCAACACAGTATAGTGCACCCCATGGTCCTGTACGCAGTATAATGCAGCCCCCCAGAGGGTAAAATGCAGCTCCCCCTCCACCATAGGGTAAAATGCAGCCCCAGTCCTCCAGTATTATCAGTACACACTGATTTAAAAATGAATAAATAAATACATACTTACTGCTCCTCATTCTTCAGTCTCTGCAGCGTGTCTCTCTCAGCAACTCAGGAGCTGCCAGCTCCACTGTCTGACACAGCGTGGCGCGTGATCATGCCGCTGCGTCAGACGCAAAGGCGTAATGATAGGAAAGGGGGGTGTCACATGATGCTCCCTCCTCCATCATTGCCGGCTCCAGGTTTTCATGGGCCCCGGGCGAAAGACTCTCAGTGGCCCCTTTAACACATACCACAATTCATGATGCACAGATGCCGGAGAGAAATATAGGTATACAACACAGGGCCCAGCCTGCTCCCTCATCCTTCACATATGCAAACACACACACACACACAGTACACAGACACTCACGCACACACACAGTACGCAGACATGCACACACACAGTATGCAGACATGCATACACACACAGTGCACAGACATGCACACACACACAGTACACAGACATGCACACACACACACACAGTACCCAGACATGCTCACACACACACAGTACGCAGACATGCGCACACCCAGTACACAGACATGCTCACACACACAGTACGCAGATGCACACACAGTATGCAGACATACATACTCAGTACGCAGATATGCACACACACACTCAGTATGCAGACATGCTCACACACAGTACGCAGATATGCACACACACAGTACACAGACATGCATGCACACGGTACGCAGACATGCACACACACAGTACACAGACATGCACACACACAGTACACAGACATGCACACACACAGTATGCAGACATGCACACACACAGTACGCAGACATGCACACACACAGTATGCAGACATGCACACACACAGTATGCAGACATGCACACACACACACAGTACACAGACATGCACACACACAGTACACAGACATGCACACACACACAGTACACAGACATGCTCACACACACAGTATGCAGATATGCGCACACACAGTACACAGATGCTCACACACATAGTACGCAGACATGCGCGCACACACAGTACGCAGATGCACACACAGTATGCAGACATACATACACAGTACGCAGATATGCACACACACACAATCAATATGCAGACATGCTCACACACAGTATGCAGATATGCACACACACAGTACACAGACATGCATGCACACGGTGTGCAGACATGCACGCACACGGTACGCAGACATGCACGCACACGGTACACAGACATGCACACACACGGTACACAGACATACACACACGGTACACAGACATGCACACACACGGTACACAGGCATACACACATGCACATGGTAAACAGATATGCACACATACATTACGCAGACACGCACATACACAGATACGTACACATACAGACATACTTACATATTTGAACACATTCTTAAAAACACATAAAACAGACATAAATATATATACACAGTCATACATACAAGACACATTAGAAATATATTTAACCCCTTAAGGACTGAGCCACTTTGTAGGTTAATGACCGGGCCTTATTTTTTAAATCTGATCACTGTCACTTTATGAGGTAATAACTCTAGAACGCTTCAACTTATCGCACTGATTCTGAAATAGTTTTTTGTGACATATTTTACTTCATGATAGTGGTACAATTTATTCGATATGACTTGCGTTTATTTGTGAAAAAAACGGAAATTTGGCGAAAATGTTGAAAATTTTGCAATTTTCAAACCTCGAATTGTTATGCCTTTAAGTCAGATAGATATGTAACACAAAATAGTTAATAACTAATATTTCCCACATGTCTACTTTACATCAGCACAATTTTGGAAACAAAATTTTTTTTTGTTAGAAAGTTACAAGGGTTAAAAGTTGACCAGCGATTTCTCATTTTTCCAACAAAATTTACAAAATCATTTTTTTTAGGGACCACATCACATTTCAAGTGACTTTGAGGGGCCTTTATGACAGAAAATACTCAAAAATGACACCATTCTAAAAACTGCACCCCTCAAGGAGCTCAAAACCACATTCAAGAACTTTATTAACCCTTCAGGTGCTTCACAGGAACTGAAGCAATGAGGAAGAAAAAAATTAACATTTATCTTTTTTTCACAACAAATGTAATTTAGACTCTTTTTTTTTTATTTTTACAAGGGTAACAGATAAAAATTGACCCCAAAATGTATTGTGTAATTTTTGCTGAGCATGCCAATACCCAATATGTGCCGTAAGACAACTGTTTGGGCACGTGGCAGGGCTCGGAAGGGACGAAGCGCCATTTGACTTTTTGAATTCAAAATTTGTTTGAATAATTAGCGGACGCCATGTCGCATTTGGAGAGCCCCTGATGCGCCTAAACAGTGGAAACCGCCACAAGTGACACCATTTTGGAAACTAGACCCCTCAATAAACTTATCTAGATGTGTGGTGAGCACCTTGAACCCCCAGGTGCTTCACAGAAGTTTATAATGTAGAGCCGTAAAAATAAAAAAATCTAATTTTTTCCACTAAAAATGAAGTTTTAGCCCCAATTTTTTTATTTTCACAAGGATAACAGGAGAAAATTGACTGAAAAAGTTGTTGTGCAATTTCTCCCGAGTACGCAGTTACCCCATGTGGGGGAAAAAACACTGTTTGGGCGCACGGCAGGGCTCGGAATGGAAGGAGCGCCATTTGACTTTTTGAACGCAAAATTGACTGGAATTGAGAGCGGACGCCATGTCGCATTTGTAGAGCCCCTGATGTGCCTAAACAGCAGAAACCCCCCACAAGTACCCCATTTTGGAGACTAGAGCCCTTAAGGAACTTGTCTAGATGTGTGGTGAGCACTTTGAACCCCAGGTGCTTCACAAACGTTTGTAACGTAGAGCTATGAAAATAAAAAAATCTATTTTTTTCCACAAAAATTTTCTTTCAGCCCCAAATTTTTTATTTTCACAAGAGTAACAGAAGAAAATTAACCTCTCATTTTGTTGTGCAATTTCTCCTGAGTACGCCAATACCCTACATGTAATTGGGAACTACTTTTGAGGCACAGTACAAAGCAGGGTTGGACTGGGGTGCCTAGGGCCCACCAGGAGAATTGACTCTAGTGGCCCACACTACAGCTACCATAAACGGTTGTATTACTCGTTCATTTTTTGGCCTCTCCCACTAAAACATGTGCCTTTTAGCAAACTATACAGTGTGCAAAAGAGAACTGTATTGTGTAGTGCACTATATCAAAGTGTTTCTTGTTAACCAACTTATTTATTGTAGTTAACAGAATCTGTAATTTACAATCAGTAGCGGTTTTTCTTACACATGGCCATTCCTTGTCCTAGGTAAACCACCCAGTCCCTCAGCCAACTTAAACAATTTTCAAAGTGAAGAAAAAGTCATAATCATACAGCCTCACTGCGCATGCGCGGGGTATAGAGCGTCATAGCGCATGCGCAGTGCAGCTGAGGACTACACAGCCTCACTGCGCATCCACTATGACGCGCTATGTTCCCGGCGCATACGCAGTGAATCTGGTAATCACAGCCTCACTGCGCAGGCGGCCGGACATCTACAAGTGCGCCCCACAATATTAGCACTGGCCGGGAACAGGATTCAAATACATGGACGGCGCCAGCAGTGAGTGAATGCTGCGCCCACCCTTGACTGAATATGACAAGCACGTCCCTATGACTGAATAGGCAGGTAGGATATAAGTATATTAAACATTATAAATTCATTCTAGCTGATTTGATTTTCATGAAAACAGCTTGTTAGTGATGCACATTGCACCACTACCAACGCTATGGGGGCAGTGTAGAGGGCAGGTAGGACACGACAGGTTCTCTTTAAAGTGTGAATGACTTGATGCTGTGGGTTCAAATGCAATACCTGTCCCCGCATCATCACTGCTGTAACAAACTACAACTCCCAGCAGGCCCTGAAGGATTAAATCTGATAGTGCATGCTGGGAGTGGTACGTATCAGAGGGTAAACCACTCAAATTATTATTATTATACATTTTATTTTAGCAGTGCAGTGTGTATATACAGATACTGAAAATTACACCCAGTATACAGGACAGGAGAATTGGTTCTATCCAGTGTATATACTGTATATACAGAATAATACATACACAGAGAATTACACCCAGTATACAGGACAAGAGAATTGGTTCTATCCAGTGTATATACAGTATATACAGAATAATACATACACAGGGAATTACACCAAGTATACAGGACAGGAGAATTGGTTCTATCCAGTGTATATACTGTATATACAGAATAATACATACACAGGGAATTACACCCAGTATACAGGACAGGAGAATTGGTTCTATCCAGTGTATATACAGTATATACAGAATAATACATACACAGAGAATTACACCCAGTATACAGGACAGGAGAATTGGTTCTATCCAGTGTATATACTGTATATACAGAATAATACATACACAGAGAATTACACCCAGTATACAGGACAGGAGAATTGGTTCTATCCAGTGTATATACTATATATACAGAATAATACATACAGAGAATTACACCCAGTATACAGGACAGGAGAATTGGTTCTATCCAGTGTATATACTGTATATACAGAATAATACATACACAGAGGATTACACCCAGTATACAGGACAGGAGAATTGGTTCTATCCAGTGTATATACTGTATATACAGAATAATACATACACAGAGAATTACACCCAGTATACAGGACAGGAGAATTGGTTCTATCCAGTGTATATACTGTATATACAGAATAATACATACACAGAGAATTACACCCAGTATACAGGACAGGAGAATTGGTTCTATCCAGTGTATATACTGTATATACAGAATAATACATACACAGAGAATTACGCCCAGTATACAGGACAGAAGTGGTACTCTGCAATATATATATTTATGCATATATATACAGTACAGACCAAAAGTTTGGACACACCTTCTCATTTAAAGATTTTTCTGTATTTACTTGCTTATGAAAATTGTACATTCACACTGAAGGCATCAAAACTATGAATTAACACATGTGGAATTATATACTTAACAAAAAAGTGTGAAACAACTGAAAATATGTCTTATATTCTAGGTTCTTTTGTAACCTTGGCCAGATCTGTGCCTTGCCACAATTCTGTCGCTGAGCTCCTTGGGCAGTTCCTTTGAGCTCAAGATTCTCATTTGGTCTGACATGCACTGTGAGTTGTGAGGTCTTATATAGACAGGTGTGTGCCTTTCCAAATCAAGTCCTATCAGTTTAATTAAACACAGCTGGACTCCAATGAAAGAGTAGAACCATCTCAAGGAGGATCACAAGGAAATGGACAGCATGTGACTTAAATATGAGTGTCTGAGCAAAGGGTCTGAATACTTATGACCATGTGATATTTCAGTTTTTCTTTTTTAATAAATTTGCAAAAATTTTTACATTTCTGTTTTTTTTCAGTCAAGATGGGGCGCAGAGTGTACTTTAATGAGAAAAAAAAATTACTTTTTAGAATTTACCAAATAGCTGCAATGAAATATAGGAGGCCAAATGCGTTGTATATGTCATATAGGAGGCAGAGAGTGCGGTCTGTTTGTCATGAGGTAGAAAGTGCGATCTATACATCATATAGGAGGTATGAAAAAGATAGCACTCACCAATGGATGCCAAAAAAAGATCCTTTTATTTCAGATTCAGCATACAGACGTTGCGGCTGGTTCAGGGGTGCGGGGGTGAACCATACTGGACCCGTGGTGGCGCTGTTTGTGCGCGAAACGGCCATCGCCCTTTTTTCACCCCTGAACCAGCCGCAATGTCTGTATGCTGGATCTGAAATAAAAGGATCTTTTTTGGCATCCATTGGTGAGTGCTGTCTTTTTCATACTTCCTTGGACATTTGATTAGCACTGCTTATTTAGACATTGCACCTCCTGATGGGGATAGCCAAGGGCTAAAAAACCCGTCATAGAGGTTTTTTGGACTAAACAGGCAAGATTTGGGAACTGGTGCCGGCATACTTCACTTCTATCATCATATAGGCCCCACACGTGACATATATCGCACTCTCGGCCTCCTATACGACATACAAACCGCACTTTCGGTCTCCTATAATATATACTTTATATATGAGGCTGAGTGTGTTGTATACGTCATATAGACCCGCACTCTCAGCCTCCTATATGACATATACACTGTATATGTCATAAGAGGCCAAGAGTGTGATCTATATTTCATATAGGAGGTAGAGAGTGTGGTCTATTATGTCATATAGGCCCCATATATATTGTTTACCGCACTCTTGGTCTCCTATGTGACATGCAGACTCTCGGCCTCCTATATGGCATAGGGCTCTTTCACACACCTGGATATTTCCGGTACTGGAAAACCAGTACCGGAGATATCCGTGTCTGTGTGGCATACGTGTGCTGCATCAGGATCACACATACCATACCGGCGCCTGGAATCAGCGGTACAGTTTGTGCTGTTCCCAGACACCGGGTGCTGAAGGAATCACTCATCATAGTATTAACCTCCAAATGTCTCCAACACCTGTAAATATAATACTAAAATGAAAAAAAAACATTATACTCACCTGGCTTGAAATGACCACACACACTGAGGAGCGGAGGAGAATGACTTGTTGCAGTGAGCGGGCCCCCGACCTGTGCTGAGCTCAGTGAGCGATGCCCTGTCACTCAGTGAGCTCAGCGTAGGGGCCCGCTCGCTGCAGGGAGTCATTCTCCTCAGCATGTGTGGTCGCCTCAAGCCAGGTGAATATGTTTTTATTTTCTTATATTTACAGGTTTTGGCGACATCAGGAGGTGAACCTACTACTCTCAACATTGTCCCTTGCTAGCGCTGATGGCAGCGCCGGCAGGGGACAAAGATGAGTGATTCCTTAAGCACCTGGGAACAGCATGAACTGTACCGCTGATTCACAGGCGCCGGTATGTGTCACACGGATAACACACGCATGTCATCTGTGTGTCATCAGTGTGCACGTGTGTGGGACGTTTTTCGGCCCGGGCAGTGTATAAAAAAACTGACATGTCAGCGTGTTTTGCCCACGGACACACGGTCCGTGGAAACACTGACATGTGCACAGACCCATTCATTTGAATGTGTCTACGTGTGTATGTGTCTCCGGTACGTGTGGAAACTGTCACCACATGAACTAGAAACACAGATGTGTTAAAGACCCTTTATAGACTATATATGTCTTATAAGAGGCCGAGAGTGTGATCTATATTTCATATAGGAGGCAGAGAGTGCGATATATAGATCATATAGGCGGTGACCCCATATATGACTTATACTGCACTCTCTGCCTCCTATAGCCTATACTTTACTTTATATAGGAGTCCGAGTGTGTTGTACATCATGTAGGCCCGCACTTTAGGCCTCATATAAAATGTATACCGCACTCTTGGCCTCCTATATGACATATAGACTGTATATGTTATAAAGAGGCCAAGAGTATGATCTACATTTCATATAGGAGGCCGAGAGTGCAATGCATAATGTATAAAATAAATTACAGTATATTATTGTTGGACAATGCTGGGAACACTCTCCCATAAAAACTTTATTGAATATTTGGCACAGTGCTCTTGACTTGAAATTGAAGCAGTGAGAGCTGTAGGCCTGCAGCCTTGTTTCCAATTCCAGGCCAGGCCAGGTTGGAGAGTTGAACTGTAGAGTGCTGCAGGTCACCGTCCACATATCCAGCCCCGGAGCAGGTATAAAAAAGCCCAGAGTCAGAGCAGGAGAGAAGAGGGCGGTGCTCCGGTGCCGGTGCCACCACCCAGTCCGGAGTGGAGCCGGAGTTACTACAAGGGGCCAGGGCAGATAAGGAGCCGGGATGGTACCATATAAGAAGCCCGGGAGCAGGGAGAGCAGAGCGAGACGTCGGCTTCGGTGGCGCCGGCTTATCAGAGGCCGGCCCTAGAGCAGAGAGAGAGCACTGCAGAGCGCGGCCGCGGCGTATCAGAGGCCAGAAGAGAGCGGCATCAGTGTCACCTGACACCACACCACAGTCTGCCAGCCAGCGGGAAAGCAGAGCGCGGTGCGTGTCACCGCCCTGAAAGAACTTCCATCCTCTTAGTGTCACGGACTCACATGGTAAGTATGCTGCATGCACGTCACTGCAGTCCCGCTGTCACCAATGAATGTGCCATGCACGCGACGCTACATTTGCTTCAGCCACGCTATTAAAGGGTCCGCACTTTTAAAGGGCCCCCGCCACCAATTTTCTCACTCTCATACCGGGGCCCACCGGAAAATTTCCCAATTTCCCGCCAGGCCAGTCCGACCCTGGTGCAAAGGTCAGAAGGGAAGGAGCACTATATTATAGTGCAGATTTTACTGTTATGGTTTGAGGGTGCCATCACCCACTGGGAGAGCCCCTGAGGTGACATAACAGCACAATTCCTCGTAAGTGACCCCATTTTACAAACTACACCTCTCAATGAATTAATCTAGGGGTGCAGTGATCATATTGACACCACAGGTGTGTCACAGAATTTTATACCATTGGGCAGTGAAGAAAAAATAATTACATTTTTACCGCAAAAATTTTGTTTTAGCCCCAGATTTCTCATTTTCAAATAGGGATAATTTGTCCCACAATTTCTGCTGAATGTGGCAATACCTCATATGTGGCTGTACAGTACTGCTTAGCCACACGGCGACACTCAGGAAGGACGGAGCGCTATTTGCCTCCTGGCGCGCAGATTTTCCTAGAATACTTTGTGGACTCCTTATACAGAGCCCCTAAGTGCTAGAAGAGCAGAATCCCCCCTCAAATGACCCCATTTTGGAAATTATACCCTTGCCAAACATGTGGATGCTAAATGTGGTTTAGGCACACTGTGGGGCTCAGAAGGGCGGGGGGTATTAGATTTTCGGATACCTTTGTTCTACCAGTAACGTGGAAGCCCCCTATATTTTCATTGACAGATGACGGACCTGAGTGAGCTTTTTTTTGTGGATTGATTTGAAGCTTTTATTGGGAACATTTTACACAGCATTTGGGATCACATTTATCCGGCGCTGTACGCTGAGCAATTGCTTTGGGGTTTCCATCTAAATCTCTGAGTGACGTGATTCAGGTGACATCTCCCAGGGGATCCATTGACTATAATGAGGCAGCAGAGTTACTCTGGGCTCCATCTGTACAAAACTGTGACGACCTAAAAAGACGGACACAGCCGGATCACAGGTCAGACAGCGTCCACAATGCCTCCATCTGCCTCATTATAGGGAATCTTCCTCCAGGACAGTCGTGTAAGGGCTGTTTTTTTGCGGGACGGGCTGACGTTTTTATTTGTACCATTTTCGGGCACATGACATTTTTTGATCGCTTTCTATTCCAATTTTCGGGGAGGGAGAATGAACAAAAACCGGCAATTCAGGAATTGTTTTTTTTTTATGCTGTTCTGCGTGTGGAAAAATTGATAAGGCAGCGTTATGCTTCAGGTCGGTGCGATTACAGAGGTACCACATAGCGTTTTTTTATGCTTTGGCGCTTTTACACAGTAAAAACTTTTATAGAAAAAATATATCTTTATGCATCTCTTTATTCTGAGAGCTATAACTTTTTTATTTGTCCGCTGATGGGGCTGTATGGCGACTTGTTTTTTGCGGGACAAGATGACGTTTTCACGGTGCCAATTTTATTTATATTTGTTTTTTTTATCACGTTTTATTCCACTTTTTTCCAGCGGTGATAGCTTTTTTCCAGTGATGATAAAGCATTGTTTGCCTCGTTTTTTTGGGGGGGTTACGGCATTCACTGAAGGGGTTAACTAGTGTGGCACTTTTATAGGTTGGGTTGTTCCGGATACGGAAATACCAAATATGTGTACTTTTTTATTTATTTTTTTTACATAAAAATGTGTATTTCTTAGTGAATATTTTTATTATTATTATTTTGTAATATTTTTTTTTACAATTTTTTTAAACTTTTTTACTTAGTCCCTTTATGGGACTTTCACTTTTTTTCTCTTTGATCACAGGCAGGGGTGGATTAAGAGTAGCAAGGGCCCTGGGCAGTTTAGAAGGTGTGGCACCCCCACACACACACACACACACCTGATGTATCATGTGACATGTCACATGATCCCCTGTGATAGATCATGTGATAGTTCACGTGAAATTAATTTGGCACAATATTAATATATTAATTATAATATTTTTTTTACATTAATTGTATGACTTAATATTGAGCACATTTAAGTATGCTGACATCCCCTATGTACAGTATGAGACCCTATACACAATATGAGCTGCCACAATCCTCCTATACACATCAGGAGGCCACACGGTGCCATCTATACACAGCAGGAGGCCGGACTGTGCCATCTATACACAGCGGGAGGCCGCATGGTGTCATCTATACACAGCGGGAGGCCGCACGGTGCCATCTATACACAGCGAGAGGCCGCACGGTGCCATCTATACAGAGCGGGAGGCCACACGGCACCATCTATACACAGCAGGAGGCCGCACTAAGCCATCTATACACAGCGGGAGGCCGCAGGTAGCCATCTATACACAGCGGGAGGCCACAGGTAGCCATCTATACACAGCAGGAGGCCGCACGTAGCCATCTATACACAGCAGGGGGCCACACGTAGCCATCTATACACAGCGGAAGGCCGCACGGTGCCATCTATACACAGCAGAAGGCCGCACGTAGCCATCTATATACAGCGGGAGGCCGCACATAGCCATCTATACACAGCGGGAGGCCGCACGGTGCCAGCTATACACAGCTGGAGGCCACATGGCGCCATCTATACACAGTGGGAGGCCGCACGGCACCATCTATACACAGCGGGAGGCCGCACGGCGCCCCCCCCAGAGACAGCGGGAGGCCACACGCAGTCACACAAACATATACAGACATACACGCATAAACACATATCTGCACACTCACACACACACACTCACCATCCCCCGGCTCCTGTCGTCCAGCTCCTCTCCGGTGGTAAGTAGCAGTGCAGGGCGCGCACTGCGTGACGTCACACTAGCAGACACGGCCGCACACAGGGCCGTGTCTCCTATCTGTGACGCGGCCGGGAAAACACGGGGAAGTTAACAGGTGCAGTGCTGGCCCGGCCGAAGAAGAAGCAGTGGCCATGCGCCGCTGCTGGGGGAGCGATCCGGGGGCCCCCCGCCTATGACTGCTGGTATGTGCCGCGACACCGCACATATTATAATGAGGGCAATCTGGCCATAGACCCCCCGGGGTCCCGGGCACCCCAGAGCCCCGGGAGGTAGCCCAAATTGCCCTCATTATAATCCGCCTATGATCACAGGTATAATGCATTGCAGTACATTATACCTGTAGTGAAAGCTCCTGAGACCATGCTGTGAACATGGTTTCAGCAGCTTTCTGTAGCTTGGTGACCTGGGTCACCATGGCAACGATTGAGCCCCGCGATTACATCGCAGGGGCGCCGATCTGAAGGCAGAGGGAGCTGCCGTCCCTCTGCCTGCCTCCTGAACACTGCGATCACGCTCAATCGCAGCATTCAGGGGGTTAACAGTCAGGGGCGGTGCTGACACTGCTCCTGGCTGTTTAGTGGCGGAGCTCAGCCACCAGCAGCGCTGAGCTTTGGCACTGAACATGCAGGAGGTGCTGATATTACAGCCTCTCCTGGGCGATCATGCCGAGATCAGTCAGTCAGATTGACTGACCGATCTCAGCGATCTGGGTGCGGGGACCAACAGCATGGATCCCTGCACCCCTTCTCGTGCCACTCAGCTGTCATAGACAGCTGTCGGTACTTAACTACTTAACTGTCACTGCGTGTCTACACACAGTGAGTTTAAAGCCATGACGGACACTGAACGGCAAGGAGCGTTAACATACACCCGCTCATGCCGTGCAGTGTCTGTCATTGGGCGTTAAGGGGTTAATATGGGGATTGGGGAATCTGGCGACAAGCCTCACTCACCTGCCCCTTGTCCTGTGTCCAGTCCAACTATGCAGGGCCACTGGCTTGTCTGATGGCATCACAGGCCCTAGACCATCAGAGGAACCCACTCGCCGTCGGGGCCTGGACTGCTCCCCAAGCATCTCCACAGGGAGAACCTCCGGCGGTGTTTGATTGCCGGCACTTCATCAGGACCCCCCTCTTGCCCCCCCCCCCCGCTCTGCCAGCGCTGCTTAATTACCGGCGCTTTATCAGGGCCCCCCTCAGGGCCTCCCTTCATTGGGGCACCCCTCGGGGCCTCCCTTCATCGGGCCCCCCTCGGGGCTTCCCTTCATCAGGGCCCCCCTTCATCAGGGCCCCCCTCGAGGCCTCCCTTCATCGGGGCCCCCCTCGGGGCCTCCCTTCATCGGGGCCCCCCTCGGGGCTTCCCTTCATCAGGTTCCCCTTCCTGCACCCCCGCTCCGCTGCTTGAATGCCGCAGTCGCCCACCAGCTCTGTCTTCAGGCATGGCCGCATGCAGTGCGGCTGGTCTGCTAGTAATGACAGCAGGGGCGACACAAGCACAATTAAAGGTGTAGCGTCGCCTCTGCCGTGTCATTACTACAAGACACAGCCACACAGCGCACAGCTCACAGTCATGCCTGAAGACAGTGCTGGCGGGCGACGGAGGCAATCAAGCAGCGGAGTGGGGGGTGCAGGAGGGGGGCGACTGCTATGGGGCACCCCCGGCTCACGGGCCCCATAGCAGTCACGTGGCCTGCCGCTAAATGTTGGTCAGATGCCCCCACTCGGCCCAGTCCCACGCAGATTGTGTTCTCAATTAGAGCTGAGGATCGCAAGAGAAACATTTGTATCACAATGATATCGTAATATGGTCTACTATTTAAAAACATTATGATAGGGAAGCTCACATGCAAAATTACATATATACAGTACAGACCAAAAGTTTGGACACACCTTCTCATTTAAAGATTTTTCTGTATTTTCATAACTATGAAAATTGTACACTCACACTGAAGGTGTCAAACATATGAATTACCACATGTGGAATTATATACTTAACAAAAAAGTGTGAAACAACTGAAAATATGTCTTATATTCTAGGTTCTTCAAAGTGACCACCTTTTGCTTTGATAACTGCTTTGCACACTCTTGGCATTCTCTTGATGAGCTTTAAAAGGTAGTCACCGGAAATGGTCTTCCAACAATCTTGAAGGAGTTCCCAGAGATGCTTAGCACTTGTTGGCCCTTTTACCTTCACTCTGCGGTCCAGCTCACCCCAAACCATCTCGATTGGGTTCAGGTCTGGTGACTGTGGAGGCCAGGTCACCTGGCGTAGCACCCCATCACTCTCCTTCTTGGTCAAATAGCCCTTACACAGCCTGGAGGTGTGTTTGGGGTCATTGTTCTGTTGAAAAATAAATGATGGTCCAACTAAACGCAAACCGGATGGAATAGCATGCCGCTGCAAGATGCTGTGGTAGCCATGCTGGTTCAGTATGCTTTCAACTTTGAATAAATCCCCAACAGTGTCACCAGCAAAGCACCCCCACACCATCACACCTCCGCCTTCATGCTTCACGGTGGGAACTAGGCATGTAGAGTCCATCCGTTCACCTTTTCTGCGTCGCACAAAGACACAGTGGTTGGAACCAAAGATCTCAAATTTGGACTCATCGGACCAAAGCACAGATTTCCACTGGTCTAATGTCCATTCCTTGTGTTCTTTAGCCCAAACAAGTCTCTTCTGCTTGTTGCCTGTCCTCAGCAGTGGTTTCTTAGCAGCTATTTTACCATGAAGGCCTGCTGCACAAAGTCTCCTCTTAACAGTTGTTGTAGAGATGTGTCTGCTGCTAGAACTCTGTGTGGCATTGACCTGGTCTCTAATCTGAGCTGCTGTTAACCTGCGATTTCTGAGGCTGGTGACTCGGATAAACTTATCCTCAGCAGCAGAGGTGACTCTTGGTCTTCCTTTCCTGGGGCGGTCCTCATGTGAGCCAGTTTCTTTGTAGCGCTTGATGGTTTTTGTAGCTGCACTTGGGGACACTTTCAAAGTTTTCCCAATTTTTCGGACTGACTGACCTTCATTTCTTAAAGTAATGATGGCCACTCGTTTTTCTTTACTTAGCTGCTTTTTTCTTGCGATAATACAAATTCTAACAGTCTATTCAGTAGGACTATCAGCTGTGTATCCACCTGACTTCTGCACAACACAACTGATGGTCCCAAACCCATTTATAAGGCAAGAAATCCCACTTATTAAACCTGACAGGGCACACCTGTGAAGTGAAAACCATTTCCGGTGACTACCTCTTGAAGCTCATCAAGAGAATGCCAAGAGTGTGCAAAGCAGTCATCAAAGCAAAAGGTGGCTACTTTGAAGAACCTAGAATATAAGACATATTTTCAGTTGTTTCACACTTTTTTGTTAAGTATATAATTCGACGTGTGTTAATTCATAGTTTTGATGCCTTCAGTGTGAATGTACAATTTTCATAGTCAATAAAATACAGAAAAATCTTTAAACGAGAAGGTGTGTCCAAACTTTTGGTCTGTACTGTATATATATATATATTACATATATACATATATCTATAATATAAGGCGGGATGCGTGTCTCTGTCTGAAGCCTCGATAGACTGCGCATGCGTGACGCGCAGTCTGGCTCCAGAGAGAAGCACGCATCCAGCCGTTACAGGTAAGAGGAGGTGTATGGCGCCGGAGTTCGCGGCATGCGTAGACACTGAACGTATACCGCGATCTCCGGCGCCATACTTAGATACTTACCTGACCGGGAGGAGCGCTGCCGCGGCGCCTCTCTCCGCTGGAGACCAGGGGCGGAGTGAAGGCGTCGGACCGGCGCGTGCGCATTGCGCTATCCGGCGCCATTTTACTGAAGACACATTTACAGCGTGTCTTCAGCAAAATGGCACCGGACGGCGTGGTGCTCCGGCGCCGCACTCCTCCCCCGGCCTCCGGCAGAAGAGGACGCAGCAGCGCTGGAGTACAGAGAAGAAAGGTGAGTATAACTGTTTTTTTTTTTTGTATGTGTGTACAGTGTGAAAGGGATGAGGGGGCCACACATAACAGGATTGTGGGGTGAGGGGACCATGCATATATCAGGATTGGGGGGTGAGGGGTACCACACATACCAGGATTGGGGATGAGGGGTGCCACGCATGCCGGGATTGGGGATGAGGTGTGCCACGCATACCGGGATTGGGGATGAGGGATGGAATGCCATGCATACCGGGATGAGGGATGGGGTACCATGCATACCAGGATGAGGGATACCATACACACCAGGATAGTGATGAGGGGTGCCATACATACCAGGATAGGGATGAGGGGTGCCACGCATACCGGGATGAGGGGTGCAAAGCATAACGGGATTGGGGGTGAGGGGTGCCACGCATACCGGGATTGGGGGTAAGGGGTGCCATGCATACCGGGATTGGGGATGAGGGGTGCCACGCATACCGGGATTGGGGGTGAGGGGTGCCACGCATACCAGGATTGGGGGAGAGGGGTACCACACATACCAGGATTGGGGGTGAAGGGTACCACGCATACCAGGATTGGGGGGTGAGGGGTACCACGCATACCAGGATTGGGCGGTGAGGGGTGCCACACATACCAGGATTGGGGGGTGAGGGGTGCCACACATACCAGGATTGGGGGGTGAGGGGTGCCATACATACCAGGATTAGGGGGTGAGGGGTACCACGCATAACAGGATTGGGGGGTGAGGGCTACCACGCATACCAGGATTGGGGTGTGAGGGGTACCACACATACCAGGATTGGAGGGGGTGAGGGGTACCACGCATACCAGGATTGGGGGGTGAGGGGTAACACGCATACCAGGATTGGGGGGTGAGGGGACCATGCATACCAGGATTGAGGGTGAGGGGTGCCATGCATACCGGGATTGGGGGTGAGGGGTGCCACGCATACCGGGATTGGGGGTGAGGGGTGCCAGGTGCCACGCATACCGGGATTGGGGATGATGGGTGCCACACATACAAGGATTGGGGATGAAGGGTGCCACGCATGCCGGGATTGGGGATGAGGGGTGCCACGCATGACGGGATTGGGGATGAGGGGTGCCACGCATGACGGGATTGGGGATGAGGGGTGCCACGCATGCCGGGATTGGGGATGATGGGTGCCACGCATACCGGGATTGGGGATGAGGGGTGCCACGCATGCCGGGATTAGGGATGGAGTGCCATTCATACCGGGATGAGGGATGGGGTACCATGCATACCAGGATGAGGGATACCATACACACCAGGATAGTGATGAGGGGTGCCATAGATACCAGGATAGGGATAAGGGGTGCCACGCATACCGTGATGAGGGGTGCCAAGCATAACGGGATTGGGGATGAGGGGTGCCACGCATACCGGGATTGGGGGTGAGGAGTGCCACGCATACCGGGATTGGGGGTGAGGGGTGCCACGCATACCGGGATGAGGGGTGCAAAGCATAACGGGATTGGGGGTGAGGGGTGCCACGCATACCGGGATTGGGGGTAAGGGGTGCCACGCATACCGGGATTGGGGATGAGGGGTGCCACGCATACCGGGATTGGGGGTGAGGAGTGCCATGCATACCGGGATTGGGGGTGAGGGGTGCCACGCATACCAGGATTGGGGGAGAGGGGTACCACACATACCAGGATTGGGGGTGAAGGGTACCACGCATACCAGGATTGGGGGGTGAGGGGTACCACGCATACCAGGATTGGGCGGTGAGGGGTGCCACACATACCAGGATTGGGGGGTGAGGGGTGCCACACATACCAGGATTGGGGGGTGAGGGGTGCCATACATACCAGGATTAGGGGGTGAGGGGTACCACGCATAACAGGATTGGGGGGTGAGGGCTACCACGCATACCAGGATTGGGGTGTGAGGGGTACCACACATACCAGGATTGGAGGGGGTGAGGGGTACCACGCATACCAGGATTGGGGGGTGAGGGGTAACACGCATACCAGGATTGGGGGGTGAGGGGACCATGCATACCAGGATTGAGGGTGAGGGGTGCCATGCATACCGGGATTGGGGGTGAGGGGTGCCACGCATACTGGGATTGGGGGTGAGGGGTGCCAGGTGCCACGCATACCGGGATTGGGGATGATGGGTGCCACACATACAAGGATTGGGGATGAAGGGTGCCACGCATGCCGGGATTGGGGATGAGGGGTGCCACGCATGACGGGATTGGGGATGAGGGGTGCCACGCATGACGGGATTGGGGATGAGGGGTGCCACGCATGCCGGGATTGGGGATGATGGGTGCCACGCATACCGGGATTGGGGATGAGGGGTGCCACGCATGCCGGGATTAGGGATGGAGTGCCATTCATACCGGGATGAGGGATGGGGTACCATGCATACCAGGATGAGGGATACCATACACACCAGGATAGTGATGAGGGGTGCCATAGATACCAGGATAGGGATAAGGGGTGCCACGCATACCGTGATGAGGGGTGCCAAGCATAACGGGATTGGGGATGAGGGGTGCCACGCATACCGGGATTGGGGGTGAGGAGTGCCACGCATACCGGGATTGGGGGTGAGGGGTGCCACGCATACCGGGATGAGGGGTGCAAAGCATAACGGGATTGGGGGTGAGGGGTGCCACGCATACCGGGATTGGGGGTAAGGGGTGCCACGCATACCGGGATTGGGGATGAGGGGTGCCACGCATACCGGGATTGGGGGTGAGGAGTGCCATGCATACCGGGATTGGGGGTGAGGGGTGCCACGCATACCAGGATTGGGGGAGAGGGGTACCACACATACCAGGATTGGGGGTGAAGGGTACCACGCATACCAGGATTGGGGGGTGAGGGGTACCACGCATACCAGGATTGGGCGGTGAGGGGTGCCACACATACCAGGATTGGGGGGTGAGGGGTGCCACACATACCAGGATTGGGGGGTGAGGGGTGCCATACATACCAGGATTAGGGGGTGAGGGGTACCACGCATAACAGGATTGGGGGGTGAGGGCTACCACGCATACCAGGATTGGGGTGTGAGGGGTACCACACATACCAGGATTGGAGGGGGTGAGGGGTACCACGCATACCAGGATTGGGGGGTGAGGGGTAACACGCATACCAGGATTGGGGGGTGAGGGGACCATGCATACCAGGATTGAGGGTGAGGGGTGCCATGCATACCGGGATTGGGGGTGAGGGGTGCCACGCATACCGGGATTGGGGGTGAGGGGTGCCACGCATACCGGGATTGGGGATGAGGGGTGCCACGCATACCGGGATTGGGGATGATGGGTGCCACACATACAAGGATTGGGGATGAAGGGTGCCACGCATGCCGGGATTGGGGATGAGGGGTGCCACACATGACGGGATTGGGGATGAGGGGTGCCACGCATGCCGGGATTGGGGATGATGGGTGCCACGCATACCGGGATTGGGGATGAGGGGTGCCACGCATGCCGGGATTAGGGATGGAGTGCCATTCATACCGGGATGAGGGATGGGGTACCATGCATACCAGGATGAGGGATACCATACACACCAGGATAGTGATGAGGGGTGCCATAGATACCAGGATAGGGATAAGGGGTGCCACGCATACCGTGATGAGGGGTGCCAAGCATAACGGGATTGGGGATGAGGGGTGCCACGCATACCGGGATTGGGGGTGAGGAGTGCCACGCATACCGGGATTGGGGGTGAGGGGTGCCACGCATACCGGGATGAGGGGTGCAAAGCATAACGGGATTGGGGGTGAGGGGTGCCACGCATACCGGGATTGGGGGTAAGGGGTGCCACGCATACCGGGATTGGGGATGAGGGGTGCCACGCATGCCGGGATTAGGGATGGAGTGCCATTCATACCGGGATGAGGGATGGGGTACCATGCATACCAGGATGAGGGATACCATACACACCAGGATAGTGATGAGGGGTGCCATAGATACCAGGATAGGGATAAGGGGTGCCACGCATACCGTGATGAGGGGTGCCAAGCATAACGGGATTGGGGATGAGGGGTGCCACGCATACCGGGATTGGGGGTGAGGAGTGCCACGCATACCGGGATTGGGGGTGAGGGGTGCCACGCATACCGGGATGAGGGGTGCAAAGCATAACGGGATTGGGGGTGAGGGGTGCCACGCATACCGGGATTGGGGGTAAGGGGTGCCACGCATACCGGGATTGGGGATGAGGGGTGCCACGCATACCGGGATTGGGGGTGAGGAGTGCCATGCATACCGGGATTGGGGGTGAGGGGTGCCACGCATACCAGGATTGGGGGAGAGGGGTACCACACATACCAGGATTGGGGGTGAAGGGTACCACGCATACCAGGATTGGGGGGTGAGGGGTACCACGCATACCAGGATTGGGCGGTGAGGGGTGCCACACATACCAGGATTGGGGGGTGAGGGGTGCCACACATACCAGGATTGGGGGGTGAGGGGTGCCATGCATACCAGGATTAGGGGGTGAGGGGTACCACGCATAACAGGATTGGGGGGTGAGGGCTACCACGCATACCAGGATTGGGGTGTGAGGGGTACCACACATACCAGGATTGGAGGGGGTGAGGGGTACCACGCATACCAGGATTGGGGGGTGAGGGGTAACACGCATACCAGGATTGGGGGGTGAGGGGACCATGCATACCAGGATTGAGGGTGAGGGGTGCCATGCATACCGGGATTGGGGGTGAGGGGTGCCACGCATACCGGGATTGGGGGTGAGGGGTGCCACGCATACCGGGATTGGGGATGAGGGGTGCCACGCATACCGGGATTGGGGATGATGGGTGCCACACATACAAGGATTGGGGATGAAGGGTGCCACGCATGCCGGGATTGGGGATGAGGGGTGCCACGCATGACGGGATTGGGGATGAGGGGTGCCACGCATGCCGGGATTGGGGATGATGGGTGCCACGCATACCGGGATTGGGGATGAGGGGTGCCACGCATGCCGGGATTAGGGATGGAGTGCCATTCATACCGGGATGAGGGATGGGGTACCATGCATACCAGGATGAGGGATACCATACACACCAGGATAGTGATGAGGGGTGCCATAGATACCAGGATAGGGATAAGGGGTGCCACGCATACCGTGATGAGGGGTGCCAAGCATAACGAGATTGGGGATGAGGGGTGCCACGCATACCGGGATTGGGGGTGAGGAGTGCCACGCATACCGGGATTGGGGGTGAGGGGTGCCACGCATACCGGGATTGGGGGTGAGGGGTGCCAGGCATACCGGGATTGGGGATGAGGGGTGCCAGGCATACTGGGATTGGGGATGAGGGGTGCCACGCATACCGGGATTGGGAATGAGGGATGGGGTGCCATGCATACCAGGATGAGGGATACCATACACACCAGGATAGGGATGAGGGATGGGGTGCCATGCATACCAGGATGAGGGATACCATACATACCAGGATAAGGATGAGGGGTGCCACACATACCGGGATTGGGGGTGAGGGTTGCCACGCATACCGGGATTGGGGGTGAGGGGTGCCACGCATGCCGGGATGAGTGGTGCCACGCATACCGGGATTGGGAGTGAGGGATAGGGTGCCATGCATACCAGGATGAGGGATACCATACACACCAGGATAGGGATGAGGGGTGCCATGCATACCAGGATTGGGGGTGAGGGGTGCCACGCATACCAGGATTGGGGGTGAGGGGTGCCATGCATACCAGGATTGGGGGTGAGGGGTGCCACGCATACCAGGATTGGGGATGAGGGGTACCACGCATACCAGGATTGGATGGTGGGTACAGTATGGGGGCAGCACAAATACAAGGAGGGGGGCAGCACATACCAGCATGGGAGACGATATACCAATAAAAATGCTCGCCAAAAGCGAGTATATACCGTATATATATATATATATATATATATATATATATATATATATATATATATATACACACACACAGAGTTGAAACCAGAAGTTTCCATACACTATATAAATACACACATATGCAGGTTTTTCTCAATATCTGACATGAAATCAGAATAAATCTTTCCCGTTTTAGGTCAATTAGGATTACCATAATTTTTAATATTTGCTAAATGCCAGAATAATGAGAGAATGTTTTAAGGCATCATTTTTATTAGTTACTGCAAAGTCTGTAACATCTGTCCCTGCTGAAAAGACATTATGATTATCATCTTTATATATAAGTACAAAGTCAGTAGGCTATAACATAATTGTGTGACAGGAGGCGTGCAGTAATCATCAGTAACTGTAATAGGAGTTTCTAACCCCCTCGGTGGAGAACTTCAGTGGCCCCATATGGTGACCCACAGCGTAATGGCCCTATATGGTGAGCCACAGCGTAATGGCCACATATGGTGAGCCACAGCGTAATGGCCACATATGGTGAGCCACAGCGTCATGTCCCCATAGAGTGCTCTACAGCGTAATGGTCCCATATATGCCCCACAGTATATGCCCTCCCCATACTTGTATATGACCACATCTTCGTATATGGTATATGGTCCCCATCCTGGTTAGGTGTATATGCCCCTCCATCCATCCATTCTGGGTAGGTATATATGCCCTTCCATCCATCCATCCTAGGTAGGTGTATATGCCCCTCCATCCATCCATCCATGCTGGGTAGGTTTATATGCCCACCCATCCATCCATCCTGGGTAGATGTATATGACCCTCCATCGATCCATCCATTCTGGGTAGGCGTAGATGCCCCTCCATCCATCCATCCTGGGTAGGTGTAAATGCCCCTCCATCCATCCATCCTGGGTAGGTGTAAATGCCCCTCCATCCATCCATGCTGGGTAGGTTTATATGCCCCCCCATCCATCCATCCTGGGTAGATGTATATGCCCCTCCATCGATCCATCCATCCTGGGTGGGTGTAAATGCCCCTCCATCCATCCATGCTGGGCAGGTGTAGATGCCCCTCCATCAATCCTGGGTAGGTGTATATGCCCCTCCATCCATCCATCCATCCATCCTGGGTAAATGTATATGCCCCTTCATCCATCCATCCTGGGTAGGTGTAAATGCCCCTCCATCCATCCATCCCTCCTGGGTAGGTGTAAATGCCCCTACATCCATCCTGGGTAGGTGTAAATGCCCCCCCCATCCATCCATCCCTCCTGGGTAGGTGTAAATGTCCCTCCATCCATCCATCCATCCTGGGTAGGTGTAAATACCCCTCCATCCATCCATCCTGGGTGGGTGTACATGCCTCTAAATCCATTTATCCATCCATGGTAGGTGTAAATGCCAGTCCATCCAGGGAAGGTGCAAATGCTCCTCCATCCATCCATCCTGGGCAGGTGTAAATGCCCCTCCATCCATCCATCCTGGGTAGGTGTGAATGCCCCTCCATCCATCCATCCTGGGTAGGTGTAAATGCCCCTCCATCCATCCATCCCTCCTGGGTAGGTGTAAATGCCCCTCCATCCATCCCTCCTGGGTAGGTGTACATGCCCCTCCATCCATCCATCTATCCTGGGTAGGTGTACATGCCCCTCCATCCATCCTGGGTAGGTGTAAATGCCCCTCCATCCATACATCCTGGGTAGGTTTAAATGCCCATCCATCCATCCATCCTAGGTAGGTGTACATGCCACTCCATCCATCCATCCATCCTGGGTAGGTGTATATGCCTCTCCATCCATCCATTCTGAGTAGGTGTATATGTCCCTCCAGCCATCCATCCTGGGTAGGTGTATATGCCCCTCCATCCATCCATCCTGGGTAGGTGTATATGCCCCTCCATCCATCCTGGGTAGGAGTATCTGCCCCTCCATCTTTCCTGGGTAGGTGTATATGCCCCTCCATCCATCCATCCATCCATCCTGGGTAAATGTATATGCCCCTTCATCCATCCATCCTGGCTAGGTGTAAATGCCCATCCATCCATCCTGGGTAGGTGTAAATGCCCCTTCATCCATCCATCCCTCCTGGGTAGGTGTAAATGCCCCTACATCCATCCTGGGTAGGTGTAAATGCGCCTCCATCCATTCATCCATCCATCCATCCTGGGTAGGTGTAAATGCCCCTCCATCCATCCATCCATCCTGGGTAGGTGTAAATGTCCCTCCATCCATCCATCCATCCTGGGTAGGTGTAAATGCCCCTCCATCCATCCATCCTGGGTAGGTGTAAATGCCCCTCCATCCATCCATCCGTCCTGGGTAGGTGTACATGCCTCTAAATCCATCCATCCATCCATGGTAGGAGTAAATGCCCCTCCATCCAGGGAAGGTGTAAATGCTCCTCCATGCATCCATCCTGGGTAGGTGTAAATGCCCCTCCATCCATCCATCCTGGGTAGGTGTGAATGCCCCTCCATCCATCCATCCCTCCTGGGTAGGTGTACATGCCCCTCCATCCATCCATCTATCCTGGGTAGGTGTACATGCTCCTCCATCCATCCTGTGTAGGTGTAAATGCCCCTCCATCCATCCATCCTGGGTAGGTGTAAATGCCCCTCCATCCATCCATCCATCCTGGGTAGGTGTACATGCCCTTCCATCCATCCATTTATCCTGGGTAGGTGTACATGCCCCTCCATGCATCCATCCATCCATGGTAGGTGTAAATGCCCCTCCATCCATCCATCCATCCTGGGTAGGTGTAAATGCCCCTCCATCCATCCATCCTGGGTAGGTGTAAATGCCCCTCCATCCATCCATCCTGGGTAGGTGTAAATGCCCCTCCATCCATCCATCCTGGGTAGGTGTATATGGCCCTCCATCCGTCCTGGGTAGGTGTACATGCCCCTCCATCCATCCATCCATTCTGGGTAGGTGTATATGCCTCTCCATCCATCCATTCTGAGTAGGTGTATATGCCCCTCCATCCATCCTGGGTAGGTGTATATGCCCCTCCATTCATCCTGGGTAGGAGTATCTGCCCCTCCATCTTTCCTGGGTAGGTGTATATGCCCCTCCATCCATCCTGGGTAGGTGTAAATGCCCATCCATCCATCCTGGGTAGGTGTAAATGCCTCTCCATCCATCCTGGGTAGGTGTAAATGCCCCTCCATCCATCCATCCATCCTGAGTAGGTGTATATGCCCCTCCATCCATCCATCCTGGCTATGTGTATATGCCCCTCAATCCATCCTGGTTAGATGTATATGCCTCTCCATCCATCCTTTCTGGGTAGGTGTATATGCCCCTCCATCCATCCATACTGGGTAAGTGTATATGTACCTCCATCCATCCTGGTTAGGTGTATATGCCTCTCCATCCATCCCAGTCAGTACATGCCCCCCTCCATCCATCCATCCTGGTGGGTATATCCCCCCTCCATCCTGGTGGGTATATGCCCTCCTCCATCCATCCTGGTGGGTATGTGCCCCCCCTACATCCATCATGGTGGGTATATGACCCCCCTCCATCCATTCTGGTGGGTATATGTCCCCCCTCCTTCCTGGTGGGTATATGCCTCCTCCTCCATCCTGGTGGGTTTATGCCTCCTCCATCCTGGTGGGTTTATGCCTCCTCCTCCATCCTGGTGGGTTTATGCCTCCTCCTCCATCCTGGTGGGTTTATGCCCCCATATATTCAATGCAAAGGAAAAAAAACAAAAACAATAAACGCTTCTACTCACCTTCCACGTTCCCACGCAGCGCTGTGTCTGTGTTGCCTGAAGATGTCGGCGGTGATAACAGCAGAGAAGCTGAGATCACCGCACGGCGCCGCCGCAGATACTCACTCGGGACGTCCACTCCTAGGCATTTCCTCCCCGGCAGTTCCTGTCATGGCACGCTCTGACTGAGCAGTGCGTGCGACAACAGGGGGAATGTACAGCTTACACTGCAGGCTCCACAAAGATGGCTGCAATCTCCTCCCACGGCTGCGACCTGGACAGCCAAGGGGGCGTGCCCAGGTCACAGCTAGAGGCAGGAGGAGCGGCCTCTAATGTTAGAGATAGGGTCGGTGACAGACTACTGTCTCTTATGGCCAGGGCTGCCGTAAATGAGGTGTGTAAGAGCGCTTCTTACACACCCCACAAATAAAAATGGCAGCCCCTAGTGGCCAATGTAAAAATAAATACATAAAAAACTAATAAAGTGGTACACTTAATTTTGTATTAAAAATAATTGATTACATAATTATTAATACAAAACATAAAATGGTGGCCCCTTCCCTGTAAGAATAGCACATGGCTCTTTTCACGTCTGGTTATTTCTCTAACAGGTAGAATATGCTCCGTTATAGACCGGGGACAGGTTTACAGCTCTATTTTTTGTGGACGATTGATCTGTAAATCAGAACTGAGACCGGTCCGATTTTCATCTGATTTGTAGATAAAGATCATCTATTGAAGTCAATGAGTCTGTCAGAAAAAATGGCCAGAACCAACCATGTTGCCTGTACTGCCTGTTTTCCAGTGTCTATAGGCCGGGCAAGCAAGGCTAGGAAACCTTTAGCTTTTTACTTTACATATAAAAAAATATGCCCCACTGAGGAGAAAAACTGCCACACTGACTGAAATCAGATAAAAATTAGAAAAAAACACTGATTAAAACCTGACATGTGAACGGGGCCTTAGGCCTTAATCAGATGTCAGTGACTTATCGTATATGCAAAAAATGTCTGAAAGTGGTCAGCTTTTATCTTCAGCATTTCATCAGCTTTTCTTGTATGCAAAATAAAGCCATAAATTGAGAAGCTTCTCCTTCCCTTTGGAAGTGCATTGAGGTGAAGGGTACATTGCTGGAAAAGGAAGAAAAAAAAAAAAACTCTTTAAATCTCTTAGTTTGCGAGTGTGAACGAGCTGCGTGTGTCTGGAGCGTAAGTGCGAACGAAAGTAAGTGTGTGACTTGTTTTTCAGTGACTTTGGATTCAGGGAGTTTGGAAGGGAGGACTTAGGACTGAATTGCTGACTGTATTTCATTCTTTCTTTACTTTACTTTTTACTTAATTAATCCACCTGACCTACTTATCTGATTCCCCCGTCCATACTTGATACTTAATTGATCCCCCGTCCATACTTAACTGATCCCCCGCTGATATCTAATTGATACACTTTCACATCCCTAATTGATCCCCATCCATACACCTATATATAAATAATTGTGTTTTGTGCTTGTATATATATACTGACTGTATCCCCATATTTAGAATGACGTCCATTTTGGCCGCAGCCGTGCAGTGTACATCTTGCGCAATGTATGCATTCCGTGAGCAACCGCTCGAGGATCCATACTGCTGCGAGAGATGTGAGCATATCGTGCACTTGGAAGCCCAAATTCTGGATCTAAGTGCTCAGATAGCGGTACTGAGGAGCATCGACAACATGGAACGGAGTTTGCTGCTCACCGAGCAGACACTCAATGGGTCAATACTGGGGGTGGAGCATAGAGGGGAAGTGCAGGCTGAACAGGCAGGGAGCTGGATAACAGTTAGGAGGGATAGAGGGAAGAAGTATAGGAAGGCTGGTTCAGAAAGGGCATTATTGGAGCACGACAGATCCTCTGACCGCCGGGGGAGTGTATGCTCCAGTAATGAGGGGGAGGGGGGAAGTGTAGGGCAGGCAAGACAGGTTCTGGTAGTGGGTGACTCTATTATTAGGGGGACAGACAGGGCAATCTGTCACAAAGACTGGGATCGCCGAACGGTGTGCTGCCTCCCTGGCGCTCGAGTCCGGCACATCGCGGATCGGGTTGACAGGTTACTGGGTGGGGCTGGCGAAGACCCAGCGGTCATGGTCCACATCGGCACCAATGACAAAGTGAGTGGTAGATGGAGGGTCCTTAAAAATGATTTCAGGGACCTAGGTAGGAAGCTTAGGGCAAGGACCTCCAAGGTAGTTTTCTCAGAAATACTACCAATCCCGCAAGCCACACAGGAGCGCCAACGGGAAGTTAGGGAGGTGAATAAGTGGCTAAAGAGTTGGTGCAAGGCAGAAGGGTTTGGGTTCATGGAGAACTGGGCCGACTTCGCGGTCGGCTACAGGCTCTACCGTAGGGACGGGCTGCACCTCAATGGGGAGGGTGCAGCGGTGCTGGGGAAGAAGATGGCTAATAGGTTGGAGGAGTTTTTAAACTAGAGACGGGGGGGGGAAACCAAGGAAATAGGTGGGATGTGAGGCAAGCAAGGGGGAAGGGGAGAAGTGAATATAATGAGGGTGGAGAGGGGGGTGGGGATAGTACAGTTAGATCGTTAGAGAAGAATAGGATGCTAAATAACCCCAAAGTTTTATCTTGCATGCTGACCAACGCAAGAAGCCTGACCAATAAGGCGGATGAGCTGCAGGCGCTTATATCGGAGGAGAGGTATGACATCGTAGGTATAACAGAGACTTGGCTAGACGATAGCTATGACTGGGTGGTAAATTTATTAGCTTATAGTTTATTTAGAAGGGACTGGAAACAGGGGAAAGGCGGAGGAGTCTGCTTATATGTAAAGTCATGTCTAAAACCCAGACTAAGGGAAGATATAGGAGAGGGAGAAGAGGGGGTCGAGTCCATGTGGGTAGAGATAGAGGGAACTAAAAATAATAATAAAATATTACTGGGGGTCTGCTATAAGCCACCAAATATAACAGAGGAGAATGAGAATCTGCTATTAGGACAAATAGACAAAGTAGCAAAACATAATGAAGTGATTGTAATGGGGGAATTCAACTACCCGGATATTGACTGGGAAACAGAAACCTGTAGATCTCAGAAAGGAAAAAGGTTCTTGACAAATATTAAGGATAATTATCTCTCCCAACTAGTGCAGGAACCAACGAGATGGAAGGCCGTGTTGGACTTAATATTGACTAATAGGCCTGATAGAATAGCTGAGGTACAGATAGGGGGGCACCTAGGTAATAGCGATCATAATATTATCGACTTCAAAATGCCCTTCAGTAGGGTTATCAATAAGGGAACAACAAAAACATTAAACTTTAGGAGGGCGAATAGTAAATGGGAAACCTTCAAAAGAATTCTGAATACTCAGTGCGAGAGGTATATACCATATGGGAACAAAAGGGCCAGAAAATAAGAGGAAACCAATATGGTTGAATAAGAACGTAAAAGGGGCGTTAAATAGCAAAAAAGAGGCATTCAAGAGATTAAAACAGGAAAACAGTAAGGAGGCACTAATGTGTTACAAGGAAAAAACGAGAACCTGCAAAAAACAAATAAAAATAGCAAAGGAGGAAACAGAGAGACGTATTGCTAGGTAAAGTAGATCAAATCCCAAACTGTTCTTTACGTATATAAATAGTAAAAGGATTAAATCGGATAATATTGGACCGATAAAAAGTGAGGAAGGCAAAATCATAGAGAAAGATGAGGATAAAGCTAATCTATTAAATAATTTTTTTTAGACAACTTTCACAAAGGAAATCAAACTAACAGGAGAAATGAGAAGTGACAAGCTTAATCCTCCACTAAGTATGACAAATCTAACCCAAGCTGGGGTACAGAAACGCCTCAGTAACATTAAAATAAACAAATCACCAGAACCTGATGGCATACACCCACGGGTACTAAGGGAACTAAGTAATGTGATAGACAGACCGTTATATCTTATATTTAAGGACTCTGTTGAGACTGGGTCTGTGCCACTTGATTGGCGACAGGCGAATGTAGTGCCAATATTCAAAAAGGGAGCGAAAAGTGACGCCGGAAACTATCGGCCGGTGAGTCTGACGTCCGTTGTGGGCAAAATTTTTGAAAGCTTCATTAAAGAGGCAATTACGGAGCATCTTGATGCTAATAATCTATTAACCCCGAACCAACATGGATTCATGAGGAATCGCTCCTGCCAAACAAACCTGATTGACTTCTACGAGGAGGTTAGCTCTCGAGTAGATCAGGGGGAACCAGTGGATGTCGTGTATCTCGACTTCTCAAAAGCGTTCGATAGCGTGCCACATAATAGGTTAGTATACAAAATGAGAATGATGGGGCTGGGGGAAAATGTCTGCAAGTGGGTAGCTAACTGGCTAAAGGATAGAAGGCAGAGGGTGGTTATAAATGGAATATTTTCAGATTGGGTAAGCGTCACTAGTGGGGTACCACAGGGGTCTGTACTAGGCCCAATGTTATTTAATATCTTTATTAACGACATAGTCAACGGGATAAATAGTAAAATATCAATATTTGCAGATGACACAAAGTTATGTAAAACAATTAATACAAAAGAGGATAGTGAAGACCTACAGAGGGATTTGGATAAGCTGGGTAGGTGGAGCATTAAATGGCAAATGAGGTTTAACGAGGAGAAATGTAAGGTCATACATATGGGAAGGAAAAATGGAAGTCACCAGTACTCACTGAATGGGAAATCATTGGGGAATTCAGAGATGGAGAAGGACTTGGGCATCTTGATTGATAGCAAACTAAATTGGAGTGCCCAAAGTCAGGCCGCTGCTGTAAGGGCAAACAGGGTAATGGGATGTATCAGAAGAGGTATAGCTGCAAAGGATGAGAACATTGTTCTTCCACTGTACAAAGCACTGGTCAGACCACACTTGGAATACTGTGCTCAGTTATGGGCCCCAATATATAGAAAGGATATAAATGAGCTTGAAAAGGTACAAAGGAGGGCAACAAAATTAATAAAGGGAATGGAGGGACTGCAATACCCAGAGAGGTTGGCAAAACTAGGACTATTCAGCCTGGAAAAGAGAAGGTTGAGGGGGGACATAATAAATGTGTACAAATATGTTAGGGGACAGTATAGAGATCTTGCCCGGGAGTTGTTCAAAAGGAGGGATATTACGGTAACAAGAGGGCATTCACTAAGACTGGAAGAGAAAAGGTTTCAGCACCAGCATAGGAAGGGGTTCTTTACGGTAAGAGCAGTGAGAATATGGAATTCACTGAGTGAGGAGACGGTAATGTCGGATTCACTACACCAGTTCAAGCGGGGACTGGATGCATTTCTAGATACCAGGCAGATTTCAGCATATACTTAAAAATAAAATAAAATAGTAGGTTGATACAGGGATTTATTCTGACTGCTGGTTTCAGAGTCGGGAGGGAATTTTTCCTCAGGTGAAGATTGGCCAAATCATTTGGGGTTTTTGCCCTCCTCTGGATCAACTTTAGCAATTACAGAACTAACAGGTCGAACTTGATGGACGCAAGTCTTTATTCGGCTTTACTAACTATGTTACTATGTTACTATGTTACTATGGTAACAGTGTTATCACAGACAGCACATGGATGGCAATGCCAGCTGTCAGCGATGTCATGGACCCATAGATCTGACTGGAGAATTTTCATCAACCACTAGGATAAAAAACGGACACTACGCGGTTTTCAACAAAAAAAAATGACATGTGGACGACTCCACAGATTATATTGTGTATGTGATCTATCCGTAACAAATATGGAGAGGACACAAACATGAAAAACAGACGTCTGAATGAGGCCAAAGATATATGTTTCCACACTGATAAGGGAGCGAGAAATATCTATTTCAGATTTGCCAATGAGTCCATGGCAGAAAATTCCAGTTAACCCCTTTATCACCTCAAGTTTTTCCGTTTTTGCGCTTTCATTTTTTGCTCCCCTTCTTCCCAGAGCCATAACTTTTTTATTTTTCCGTCAATATGGCCATGTGAGGGCTTGTTTTATTGTGGGATGAGTTATTCTTTTGAACACCACCATTGATTTTACCATATTGTGTACTGGAAAATGGGAAAAATATCCAAGTGCAGTGAAATGGCAAAAAAAGTGCAATTCCACAAAAGGTTTTTTTTTACCATGTTCAGTAAATGCTAACACTGACCGGCCATTATGATTCTCCAGGTCATTACGAGTTCGTAGTTACCAAACATGTGGAGCTTCTACTTTATTTAAGTGGTGAAATCAAAATTCAAAGCTTGTAAAAAAAATAAATAATTTTTCCGAGACCCGTAGCGTCTCCATTTTTCGTGATCTAGAGCCGGGTCAGGGGTTATTTTTTGCGCACTGAGCTGACATTTTTATTGATACCGTTTTGGTGTAGATATGATGTTATGATCGCCTGTTATTACATTTTAATGCAATGCTGCAGCGACCAAAACAACTTAATTTTGGAGTTTTGTTTTTTTCTCGTTATACAGTTTACTGATGGAAGTCATTCTTTTTATATATTGATAGATCGGGCGATTCTAAATGCAGCGATACCAAACGTGTATTTTTGATTGTTTTATTTTGAATGGGGTAAAAGGGGGGTGATTTGAACTTTTAAATATTTTTTTTTTACTTTTTACCTGCTTCAATAGTCTCCTTAGCAGACTAGAAGCTGTGATCTTCCGATCGCTTGTGTTACACAAATGGCCGCCTGAGGCCGCAGATGCGCAATTGAGACCTCAGGAGCCAAGATCTCAGGAGACATTTACTTGGTTTGGCTTTCTACTTCTTTATCTAACTGTATTGCCCTCTATATCATCCATTCTGTATGGACTGCTCTGTACTCATATTGGACATTTATGCATTTAGTAGGGCTTAAGGGGATTATTGTGCTTGTTACCCATCAAATCTGTAGATGCGCTCACTAATTAGACTTTGTTTAGGGCAATTTTAACGTATAATATTGATAACGGTCCTGCATAGTGACAAGATTATGTTACAGGATTCTGGACAAATGTACAGTGCCAGTCATTCAAGGGTTAATTCTTTGGAACACTGAGAGAGACTTTCTAGCCAGTGAAGCACCAGTAATGAACACCTGTGGTAACTACGGCAACTGTGCTGATGTCATAAACACATACATCTATGATATAAAAGATGATTCCGGAACCACAGGTCATTCAGCCGTATGAAGCGCCGTACTTGATGTGTCTGGAGACCTGGAGCTTCATCACTCCACAACCTGTAAGGGAGGAAGGGGATACGGCCTAGCCAGCCAGATCAGCCATACCGCCTAGCCAGCCAGATCAGCCTTACTGCCTAGCCAGCCAGATCAGCCATACTGCCTAGCCAGCCAGATCAGCCATATCGCCTAGCCAGCCAGATCAGCCATATCGCCTAGCCAGCCAGATCAAACTAACCCTAGCGATCAATGGGGTGACAGATGTTGCAGCCAGATCTCCCTCACGTCCGGTACTAGTTGCCTTCACCTTTATGTGTACGGCCTGGAGATGTCGCATTAGACTTCTCCATATGGTGCTCGCACAGGGCACCTACTTTGACCTTCTCCATTACTGTCTGTTTTCTGATGATGTAATGTGTAACTTGTGTGACTATGTGATGTCACTGCTATCATATCTATAGTGGATGTATATCATGTCTCACTGTAAATATGATACAATGTACAAATTCTAGTACAATTTGCTGTTACTTGTTGGCACTATCCTTCTAAGCCCGAGGGATGGGCAAGTCCTCCAGCCATGGTTCCCTAGAGGTTTCCTCCACAGGGGGTTTTCCTCTCCTGAGTGCTGACGGATGATTCTTCGTGAGTCGGAGGTTTGCCATTTTCAGTGTCGTTTTCATAGCAATTGGCTGATTCTAAATTTCAGACACTGAATGAAATAATATGATTTGTAATAAAATTTGGTCTATTTAACATTCACTAAAAGTGTTTTGTGCATTTCTTTCACAATCTTGGGTTGGTGGGATTTTCTTGGGAATCAGGATCCAGCATCTATGATCAAGCCATGAAGCCGGATATGAAGTCAGAGCATTGTTAACCCTGTGCTTGAAAACAGAATGGAGCAGAAATGACAAAGTGTTACTGCACAAGTAGCACAAGTTCACAATCTTCCTTGCATTCAGATAATGGAGGTGGCTGCTGCAGAAAAACATACCCACAGCATGATACTGCAACCACCATGTTTCACTGTGGGGATGGTGTTCTTGGAGTGATGAGCTGTTGGTTTGGTGCCAGACATAGCGTTTACCTTGGTGGCCAAAAAGTTCAATTTTGGTCTCATCTGACAACAGCACATTCCTCCATATATTTTGGGAGTCTCCCACATGTTTTTTGGCAAACTCAAATCGAGACTTACAATTTTTAAGTAAAAGCTTTTTTCTGCCCACTGAACAAGACAACTGTAGACTGGACAAGGGGATCAGAGGATGCCCACAAGCTCGTGACACTGAGTTTTCAGCTCCTGCAGTGTCAGTGTGTGCAGGGATGAGGATTCAATATAGGTTGTGCTGTCAATCATCGTAAGGGGCAGAGGATGGTAATTAAGCGTGGGGTGTAAATGCTGTTTTTGCATAAAAATATCATCTGTACCTAAAGTATATATTTTTTTTATAGGGGCCAAGATTCCTATACAAATCCATAAATGATTTGAGTATTGGGGTGACAGACTCCCTTTAAGAAACTGAGACCACCCCATTAACTGGTTGTACAAAAAAACATGAAAAATGTGAATTAACCAGACAGGTAAATTACAAAAATGAGATAAACACCAATGGAAATTCTTTGAAAATGTTATCAGTTTATTTCTATTAAGCATAAAACACGTTTTCCTGGAATATCCCTGTGTTTCCAAATAAATACCAGTAACGCAGTGAAGGATGGACATGGTGGAACAGGTTTCTATTAAAGTGCTTGAGCATATATTATGGATGCACCAAAATTCTGTAGTATAATAAAGCCTGCATCTTGGAGGGTTTCGTCCATATCTGGAGTAATATTAATAAAAATGTGGAGTTGGTGCATCCCTAGTATACTGCTATATCACTAGTAACACAATGGGACACACACAAAGCACTGTGTGCTGCCACCTAGACAGGGTAGCTGCTCAGCAGTGAGGGGTGCGGATTCGGCACAGATTGTCTATGATGACAGATATGTTGAGCTGTCCTCCACATTTATCTGATCGAAACTAGAGGGCTCCACAGCAAACAGTCTTAGCATATCCAGTTCTAGGGGATGAATGCAGCCGCTGATCACCAGGGAATGAAGAGGACCTCCAAAGTCAACAGTGCTGAGTTGCTGCAGAGTGCCCGCCGCTATATGTTGGCCAGATGCCCCCCACGCAGATTGTGTTCTCAGGTAGAGCTGAGGATCGCAACAGAAACATTTGTATCTCAATGATATCGCAGTACGGTCTTCTATTTAAAACCATTATAAGAAAACTCACAAGCAAAAATACTTATTTTATATATATATAAACCTTTAGGCACAATGGATATTGATGCAAATCAAGGTATTTATTCAGACAATAAATTGTTCATGATACAGATGTTTGACCAACATTTCGGCCTCAGCCTTTATCAAGGTTTATCTAAAACAATACAAAAATGGGAAGAACTGTATAAAAAACGAAAATCCATCGTCTCATGATAAATCAAATTACAATCATATCTGAGAAAAAGAGGGGGGGTAACAAATAAGCCGACACTCAGCACATGAAAATATCTCATATAAATGAATACAAAGCGGTGCTTCATTCCAGAGTTAACCACTAAAGAGGAAAAATAAAAAATATACACGATTTAGTTATGGATTGTAACACATATATGCTTCAAGTGTAAAACAACCTCCTTCAAAAGAGTAAAAAGGGGGGACATACTATGAGGTCAGACGTATCACAGGTATCAAAAGAGCCTAAGCGTAATGACACCATATACGCCCTACAGTATATGCCCCTCATCCTTCTATATGCCCCATCCTGGTATATGGAATATGGTCCCCATCCTGGGTAGGTGTATATGCCCCTCCATCCATCCATCCTGAGTAAGTGTATATGCCCCTCCATCCATCCATCCTGGGTAGGTGTATATGCCCCTCCATCCATCCATCCTGGGTAGGTGAATATGCCTCTCCATCCATCCAGGGTAGGTGAATATGCCTCTCCATCCATCAATCCCTGGGTAGGTGTATATGCCCCTCCATCCATCAATCCTGGGTAGGTGTATATGCCCCTCCATCCATCCATCCTGGGTAGGTGAATATGCCTCTCCATCCATCAATCCTGGGTAGGCGTATATGCCTCTCCATCCATCAATTCTGGGTAGTTGTAGATGATCCTCCATCCATCAATCCATCCTGGGTAGGTGTTTCGGCCCCTCCATCCATCCTGGGTAGGTGTATTTGCCCGTCCATCCATCCTGGGTAGGTGTATATGCCTCTCCATCCATCCATCCTGGGTAGCAGTATATGTCCCTTCCTCCATCCATCCTGGGTAGGTGTATATGTCCCTCCATCCATCCTGGGTAGGTGTATATGCCTCTCCATTCATCCAACCTGGGTAGGTGTATATGCTTCTCACTCCATCCAACCTGGGTAGGTGTATATGCCTCTCCATCCATCCATCCTGGGTAGGTGTATATGCCTCTCCATCCATCCATCCTGGGTAGGTGTATATGCCTCTCCATCCATCAATTCTGGGTAGTTGTAGATGCCCCTCCATCCATCAATCCATCCTGGGTAGGTGTTTCGGCCCATCCATCCATCATGGGTAGGTGTAGATGACCCTCCATCCATCCATCCATCCATTCTGGGTAGGCGTAGATGACCCTCCATCCATCCATCCTGGGTAGTCTATTCTAGTATGTGTTTATGCCCCTCCATCCATCCATCCATACTGGGTAGGCGTAGATGGCCCTCCATCCATCCATTCTGGGTAGGCGTAGATGACCCTCCATCCATCCATTCTGGGTAGGCGTAGATGACCCTCCATCCATCCATGCTGAGTAGTCTATTCTAGTATGTGTTTATGCCCCTCCATCCATCCTGGGTAGCAGTATATGTCCCTTCCTCCATCCATGCTGGGTAGGAGTATATGCCCCTCCATCCATCCTTGGTAGGAGAATATGCCCCTCCATCCATCCATTCTGGGTAGGTGTATATGCCCCTCCATCCATCCATCCTGGGTAGGTGTATATGCCCCTCCATCCATCCATCCTGGGTAGGTGTATATGCCCCTCCATCCATCCATTCTGGGTAGGTGTATATGCGCCTCCATCCATCCATCCTGGGTAGGTGTATATGCCCCTCCATCCATCCATCCTGGGTAGGTGTATATGCGCCTCCATCCATCCATCCTGGGTAGGTGTATACGCCCCCCCCATCCATACTGGATAGGTGTATATGCCCCTCCATCCATCCTGGGTAGGTGTATATGCCCCTCCATCCATCCATCCTGGGTAGGTGAATATGCCTCTCCATCCATCAATCCTGGGTAGGTGTATATGCCTATCCATCCATCCATCCTGGGTAGGTGAATATGCATCTCCATCCATCAATCCTGGGTAGGTGTATATGCCCCTCCATCCATCCATCCTGGGTAGGTGTATATGCCCCTCCATCCATCCATCCTGGGTAGGTGAATATGCCTCTCCATCCATCAATCCTGGGTAGGTGTATATGCCCCTCCATCCATCCATCCTGGGTAGGTGTATATACCCTTCCATCCTTCCTCAGTAGGTGTAAATGCCCCTCCATCCATCCATCCTGGGTAGGTGTATATGCCCCTCCATCCATCCATCCTGGGTAGGTGTATATACCCTTCCATCCTTCCTCAATAGGTGTAAATGCCCCTCCATCCATCCATCCTGGGTAGCAGTATATGTCCCTCCCTCCATCTATCCATCCTGGGTAGGTGTATATGCCCCTCCATCCATCCATCCTGGGTAGGTAAATATGCCTCTCCATCCATCAATCCTGGGTAGGTGTATATGCCTCTCCATCCATCAATTCTGGGTAGTTGTAGATGCCCCTCCATCCATCAATTCATCCTGGGTAGGTGTTTCGGCCCCTCCATCCATCCTGGGTAGGTGTATTTGCCCGTCCATCCATCCTGGGTAGGTGTATATGGCCCTCCATCCATCCATCCTGGGTAGCAGTATATGTCCCTTCCTCCATCCATCCTGGGTAGGTGTATATGCCCCTCCATCCATCCTGGGTAGGTGTATATGCCTCTCCATCCATCCATCCTGGGTAGGTGTATATGCCTCTCCATCCATCCATCCTGGGTAGGTGTATATGCCTCTCCATCCATCAATTCTGGGTAGTTGTAGATGCCCCTCCATCCATCAATCCATCCTGGGTAGGTGTATCGGCCCATCCATCCATCATGGGTAGGTGTATATGCCCCTCCATCCATCCATTCTGGGTAGGCGTGGATGACCTTCCATCCATCCATTCTGGGTAGGCGTAGATGACCCTCCATCCATCCATCCTGGGTAGTCTATTCTAGTATGTGTTTATGCCCCTCCATCCATCCTGGTTAGGTGTAGATGACCCTCCATCCATCCATGCTGGGTAGGAGCATATGCCCCTCCATGCATCCTTGGTAGGAGAATATGCCCCTCCATCCATCCATCCTGGGTAGGTGTATATACCCCTCCATCTATCCATCCTGGGTAGGTGTATGTGCGCCTCCATCCATCCATCTTGGGTAGGTGTATATGCCCCTCCATCCATCCATCCTGGGTAGGTGTATATACCCTTCCATCCATCCATCCTGGGTAGGTGTATATCCCCCTCCATCCATCCATCCTGGGTAGGTGTATATGCCCCTCCATCCATCCATCCTGGGTAGGTGTATATGCCCCTCCATCCATCCATCCTGGGTAGGTGTATATGCCCCTCCATCCATCCATCCTGGGTAGGTGTATATGCCCCTCCATCCATCCATCCTGGGTAGGTGTATATGCCCCTCCATCCATCCATCCTGGGTAGGTGTATATGCCCCTCCATCCATCCATCCTGGGTAGGTGTATATGCCCCTCCATCCATCCATCCTGGGTAGCTGTATATGCCCCTTCATCCATCCATCCTGGGTAGCTGTATATGCCCCTCCATCTATCCATCCATCATGGGTAGGTGTATATGCCCCTTCATCCATCCATCCTGGGTAGTCTATTCTGGTAGCTGTATATGCCCCTCCATCCATCTATCCACCCTGGGTAGGTGTAGATGCCCCTCCATCCATCCATCCTGGGTCTGTGTATATTCCCCTCCATCCATCCATCCTGCGTAGGTGTATATTCCCCTCCAACCATCCATCCTGGGTAGGTGTATATGCCCCTCCATCCATCCATCCTGGGTAGGTGTATATGTATCTCCATCCATCCATCCTGGGTAGGTGTATATGCCCCTCCATCCATCCATCCTGGGTAGGTGTAGATGCCCCTCCATCCATAAATCCATCCTGGGTAGGTGTATCGGCCCCTCCATCTATCCTGGGTAGGTGTATATGCCCCTCCATCCATCCTGGGTAGGTGTATATGCCCCTCCATCCATCCTAGGTAGGTGTATATGCCCCTCCATCCATCCTGGGTAGGTGTATATGCCCCTCCATCCATCCTGGGTAGGTGTATATGCCCCTCCATCCATCCTGGGTAGGTGTATATGCCCCTCCATCCATCCTGGGTAGGTGTATATGCCCCTCCATCCATCCTGGGTAGGTGTATATGCCCCTCCCTCCATCCTGGGTAAGTATATATGCTCCATCATCTATCCATCCTCGTTAGGTGTAGATGCCCCTTTATCAATCCATCCATCCTGGGTAGGAGTATATGCCCCTCCTTCCATCCTTGGCAGGTGAATATGCCTCTCCATCCATCCATCCTGGGTAGGTGTATATGCCCCCTCCCTCTATTCTGGTGAGTATATGCCTCTCCATCCTGGTGGGTATATGCCACCTCTCCATCCTGGTGGGTATATGCCCCCCTCCATCCTGGTGGGTATATGCCCCCCCTCCATCCATCCTGGTGGGTATATGCCTCCCTCCATCCATCCTGGTGGGTATATGCCCCCCCTACATCCATCCTGGTGGGTATATGCCCCCCCTACATCCATCCTGGTGGGTATATGCCCCCCCTCCATCCATCCTGGTGGGTATATGCCCCCTCCATCCATCCTGATGGGTATATGCCCCCCTCCATCCATCCTGATGGGTATATGCCCCCCTCCATCCATCCTGATGGGTATATGCCCCCCTCCATCCTTGTCGGCATAAGCCCCACCTTCATCCTTGTGGATATATGCCCCCCCTCCATCCATCCTGGTGGATATATGCCCCCTTCATCCATCCTGGTGGGTAAATGCCCCCCTTCATTGGTGGGTATATGCACACTCCCTACATCCTGGTGGGTATATGCCCCTTCCATCCATCCTGGTGGGTATATGCCCCCCCCCCCACCCTGGTGGGTATATGCCTCCAACTACACCCTTGTGTGTATATGCCCCCATATATTCAATGCAAAGGAAAAAAAACAAACAAAACAATAAACGCTTCTACTCACCTTCCATGTTCCCACGCAGCGCTGTGTCTGTGGTGCCTGAGGATGTCGGCAGTGATAACAGCAGAGAGGCTGAGATCACCGCACGGCGACGCCGCAGATACTCACTCGGGGCCTCCACTCCCAGGCATTTCCTCCCCGGCAGCTCCTGTCATGGCACGCTCTGACTGAGCAGTGCGTGCGACGACAGGGGGAATGTACAGCTTACACTGCAGGCTCCACAAAGATGGCTGCAATCTTCTCCCACGGCTGCGACCTGAACAGCCAAGGGGGCGTGCCCAGGTCACAGCTAGAGGCAGGAGGAGCGGCCTGTAATGTTAGAGATAGAGTCGGTGACAGACTACTGTCTCTTATGGCCAGGGCTGCCGTAAATGAGGTGTGTAAGAGCGCTTCTTACACCCCCCCCCCCAAATAAAAATGGCAGCCCCCAGTGGCCAATGTAAAAATAAATACATAAAAAACTAATAAAGTGGGATATTTAATTTTGTATTAAAAGTAATTGATTACATAATTATTAATACAAAACATAAAATGGTGGCCCCTTCCCTGTAAGAATAGCACATGGCTCTTTTCACGTCTGGTTATTTCTGTAACAGGTAGAATATGCTCCGTTATAGACCGGGGACAGGTTTACAGCTCTATTTTTTGTGGACGATTGATCTGTAAATCAGAACTGAGACCGGTCCGATTTCCATCCGATTTGTAGATAAAGATCATCTATTGAAGTCAATGAGTCTCTCAGAAAAATGGCCAGAACCAACCATGTTGCCTGTACTGCTTGTTTTCCAGTGTCTATAGGCCGGGCAAGCGAGGCTAGGAAACCTTTAGCTTTTTACTTTACATATAAAAAAATATGCCCCACTGAGGAGAAAAACTGCCACACTGACCAAAATCAGATGAAAATGAGAAAAAAAACACTGATTAAAACCTGACATGTGAACGGGGCCTTAGGCCTTAATCAGATGTCAGCAGGGTCGGACTGGGGTGTCTGGGGCCCACAGGGGACAGTGACTCTAGGGGCCACCTACAGCAATATGCAGATCTCTTTTCTCTGCTCTCCCTGTTATAGTGGAGCAGTGACCGGCGGCTCCTCACATCTACTGTGCACAGACTAGAACAGGGATGGACAATTTCTGGAGTTTGCATGAAAGAGCTTCTTTGGTTAAAACAAGTGATCACAGATTCATGGGCTGCACAGGATAGGTGATCACTTATTGATTGGAAGAATGGGGAAGTTTTATCCCTGACAGGACACTTATCACCATTTTAAAATGCAGCGACAGGTGGGACGTCTGACCACAGCCTCATTCGTTCTCTTGGGGGCTTCCAAAAAAGAGCAGCGCTCGCAGCCTCTGAGGGAATGAATGGATCAGTGGTCGAGTCGCACATGAGCTCCAGTCTAATGGGGAGAAAAGCTCCACATTCTGCCGATCGGTGCAGGTCCCAGTAGTCAGACCCCACCAATCAATAAGTTATCACTGATCCTGTGGAGAGGTGATGACTTGTTCTCACCGGAGAACCCCTGTAAGTGCATCTCAGACGCTCTGCTCCAAGTATTCCATCTCTAAGGCCACAGCCCCACTATCAGTATTCAGTCAGGATTATTCTCAGGAGTGGGAGCCAAAACCAGGTGAGGAACAATGAGAGAAAAGGTAGAATAGAAACAAGTCACCAATTCTGGATTTATCACCCACTCCTGCTTTTGCCTCTCACTACTGAGAAAAAATACTGACCAAATGCTGATAGTGAAGCCGTGGCCTCATGGAAAAAAATCTTTTCCTAGTTAATCTCAGCGAGAACAAATGACCGCCATACACAACATAATCCACTATAACAACACCAATAATACCACATACAAAAGGGACAAATATCACCACACCATGACCAGACCACATATTACCACCACATAGTGACCAAATAATACAATACTGATCAGGAATACAAACCACAATACTAACAACACTGTCACTATACATATGAGCTCTGTATATAGTGTCAGTGTACAGGTAATACAGTGATCCCCAGTGACATTATAAACAGGATCTCTGTATATCGTGTCAGTGTACAGGTAATACAGTGATCCCCAGTGACATTATAAACAGGATCTCTGTATATCGTGTCAGTGTACAGGTAATACAGTGATCCCCAGTGACATTATAAACAGGATCTCTGTATATAGTGTCAGTGTACAGGTAATACAGTGATCACCGGTGACATTATACACAGGAGCTCTGTATATAGTGTACAGGTAATACAGTTATCACGAGTGACATTATACACAGGAGCTCTGCATATAGTGTACAGGTAATACAGTTATCACGAGTGACATTATACACAGGAGCTCTGCATATAGTGTACAGGTAATACAGTTATCACGAGTGACATTATACACAGGAGCTCTGCATATAGTGTACAGGTAATACAGTTATCACGAGTGACATTATACACAGGAGCTCTGCATATGGTGTACAGGTAATACAGTTATCACGAGTGACATTATACACAGGAGCTCTGCATATAGTGTACAGGTAATACAGTTATCACGAGTGACATTATACACAGGAGCTCTGCATATAGTGTACAGGTAATACAGTTATCACGAGTGACATTATACACAGGAGCTCTGTATATAGGTAATACACTGGTCAGCAGTGACATACACAGGAGCTCTGAATATACTATATAGTGTAAGTGTACAGTAATACACTGACTTACCAGTGATGTCTCTAGGTGAAGTTCTTCATCTTCGCTTTTCTTCATCTGGCACAGTCCGCCATCACTTCTTCCAGCCAGGAATCATCTCTGCAGAAAATAACACACAGTTATCAATAACTGATCTCTTTTAGAGCACATTCCCACTTTTCCCCAGGCTTCTACACTACACCAGTTGAAGAAATAAAGCGACATAGTGGCGCCCTGCACAGTAACAGGACCCCCCTTTTGTCCCCTCTTATGGAAAACAGTTTCCTAAAAAGTAAGCTATATTACAGAAGTAATAATGTCCCTAATTGGACTCTAAAGTAATAATGTTCCCCACTCGCCATCATAAACTAATAAAGTTCCTCAATCTGGCCCCTAAACAGTAATAAAGTCCCTTGTCCAGCGTGGCCCCCCCATCTATCCATCCTGACCCCCCCCATATATCCATTCTGGTCTCCATGTGTCCAGCCTGCCCCTCCCATATATCCATCCGGGCCTCCATGTGACCAGCCCGCCCCCCTTCAGATATCCATCCTGTCCACCTCATATATGCATCCCACCCCACCCCATATATCTATCCAGGTCCCCATGTGTCCAGCTTGCTGCCCTTCACCTTCATGTGTCCATCCAAGTCCCCATGTGTCCAGCTTGCTGCCCTTCACCTCCATGTATCCATGAAGGTCCCCATGTGTCCAGCTTGCCGCCCTTCACCTCCATGTGTCCATCCAGGTCCCCATGTGTCCAGCTTGCCCCCCTTCACCTCCATGTGTCCATCCAGGTCCCCAACTTGGCCCCCTTCACCTCCATGGGTCCCCCCCATGCGTCCAGCCAGCCCCCCCCTTCAGCCCCGTGCCTCCATCCATATGTCTCCCCATGCGTCCAGCCAGCCCCCCCTTCAGCCCCGTGCCTCCATCCATATGTCTCCCCATGCGTCCATCCAGTCCCCCCCTTCAGCCCCGTGCCTCCATCCATATGTCCTCCCATGCGTCCATCCAGCCCCCCCCTTCAGCACCGTGCCTTCATCCATATGTCTCCCCATGCGTCCAGCCAGCCCCCCCCTTCAGCCCCATGTCCCCATCCATGTCCCCATGGGTCCATCCAGCCCCCCCCTTCAGCCCCATGTCCCCATCCATGTCACCATGGGTCAAGCCAGCCCCCCCCCCTTCAGCCCCATGTCCCCATCCATGTCACCATGGGTCCAGCCAGCCCCCCCCCTTCAGCCCCATGTCCCCATCCATGTCACCATGGGTCCAGCCAGCCCCCCCTTCAGCCCCATGTCCCCATGGGTCCAGTCAGCCCCCCCCCTTCAGCCCCATGTCCCCATCCATGTCACCATGGGTCCAGTCAGCCCCCCCTTCAGCCCCATGTCCCCATCCATGTCACCATGGGTCCAGTCAGCCCCCCCCTTCAGCCCCATGTCCCCATCCATGTCACCATGGGTCCAGTCAGCCCCCCCCTTCAGCCCCATGTCCTCATGGGTCCAGTCAGCCCCCCCCTTCAGCCCCATGTCCCCATGGGTCCAGCCAGCCTCCCCTTCAGCCCCATGTCCCCCTCCATGTCCCCATGGGTCCAGCCAGCCTCCCCTTCAGCCCCATGTCCCCCTCCATGTCCCCATGGGTCCAGCCAGCCCCCCCTTCAGCCCCATGTCCCCCTCCATGTCCCCATGGGTCCAGCCAGCCCCCCCTTCAGCCCCATGTCCCCCTCCATGTCCCCATGGGTCCAGCCAGCCCCCCCTTCAGCCCCATGTCCCCCCCCATGTCCCCATGGGTCCAGCCAGCCCCCCCTTCAGCCCCATGTCCCCCTCCATGTCCCCATGGGTCCAGCCAGCCCCCCCTTCAGCCCCATGTCCCCCCCCATGTCCCCATGGGTCCAGCCAGCCCCCCCTTCAGCCCCATGTCCCCCCCATGGGTCCAGCCAGCCCCCCCTTCAGCCCCATGTCCCCCCCCCATGGGTCCAGCCAGCCCCCCCTTCAGCCCCATGTCCCCCTCCATGGGTCCAGCCAGCCCCCCCTTCAGCCCCATGTCCCCCTCCATGTCCCCAGCCAGCCCCCCCTTCAGCCCCATGTCCCCCTCCATGTCCCCAGCCAGCCCCCCCTTCAGCCCCATGTCCCCCTCCATGTCCCCAGCCAGCCCCCCCTTCAGCCCCATGTCCCCCTCCATGTCCCCAGCCAGCCCCCCCTTCAGCCCCATGTCCCCCTCCATGTCCCCAGCCAGCCCCCCCTTCAGCCCCATGTCCCCCTCCATGTCCCCAGCCAGCCCCCCCTTCAGCCCCATGTCCCCCTCCATGTCCCCAGCCAGCCCCCCCTTCAGCCCCATGTCCCCCTCCATGTCCCCAGCCAGCCCCCCCTTCAGCCCCATGTCCCCCTCCATGTCCCCAGCCAGCCCCCCCTTCAGCCCCATGTCCCCCTCCATGTCCCCAGCCAGCCCCCCCTTCAGCCCCATGTCCCCCTCCATGTCCCCAGCCAGCCCCCCCTTCAGCCCCATGTCCCCCTCCATGTCCCCAGCCAGCCCCCCCTTCAGCCCCATGTCCCCCTCCATGTCCCCAGCCAGCCCCCCCTTCAGCCCCATGTCCCCCTCCATGTCCCCAGCCAGCCCCCCCTTCAGCCCCATGTCCCCAGCCAGCCCCCCCTTCAGCCCCATGTCCCCCTCCATGTCCCCAGCCAGCCCCCCCTTCAGCCCCATGTCCCCCTCCATGTCCCCAGCCAGCCCCCCCTTCAGCCCCATGTCCCCCTCCATGTCCCCAGCCAGCCCCCCCTTCAGCCCCATGTCCCCCTCCATGTCCCCAGCCAGCCCCCCCTTCAGCCCCATGTCCCCCTCCATGTCCCCAGCCAGCCCCCCCTTCAGCCCCATGTCCCCCTCCATGTCCCCAGCCAGCCCCCCCTTCAGCCCCATGTCCCCCTTCATGTCCCCCTCCATGTCCCCAGCCAGCCCCCCTTCAGCCCCATGTCCCCCTCCATGTCCCCAGCCAGCCCCCCCTTCAGCCCCATGTCCCCCTCCATGTCCCCAGCCAGCCCCCCCTTCAGCCCCATGTCCCCCTCCATGTCCCCAGCCAGCCCCCCCTTCAGCCCCATGTCCCCCTCCATGTCCCCAGCCAGCCCCCCCTTCAGCCCCATGTCCCCCTCCATGTCCCCAGCCAGCCCCCCCTTCAGCCCCATGTCCCCCTCCATGTCCCCAGCCAGCCCCCCCTTCAGCCCCATGTCCCCCTCCATGTCCCCAGCCAGCCCCCCCTTCAGCCCCATGTCCCCCTCCATGTCCCCAGCCAGCCCCCCCTTCAGCCCCATGTCCCCCTCCATGTCCCCAGCCAGCCCCCCCTTCAGCCCCATGTCCCCCTCCATGTCCCCAGCCAGCCCCCCCTTCAGCCCCATGTCCCCCTCCATGTCCCCAGCCAGCCCCCCCTTCAGCCCCATGTCCCCAGCCAGCCCCCCCTTCAGCCCCATGTCCCCCTCCATGTCCCCAGCCAGCCCCCCCTTCAGCCCCATGTCCCCCTCCATGTCCCCAGCCAGCCCCCCCTTCAGCCCCATGTCCCCCTCCATGTCCCCAGCCAGCCCCCCCTTCAGCCCCATGTCCCCCTCCATGTCCCCAGCCAGCCCCCCCTTCAGCCCCATGTCCCCCTCCATGTCCCCAGCCAGCCCCCCCTTCAGCCCCATGTCCCCCTCCATGTCCCCAGCCAGCCCCCCCTTCAGCCCCATGTCCCCCTCCATGTCCCCAGCCAGCCCCCCCTTCAGCCCCATGTCCCCCTCCATGTCCCCAGCCAGCCCCCCCTTCAGCCCCATGTCCCCCTCCATGTCCCCATGTGTCCAGCCAGCCCCCCCTTCAGCCCCATGTCCCCCTCCATGTCCCCATGTGTCCATCCAGCCCCCCCTTCAGCCCCATGTCCCCATCCATGTCCCCATGTGTCCATCCAGCCCCCCCTTCAGCCCCATGTCCCCATCCATGTCCCCATGGGTCCATCCAGCCCCCCCTTCAGCCCCATATCCCCCTCCATGTGCCCATGGGTCCATCCAGCCCCCCCTTCAGCCCCATATCCCCATCCATGTGCCCATGGGTCCATCCAGCCCCCCCTTCAGCCCCATATCCCCCTCCATGTCCCCATGGGTCCATCCAGCCCCCCCTTCAGCCCCATGTCCCCATCCATGTCCCCATGGGTCCAGCCAGCCCCCCCTTCAGCCCCATGTCCCCATCCATGTCCCCATGGGTCCAGCCAGCCCCCCCTTCAGCCCCATGTCCCCATCCATGTCCCCATGGGTCCAGCCAGCCCCCCCTTCAGCCCCATGTCCCCATCCATGTCCCCATGGGTCCAGCCAGCCCCCCCTTCAGCCCCATGTCCCCATCCATGTCCCCATGGGTCCAGCCAGCCCCCCCTTCAGCCCCATGTCCCCATCCATGTCCCCATGGGTCCAGCCAGCCCCCCCTTCAGCCCCATGTCCCCATGGGTCCAGCCAGCCCCCCCTTCAGCCCCATGTCCCCATGGGTCCAGACAGCCCCCCCTTCAGCCCCATGTCCCCATGGGTCCAGACAGCCCCCCCTTCAGCCCCATATCCCCCTCCATGTCCCCATGGGTCCATCCAGCCCCCCCTTCAGCCCCATGTCTCCATCCATGTCCCCATGGGTCCCGCCAGCCCCACCTTCAGCCCCATGTCTCCATCCATGTCCCCATGGGTCCATCCAGCCCCCCCTTCAGCCCCATGTCTCCATCCATGTCCCCATGGGTCCAGCCAGCCCCCCCCTTCAGCACCATGTCTCCATCCATGTCACCATGGGTCCAGCCAGGCCCCCCTTCAGCCCCATGTCCCCATCCATGTTCCCATGGGTCCAGCCAGTCCCCCCTTCAGCCCCATGTCCCCATGTGACCAGCCTGCGACCCCTCCATATATGGATGATGACCAATGCTGGGAACACTCACCCAGAAAAACGTGGATATTGCACTTGACTTGAAGTTGAAGCAGGGAGAGCTGTAGCCAGGCCTGCAGCCTTGTTTCCAGAGTGATGGTGAGAGAGCAGAGTGCAGGTCACCGCATACTCAGCCCAGGAGCCGGCTTAAAAGGCCAAGAGAGCAGGAGAGAAGAGGGCGGTGCGGTGTTCCATACCCGGACGGGAGCCGGTGTTACAAGGCCAATTCCAAGGGAGCAGGAGCCGGGACTGGAGAGCAGAGCGCGGCGTCGGCGTATCAAAAGCCGGCAGGGGAGCAGGGAGAGGAGAGCGTGACGTCAGCGTGTCACCTGACACCACACAACTGCCAGCCACCAGCGGGAAAGCAAAGCGCGGTGCGTGTCACCGCCCACCAAGATCACGTCCTCCTGTCATGTGACTATGCGCGTCACCCGCTGTCACCACTGAATAGTAGGAGCGCCGCACGCGACGCTACATTTCTTTCGGCTGCGCTTTTAAAGGGCCCGCACTTTTTAAGAGCCCCCGCTACCAATTCTCTCACTCTCTCATCGGGGCCCACCGGGAATTTATCACACCAGGCCAGTCCGACCCTACATGGGCCCATCAGGTAAAGTGATGGAATGACGTTTTCTCTCCTCATGTTGAAAAATGACATTTTCTGCCACCTATTGATGAGAGAAAAAAAGTGAAGATTTACAAACTTCTAACATTAGTCAGTGAAAAACATACAGAACAAGGATGCAAATGGATCTTTTTTTGACAATCCAATCATTTGAATGGGCCAGTTTTATCTGCAAATCAGATTACAATCAAACATGTCTCAAATTTCTTTTGTGAACCATCAGCATCAGAAAAGGTCCATAGACTATAATTATTATGTTTTTATAAGCAAAGAAAAGGAACACAATGCAAACTCTAAAATCACACATTTAAATGGATCAGTTTGGTGGGCAAACAGGGTCTGACTGGAGCACCGGGACACTGGACGATTATCCGGTGGGCCAGGGTCCTTGGCAGGACCCTGAGCAGGACGTAGAGGGGGCCCACTGGTTTCAACTGAATGTGCGTCCGAGGACATTTCATTAATGATCAGTATTGTAATATTCGGTCACTATGTTGTAATATCTGGTCCGGTCATGGTGTGGTATTTATCCCTGTATGTGTTATTATTTGGTCACTATGTGGTGTGGACATGGTGTGGTGGTATTTCTCCCTTGTATGTGCAATTATTTGGTCGCTATATGTTGGTAATATCTGGTCTGGTCATGGTGTGGCGATATTTCTCCCTTTTACAGTCTGAGGTATTGTTCGGTCACTATGTGGTGGTAATATGTGGTCTGGTCACGGTGTGGCTGTATTTCTCTCTTCTACGTGGGATTATTCGGTCGCTTTATGTTGGTAATATCTGGTCTGGTCATGGTGTGGCGATATTTCTCCCTTTTACAGTATAAGGTATTGTTCGGTCACTATGTGGTGGTCATATGTGGTCTGCTCACGGTGTGACGGTAGTTCTCCCTTCTATGTGGAATAATTTGGTCGCTATATGCTGCTAAAATCTGGTCTGGTCATGGTGTGGCGATATTTGTCCCTTTTACAGTATGAGGTATTGTTCGGTCACTATGTGGTGGTCATATGTGGTCTGCTCACGGTGTGACGGTAGTTCTCCCTTCTATGTGGAATAATTTGGTCGCTATATGCTGCTAAAATCTGGTCTGATCATGGTGTGGCGATATTTGTCCCTTATACAATATGTGGTATTATTCGGTCACTATGTGGTGGTAATATGTGGTCTGGTCACGGTGTGGCTGTATTTCTCCCTTCTACGTGGGATTATTCGGTCGCTTTATGCTGGTAATATGTGGTCTGGTCACAGTGTCACGTTAGTTCTCCCTTGAATGTGGTATTATTGGTCTTGAAAAAGTGGATTGTGTTGTGTACAGCAGTCAATTGTTCTCTCTGATATTAATTAGGAGAATAATCTTTATTTAGATTTGTGATTAAATACTTGGAACATGATGCACTTACAGGAATTCTACTGTGAAAACAAGTAATCATCTTTCCAAAGGATAAGTGATAAGGTATTGATTGGTGGGGGTCTGACTGCTGGGACCCGCACCGATTGGTAGAATGTGGAGCTTTTATCCCCACTAGACTGGAGCAGCATGTGCGACTTCACCACTGATCCATTCATTCCCTCAATGGCTGCGAGCGCTGCTCTTGTTTTTTTCTGGAAGCCCCAAAGAGAATGAATGGATCTGCGGTCAGACTCCCACCTGCCACTGCATTTTAAAATGGCGATAAAAGTGTCCTGTCAGGAATAAAACTTCCCAATTCTGATCAGTGCGGTTTCCAATGGTCGGACCCAAACGATCATTAAGTTATCACCAATCCTGAGGAGCCCATGGATCGGTGATAACTTGTTTTCACCAAAGAAGCCCTTTAACACTAGAACTACTGATGGAGTCATTTTGACTCCTTTCGTTTTTTATTTCTCTTCTGTGACTACATTTTTCAGAATTCCGGCTTGAAACTCTGTGACTTTTCCTCAAATATGATGTGAAAAAAGATTTTGTGATAATAAATAATTTTGGTGAAAAATTTGCGCGTTTTTTTCAAAATTTACCAAGAACTACTGAAGGGAGTCATTTTGACTCCCTACTATATTTTGAGGTCCTTTTGTCACTAAATGTTGCTATAAAGTTTTGTGCATAATTTTTTCACTCTGTCTTATTTACCCTGATGTTCATATAGATGTAGTTCAATTTACATGTCAACTTTTCACATTTTCCTTGTGTTTTACCTGCTTGTATTACTGTGTAATGCTGAACAAACTCTATCTGATGAGGAGCTAGATGCATTCATTGCGATATTCTATGCTCGTGGAATATCTGGCACGAACCGTCACTCAATTAGCAGTATTTGGTGTAATGACTGGGGAATACCGTTTTGCAAAGCGACAATGTCTAGGGACCGCTTTGTTGAAATTATGAGGTTTCTCAGATTTGATGAGAAATCTACTCGATCGGAGAGACTGCAAACGGACAAGTTTGCTCTATTTTCTACTGTGTGGGACAGGTTTATTGAAAATTGTATTGCGTGTTACAAACCTGGCCCATACATAATGGTGGATGAGCAACTTTTCCCAAGCAAAACTAGGTGTCCATTCACGCAGTACATGCCTTCCAAACCAGATAAATATGGCCACAAATATTGGCTAGCTGTTGATAAGAGGAGCAAATATCTGGCAAATGGCTTCCCTTATCTAGGCAAAGATGACACACGCCGTGCTGAGGACCGTTTAGCTGACCATGTGGTAATGAAGTTATTGGACCCGTTTTTGAAAAAAGGTCGCAATGTTACAACCGATAATTATTTTACTTCAGTAAAATTAGCTAAACAGCTAAAAAGCAAAGGAACAACCATCGTGGGAACACTGAACAAGATAAGGCGAGAAGTGCCTAAAGAAATAAAATCCATGAAAGAGGAATTGTACAACACTAAAGTGTTTAGAAATGAAGACAATTTTACACTTACAGTATATCAAGGAAAGCCCAACAAAAATGTTGTCATTTTGAGTTCCGTCCATCCAGATGTTGTTGTTGCGTCTGATTCCGCTAAAAAAACTCCAGAAACGGTAAAGTTTTACAATGAAACAAAATATGGAGTGGATGTAGTGGATCAGATGGCACGAAAATATACCACACGAACATGCACAAGGAGATGGCCTGTTCATGCATTTGAAAATGCCTTAGACTTTGCGGGTATAAATGCATGGATAATATTCAAGGAGATTACCCACCAAAAAATGTCACGCAAGGCATTTTTGCAAACGCTTGTGAGAGAGCTGAGTGGTCCTTATGTCACAGATAGGGAAAAGGGTTCCACGTCCCAAGTTTCTACATGCTCAGAAGTGATGGTTCAAACAAAATTTTGCCAGATCAAAGAAAGGTGCAAGAAAAATAGATCTGTCGGAAATTGTAAGACTTGTGGTAAGTCTTTGTGTGGGCAATGTACTGCCATAAATCAAAGGCAATGCCTAAAATGCGAAACACCAAATGTTTAGAAGGTGAATTCTGCGCCATATTTTAATTTTTATGCTCCTCCACCTACATTTTCTCTGCTTTTTGTTCTTCAGTTGTTGTTTATATGTGTGCACTTGAATAAAAAAAAATGTTTGAAAAACGTCTATTATAATTATTGTTATTTTCTGTAGAAAAATAAGAAAAGCAGAAAAAAAACAATCAAAAGCATTACTGTTGGATCTCACAATAATAATACATTACAAAAAATATAATTATTAATAAATAACCACAAATGAAACTCTAAAAATAAACGAAAACAAGCAAGGAGTCAAAATGACTCCTTTCAGTAGTTCTAGGCGGGGTCACGAGTCCAGTAGTCCTAGTGTTAATGCAAACTACCGTAATTGTCCATCCCAGTTGTGCTGTGCGCACAGTAGATGTGCAGGAGCCGCCTGTGTTTTACAGTCGAGGTCCCACTATAACGGGGATAACGGCTATCAGGTATCTGCATCTAGCTGTAGGGTGGGCCCCAGTCTCCCCAGTCCCACGCTGTGGGCAAATATAACCTGTCTGGGCAATTGTAGCCAATTTTGCTGCAAAAAAAGAAAAGTCTTTTTACCTTTTTAACCATAACTTTCAATGTCTTGGATAAATGTGTAACCCTTTATTAAATTCTGCCTTTATTATGGGGATCTCATGGTAGTAGAGCATACCAGAGGTTGACTATATTTTAGTTTTTATTTATTTTTTACAGAAAGATCCACGTAAAGAAAAAAAAAAAAAAGTAAAACAAAATGGAAACCAAAAGAAAATAAACAGACCACACCTTTTTGGTAAATTTTTATACTTTGAGCAGCCCCATGATATAAGCTGGTGCAGGTCACTAATCAGACAAATCCACATGAATGAGTGTAAGAAGTGAATGCAGCACTCACCGCTATAATAAAACATTGTATTCCATCATTAATAACCATCAGCTTCTCACAGAGGGAGGTCAGCGAGTGGTAGATACAGGGCATTGTGAAAGGATTTGGCCCCCTTGAACTTTTCTACCTTTTGCCACATTTCTGGCTTCAAACATAAAGATATAAAATTGAATTTTTTTTGGGAAGAATTAACAAGTGGGAATGAAATTTATTGGATATTTTAAACTTTTAAATAAAAATAAAAACTGAAAAGTGCAATATTATTCGGCCCCTTTACTTTCAGTGCAGCAAACTCACTCCAGAAGTTCAGTGAGGATCTCTGAATGATCCAATGTTGTCCTAAATGACTGGTAACGATAACTAGAATCCACTGATCCAATGTTGTCCTAAATGACTGGTAACGATAACTAGAATCCACCTGTGTGTAATCAAGTCTCTGTATAAATGCACCTGCTGTGTGATAGTCTCAGGGTTCTGTTTCAAGTGCAGAGAGCATCATGAAGACCAAGGAACACACCAGGCAGGTCCGAGATACTGTTGTGGCGAAGTTCAAAGCCGGATTTGGATACAAAAAGATTTCCCAAGTTTTAAACATCTCAAGGAGCACTGTGCAAGCGATCATATTGAAATGGAAGGAGTATCAGACTAATGCAAATCTACCAAGACCCGGCCGTACCTCTAAACCAGTGTTTCCCAAACTCCAGTCATCACGGACCCCCACAGGTCGTGTTTTCAGGATTTCCTTAGTATTGCATAGGTGATGGAAGTATCATCAAGGCATCAGGAATTCTCTCACCTGTGCAATACTATGGAAATCCTGAAAACACGACCTGTGGGGTCTGTGAGGACTGGAGTATGGGAAACACTGCTCTAAACTTTCATCTCGAACAAGGAGAAGACTGATCAGAGATGCAGCCAAAAGGCCCATGATCACTCTGGATGAACTGCAGAGATCTAGAGCTGAGGTGGGTTAGTCTGTCCATAGGACAACAATCAGTTGTACACTGCACAAATCTGGGCTTTATGGAAGAATGGCAAGAAGAAAGCCATTTCTCAAAGATATCCATAAAAAGTCTCGTTTGAAGTTTGCCACAAGCCATCTGGGAGACACACCAAACATGTGGAATAAGGTGCTCTGGTCAGATGAAACCAAAATCAAACTTTTTGGCCACAATGCAAAACGATATGTTTGGCGTAAAAGCAACACAGCTCATCACCCTCAAAACACCATCCCCACTGTCGAACATGGTGGTGGCAGCATCTTGGTTTGGGCCTGCTTTTCTTCAGCAGGGACAAAGAAAATGGTTAAAATTGATGGGAAGATGGATGGAGCCAAATACAGGACCATTCTGGAAGAAAACCTGTTGGAGTCTGCAAAAGACCTGAGACTGGGACGGAGATTTATCTTCCAACAAGACAATGATCCCAAACATAAAGCAAAATCTACAATGGTTCAAAAATAAACGTATCCAGGTGTTAGAATGGCCAAGTCAAAGTCCAGACCTGAATCCAAACGAGAATCTTGGAAAGAGCTGAAAACTGCTGTTCACAAACGCCCTCCATCCAACCTCACTGAGCTCCAGCTGTTTTGCAAGGAAGAATGGGCAAGAATTTCAGCCACTCGATGTGCAAAACTGATAGAGACATACCCCAAGCGACTTGCAGCTGTAATCGCAGCAAAAGGTGGCGCTACAAAGTATTAACTCAAGGGGGCCGAATAATATTGCACGCCCCACTTTTCAGTTTTTAATTTGTTAAAAAAGTTTGAAATAGCAAATAAATGTCATTCCACTTCACGATTGTGTCCCACTTGTTGTTGATTCTTTCCCCAAAAAATAGAATTTTATATCTTTATGTTTGAAGCCAGAAATGTGGCGAAAGGTAGAAAAGTTCAAGGGGGCCAAATCCTTTCACAATGCAGTGTATAGGCGACGGCAGTGCTGTGTATCTGCAGGATTCCAGGCCAGTATCTGCCACCCGCTGGATTTCCCATGGGAGAAGCTCTGGGATTTTATTACAGGGAAACTGTCATCAGGTTTTTGCTATGTAATCTAAAAGCAACAAGTCGGGGCAGAGGACCTTATGCCAGCGATGTGTCACTTGCTGGTCTGCATGATGTCATTTTGATATAATCCCTCTTTTATCTGCCGCAGATCGAGCAGTTCCCTGAATTCACAGATCATGTAGAGACCAATGCGGGAAAGTTACCCCAAATGTGATAGAAGTCAGCACTGGATTTTCTGCTTTCAGATCACCTCACAGACCAATGTAAGTTAAGGGACAAGTTCAGATGACGGTTTATCCCACTGTTTTTTGAAAGAAATTTGCCATTAAAACTCATGCATACAGTACAAAAAGAAATAGATGCCACAACCAGGGCCGGCTCCAGGATTTCATGGGCCCCGGGCAAAAGTCTCAGTGGGCCCCTTTCACACCGACCACGATTCATGATGCACAGAAATATAGGTATAGTACAATGCTAAAGATTTCACTGACTTCTCACATTACATGAGTGATATCTATTGTAAAGTCTACAACAGCTCAGACAATGGCGAATCCTCCCAGCGCACAGTTCAGACCAGACAATATAGTCCTCTATACAGTATTATGGACACCACGTGGTCCTCCATATACAGTATTATGGGCCCCACGTGGTCCTCCATATACAGTATTATGGGCCCCACGTGGTCCTCCATACAGTATTATGGGCACCATGTGGTCCTCCATATACAGTATTATGGGCACCATGTGGTCCTCCACATAAAGTATTATGGGCACCACGTGGTCCTCCATATACAGTATTATGGGCACCACATGGTCCTCCATATACAGTATTATGGGCACCACGTGGTCCTCCATATACAGTATTATGGGCACCACGTGGTCCTCCATATACAGTATTATGGGCCCCACGTGGTCCTCCATATACAGTATTATGGGCCCCACGTGGTCCTCCATACAGTATTATGGGCACCATGTGGTCCTCCATATACAGTATTATGGGCACCATGTGGTCCTCCACATAAAGTATTATGGGCACCACGTGGTCCTCCATATACAGTATTATGGGCACCACGTGGTCCTCCATATACAGTATTATGGACACCACATGGTCCTTCATACAGTATTATGGGCAGCACATGGTCCTGCGTCCAGTACTATGGGCACCATATATTGCTCCATACAGAATAATGGACCGCATATAATGCTCCATACAGTATGATCCCCATATATTGCTCCATTCAGTATAATGGACCCCATATATTGCTCCATAAAGTAAAATGAGCCCCATATATTGCTCCATACATAATGGGTACCATATAATGCTCCATACAGAATAATGGAGCCCAAATATTGCTCCATACAGTATGGGCCCCATATATTGCTCCATACAGTATGGGCCCTATATATTGCTCCCTAAATAGTGGGCCCAATATATTGCTCCATGAAGAATAAGCCCCATATAATGCTCCATAGATAATGGGCCCTATATAATACTCCATACATAATGGGCCCCATATATTGTTCAATAGATAATGAGCCCCATATAATACTCCATACATAATGAGTCCCATATATTGTTCAATAGATAATGAGCCCCATATAATACTCCATACATAATGAGCCCCATATATTGTTCAATAGATAATGAGCCCCATATAATACTCCATACATAATGAGCCCCATATATTGTTCAATAGATAATGAGCCCCATATAATACTCATAACATAAAAAAAAAAAATCAAATACTCACCGCTCCTTGCTGGAAGCAGGCCTGTCTCATCAGCGTCTTCCGACTCTCTGCACTGGGACTGCTCAGCAGAGGGCGCTCTGTAGTGACATCATCGTACCCTCTGCCCTGAGATGTCACAGAGTAAGAAGACGCAGAAGACAGAGGAGCAGCAGAGGAACAGGGAGAGGTAAGTATTGCAAACAGTTTAAAGCACTGGGGAAGGCCCAGTGCAAGTGCCCATTCGCTGGCATCAGGCCCCGCTGACTCATGGGCCCCATAGCGCGCTGGTGTCCCAGAGGGTGAGTGGGCCCCCTGCTCGCTCAGGGCCCAGGCACTTGCCCGGGTGGTGATGCCGGCCCTGGGTACAACACATACGGCACCCGTTTTTAACTGATCCGCTGCAATGATTATGTAGGAAACTGTATTCATTTACAATCATCCACAGCGTGAGAGCAAACAGCTACAACATTACTGAATAAACAGAAACCCTGCAAGTATAAGAAAATGATTTTATTAAAAATATTTTGCATATCAATCCAGTTTGAAAAAAAAGAACTTATTAAGCATTTTTTGCAACGTAGCAGTCCACATCTGACAGACTCCTGTAACTCTGGACACAGTATAATAGTGTGGCCGCTGTTCTCTAGCAGGACCCTCTAATGATAGAAGCAGGACGGCATACTGGATCTCGCACAACGCTACCTGCATGCCATCTGATTGGCTACTGTAAGTGCTCCAGCCGTATAAAGATCACTATGTATACAATATACTCCGAAAAGATGTCAGTGATTACTGTGAAGTAAAAATATTGTGGCCCCCATTGAGCAGGAATGATTAGAGATGGACAAGCTCCAGTTGGCAGACAGTCAGTGATGGCGGAGAGCTGATCATCTTTACTCGCTGCTCATTAGGAAAGTGGTCGCTTTCTGAAACCATTTGACTCTGAACTCGGCGTCAGACGCCATTATGTAAGAGGCCAATGTCTGAGTGGTTTTTGTGTCCGTTTGTCCTTCCTCTGTTCTTTCTGCCAAAAGATCCTCACCCATAACCTAAGGATTAAAATAAAGTTGAATTGTTACTAATAGTTTTGTAAGTTTAGGACATGAATTGAATTTCATAAATTAAAAGAAAACTTTCCCTCCGATGTCCACAAAACTGAGCGCCACTACATAAGCCCCAAATAGTCTCCCCTCTCTCTCCCAGTCTGTGCAGCGGACGGGAACCATTTAAATGGGTGCCGGGTCGATTTTAGTTAAAGTGGGGCCCTGGGGAAAAGTTTAAAGTGGGGTCCCAAATGCTGACATACAGCACCACACAAACATTTAGCTTGTATGTACATGCGCTGAGATCAGGCCGCTAAACGAGCGAAATCCACAATACTGAAGCCGTTCGACGCTTGTTTCCCGACCTCTTTACACCAGCTGAGGAAGAATGATGGATACAGAACAATCACTAATAGATCAATCTGTCCCCATACAGCATCATGTTATCAGCAGCACATCTGCAGGTTACACCGGGCAATGTGCTGCTGAGAACAAGGATTTTTGTTCTGGCATAAACAATCCAATTACTCGATGAATAGGCAGCATTTTGCTTGTTTAGTATAATACATGCCATAGTCCTCCATATTTTATAATGTGCCCCACAGCCCCCCCATATTGTATAATGAGGCCCACAGTCCTCCATATAGTATAATACACTCTCGATAGCCCTCCATATAGTATAATGCACTCCCCATAACCCTCTATATAGTATAATATACTCCCCATAGTCCTCCATATTGTATAATGTGCCCCACAACCCTCCATATTGTATAATGCACTCCCCATAGCCCTCCATATTGTATAATGCACTCCCCATAGTCCTCCATATAGTATAATACACTCCCGATAGCCCTCCATATAGTATAATGCACTCCCCATAACCCTCTATATAGTATAATATACTCCCCATAGTCCTCCATATTGTATAATGCACTCCCCATAACCCTCTATATAGTATAATATACTCCCCATAGTCCTCCATATTGTATAATGTGCCCCACAGCCCTCCATATTGTATAATGCACTCCCCATAGTCCTCCATATTGCATAATGCACTCCCCATAGCCCTCCATATTGTATAATGTGGCCCATATTCCTCCAAATAGTATAATACACTCCCCATAGCTCTCTATATAGTTTAATGCACCTCATAGTTCTCCATATAGTATAATGCACCTCATAGCCCTCCATATAGTATAATGCACCTCATAGCCCTCCATATAGTATAATATACTCCCCATAGTCCTTCATATAGCATAATGCACTCCCCATAGTCTTTCATATTGTATAATGTGCCCCACAGCCCTCCATATTGTATAATGTGGCCCATATTCCTCAATATAGTGCATACATTCCCCATAGCCCTCCATATAGTATAATGCACCTCATAGTCCTCCATATAGTATAGTACGCACCTCATAGTCCTCCATATAGTATAGTACACTCCCCATAGCCCTCCATATAGTATAATGCACTCCCCATAGCCCTCCATATAGTATAATGCACCTCATAGTCCTCCATATAGTATAATACACTCCCCATAGCCCTCCATATAGTATAATGCACCTCATAGTCCTCCATATAGTATAATACACTCCCCATAGCCCTCCATATAGTATAATGCACTCCCCATAGCCCTCCATATAGTATAATGCACCTCATAGTCCTCCATATAGTATAATACACTCCCCATAGCCCTCCATATAGTATAATGCACCTCATAGTCCTCCATATAGTATAATACACTCCCCATAGCCCTCCATATAGTATAATGCACCTCATAGTCCTCCATATAGTATAATACACTCCCCATAGCCCTCCATATAGTATAATATACTCCCCATAGTCCTCCATATAATGGAATGCACCTCATAGTCCTCCATATAGTATAATGCACTCCCTATAGCCCTCCCTATAGTATAATGCACTCCCCATAGCCCTCCCTATAGTATAATGCACTCTCCATAGTCCTTCATAGTGTATAATGCACTCCCCATAGTCCTTCATATAGTATAATGCATTCTCCTCAGTCCTTAATAGAGTATAATGCAGCCTCCCTATAGTATAATGCAGCCAAACATATAGTACATATAATATAACCCAACCCATAGTCCTCGTAAAGTATAATTCGGCCCCAACCATAGAGTATAATTCAGCCACTCCATACAGTATAATGCAGCCCCCCAGTTCTGCAGTATTATGGTCACCACATATAAAAAACAAATACATACAATACTCACCTCTCCTCGTTCTCCAGCTGCTCCATGCTCTGCAGAGCGTCTCAGCAGCTCCACTCTGCAGGCACAGTCATTCCCCCGCTACCTATACAGTTCAATGCGCGATGTGGGGGGACGAACTCACGGACCCTATAGAGGCACGCCACGGGCTGGAGGCCCCAGGCAGATGCCTAGTCTGCTTGCCATTACGCCGGCCCTGAATGGGTGTCTCATGCTGGGGACATGTTTTTCTGCTTTTTTTCTTGCCATAATCCTACTGAATAGAATTTGTACTATCAGCTGTGTATCCACCAGACTTCTGCACAACACAACTGATGGTCCCAACCCCATTTATAAGGCAAGAAATACCACATTTTAAACCTGACAGGGCACACCTGTGAAGTGAAAACCATTTCCGGTGACTACCTCTTGAAGCTCATCAAGAGAATGTCAAGAGTGTGCAAAGCAGTCATCAAAGCAAAAGGTGGCTACTTTGAAGAACATAGAATATAAGACATTTTTTCAGTTGTTTCACACTTTTTTGTTAAGTATATAATTCCCCATGTGTTAATTCATAGTTTTGATGCCTTCAGTGTGAATGTACAATTTTCATAGTCATTGAAAATACAGAAAAATCTTTAAATGAGAAGGTGTGTCCAAACTTTTGGTCTGTTACTGTATATATCCAGGATGTGTGATCACGGGGTGCCATACATACCAGAATGGGAGATCAAGGGGTGTCATGCATACCAGGATGGGTGATCAAGGGATGCCATGAAAACTAGGATGGGGATCAGGGGGTGCCATGCATACCAGGATGGTAGATCAAAGGGGTGCCATGAATACCGGGGGCTCAAGGGGTACCATGCATTCCAGGATGGGGATGAGGGTCACGTATACCAAGATGTGATGGGGGCCACATATACCAGGAAGGAGGGACCATACATACCAGGATGGAGGATAGTAACAGAATTGGGGGACATTACCCCAATACCAATGTCAGCAGCAGACTCCTGTTAGACAAAGATAGCACAAGTATACACAAAATGCAGTTTTTAAAAGGAAGGTTTTTATGATTAAGGGAAAAGGAAATCCAAACCTAAAGGGCCCTGTGTGAAAAAGTGATGCCCCTCCCTCCTTAAAACATAAATTAACTGTGATTTGTCACATCTTTGGGAAGCTGAGTTCAATTTCCGTAGCCCCACACAGCCCTGTTTACTGCCACACGTGTTCTCAATCAAGAAATCACTTAAATAGGACATGCCTGACAAAGTGAAGTAGAACAAAAGATCCTCTAAAGCTAGACATCATGCTGCGATCCAAAGAAATTCAGGACCAAATGAGAAATAAAGTAATTGAGATCTATCAGTCTGGAAAAAGTTCTAAACCCATTTCTAAAGATTTGGGACTCCAGTGAATCACAGTGGAAGTCATTATCCACAATAGGCAAAAATATGGAACAATGGTGAACTTTCCTAGGCATGGCCGGCTGATCAAAATTACCCCAAGAGCGCAGCAACGACTCATCCAAGAGGTCACAAAAGACCCCACAACAACATCCAGAGAACTGCAGGTCTCACTTGCCTCAGTTAAGGACAGTGTTCATGACTACACCATAAGAAAGAGACTGGACAAAAATGACACGCATAGCAGAGTTCCAAGACGAAAACCATTGCTGAGCAATAAAAACAAAGGCTCATCTCAGTTTTGGCAGAAAACATCTTGATGATCGCTAAGACTTTTGGGAGAATACTCTGTGGACTGACAAGACAAAAGTTGAACTTTTTGAAAGGTGTATGTCCCATTACATCTGGTGTAGAAGTAACACTGCATTTTAAAAAAGGAACATCATACCAACAGTAAAATATGGTGGCGGTAGTGTGATGGTCTGGGACTGTTATACTGCTTCAGGACCTGGATGACTTGCTGTGGAAATGGAACCAAGAATTCTGCTGGTTAACCAAAAAATCCTGAAAGAGAATGTCTGGCCTTCTGTTCATGACCTCAAGTTGAAGTGCACTTGGGTTATGCAGCAGGACAATGATCCAAAACACACCATTAAGTCCACCTCTGAATGGCTTAAGGAAAACAAAATTAAGACTTTGCAGTGGCTTAGTCAAAGTCCTGACCTTAAGAAAGCGGTTCATGCTCGGAAACCCTCCAATGTGGCTAAATTACAACAATTTTGCAAAGATGAGTGGGCAAAAATTCCTCCAGAGTGTTGTAAAAGACTCATTGCCAATTATCCCAAACACTTGATTGTAGTTGTTGTTGCTGAGGGTGCTTCAACCAGTTATTAGGTTTAGAGGGCAATCACTTTTTCACACAGGGCCCTGTAGGTTTGGATTTCTTTTTCCCTTAATAATTAGGATCTTCATTTAAAAACTGCATTTTGTGGTTACTTGTGTTATCTTTGTCTAATATTAAAATTTGTTTTGACATCTGAAATATTTAAGTATGACAAACATGCAAAAGAATGAGAAATCAGGAAGGGGCAAACAACTTTTCACACATACACATATACATATATATATATATTCATCCCACAATGTGACATTCATGGTAGAAGAGAGGGATTGGTAAGATGGGACAACCATTACAAACCAGCCACCTGATCAGACGTTATTGAACACCTTTCCAGAAGCTTTAATCAATCTTATCTACTGGTATTTTCTGAAGAGAGGAAACAAATGTCCTAAAAATAAAAAAATATAAAAATGAAAGTTAAGAAAAAAAAAATAATAATAGTCTCACCTCCACTATGAGCATTTTTTGCTCTTCTAATAATCCAAGCTTTCCTAATTGTTCTTCTATTTGCTCCTGCGTCTTCATATTCCTCTCCAGCACAAATGATGCATGCTGGGGCTGTAAGAGCTGTAATAGAAGCCTAGAAGAACCATCAGAGGTCAGGCCCATCTGGTTACAGAAAGAACACAGATACACGCTGTATAAGACAATGGGATGGAAACAAGATTTTAAAAGGAGTTATCAAACCCTTTTATACTCCACTGGATAGGTCATTAATATAAGATAGGTGGGGGTCCAACCATCGGCCCCCCGATGATCAGCTGTCATCACCTCTGGCAAGATGCAGGCAATGTTCAAAGTGGAACAAAACCGCTCCGTACACTGCGGCCGCTGCCGGGTGCAGACCAGCTATTGAGGAGTACCGGAGGTGATCTGCAGCACCAGGCAGTGGCCACTGGGGTGCGCTCTGTTCACAAGTTACATCCGGCCGTTGCCAGAGCTATAAACAACTTATTGGTGGGGAGCCAAGAGTCGGACCTACAACGATCTGATATAGACCACCTATTTTATGCATAAATCATCTGCATTAAAGCATTAGAGAACGTCTTTAAGAGCCCTGCATGTTCAGAGCCAAACTTCAGTCAACATCTAATAACCAATTACAAGGTCTTTCTTAGGACTCGTTCACACGAATGTATTTTCAGTAGGAAAGTTGTCTGTGGAACAAATGGACGGCACTCAGACCAATGGGATTCAATGGGAAAGTGCAGAGGAGTCATTTTTCTTTTTTGTCACTGATCGAATCTGTGTGTGAGCAAAAAATAAAGAAAGAAAATGGCAGCATGTCCTCGTTTCATCCGTCAGACAAGATTCACCCATTCAAGTCTATGGGTACAGAAAAAAATCTGCTTTATACAGATACATTGCAATCCTGTAGCCCTGGAAACTGTAAATGGTTAAAAAGCCAGATTAGATCTGGACTGCACATGGACGACAAGTGAGGAAAGAATTCTCCCACTTTTCTGGATGAAACTCTGAATGATATTTTATCTGCTTGTGTGAACAGGCCCTTAGAGGTCTCGACAAGACGGAGGAGCTGATCCAGAGTGTCCAGGTAAAGCTAGCAGTCCAGGTAATGGCGGATACGGGGGCAACCATCCACATCGTGCTCCATGCCCTTCTAATCTGACGTCCGTGACAGTGATGCTCAGTGTAAAGCCTGAGCTCAGGAGATGTGGGCTCGGACCCTGTTCAGACACACTGGAACTGATCAATCTCCATTCAACATTATGAACGTAAAACTGGAGCACTGGCCCCACTCAAATATATTGTATTATGGTCAAATCATTCCCTTTAGGAGCTGAGTGCTGTGTAATAGAGGGGGATAAGGCCCCCCGTATACAGCCATCTATTCTCTGATAGGCGAGAGGGCAGAGACGTCATCTCCTCCTTTCTGATAATGTCCCCTGTATCCTGCTGACAGTGATTGTGCCATCCCAGCAGGTGGCACTAGAGCCGCTCCCCGCTCTTAGGCTATGTGCCCATGTAAAACCGTCTGCCATGCAAAGCAATGTGAATTGGGATGTGCTGTGCACATGATGCGCTAATTAGAGCGCCGAATTCACATTGCGTTGCAAAACGCAGCATGACCATTTCTACCGCGATTACGCGGCCATTGAAAAGCAGCAAACCCGCAGGTATATGTGGATTTGCTGCGTTTCAATTAAATTCAATGGCCGAGAATTTGCAGCGTAATCGGGGTGCGTGTGGTACCCAGGATGAAGAAGAGACTACAACTCCTCTTCATCCCGGCTACCAAGCGGTGAAAAAAAGAAATAAGTTAAAAATAAAAAACCCTGTATACTCCCCTCTCCGGTCTGCTCCCGGCGGCGTCCTCTCTCCTCGGCGTCCAGCGGTGTACTGGCAGGACCTGCGGTGACGTCATCTAGTCAGCTGACTAAATGACGTCACCGCAGGTCCTGCCAGTATACCGCGGGACGCTGAAGAGAGAGAACACCGCCGGGAGGAGACTGGAGAGGTGAGTATACAGGGTTTTTTTTATTTTTAACTTCTTTTTTTTTTTACTATAGATGCAGCATTTAAAGCATCTAAGTTGGTCACACAATATAAATCCATGCCGGTTGCCGGTTGCATGGATTTATATTGTGTGACCAACTTGTCAAGCACTTTTCCAAGTGATGCTCAAAATCACTTGGAAAAGTGCTTGAAAAAACGCTGAAAAAATGCTGAAAAAACACTTCTCTCTGGCAGAAAAAATGCATGTAAATCTGCTACGTGTGCACATAGCCTTAGCGTGTATGTGCTGTACTTATCATTCAGGACTGTGCAAAGACCTGCCTGTGACCAAAAGAACAACAAGGCTGTGTGCACACGCTGCAGATTTGGTGCGTTTTTCAATGGAACAGGCTGCCACGAGAGGCGGTGAATTCTCCTTCAATGGAAGTCTTCAAACAGAGGCTGGACAGACATTTGTCTGAGATGCTTTAGTGAATCCTGCATTGAGCAGGGGTTGGACACTAGGACCCTGGAGGTTCCTCCAATTCTAATGTTCTAGGATTCTATGTATAAACACCAGCTGCAATCTTCCATGGAGAAGTAACTGTGGTTTCAGGAGAACTTGCAGCAGAAGGTCTGTGCCTTCCGCTAGCTCCTCCCCCTTCCGCTAGCTCCTCCCCCTTCCTTCTATAAAGAGTATTAATAGCACTAACTGTCATCTATCTCACTAATAGGAAAGTTTGTCTTCACTGAATACAGATTTTACAGATGTTACCGCGAATTGAGACTGAAAGATCAATCCAGCAGGAAAAAGAAGACTTCTCTGATAAGATTATAAAATTACTTATTTTCATGTGTAATATTAATTTACAAAACAAAAATGAAAACAACGGTTATTCCTTAACTAATAAAGCACTTAGGACACGGATTCATTAAGACTGGCCATATTCAAGCTGCTCTTGATGAGGGAGCGTGCTGGAGTCAGACGGTCCAGATTCATTAAGTGGAGCATGAATTATGCACTTCTGACAAGTGGTGTGTGCACCTTGCCACAAATCTTACTCCAGTCACGGACTGGAGTAAGATTTCTGGTGTAAGGGAAGCCACAGTTCGCTATGAATTAGACAAGCTGTGGTGCCACACTTCCATCCTGCCCCAACTCTGCCCATTTTGGTGAAGCTGGGCAAAACTGACGTGAAAACACCAAACGTCACAACATTTTTGATCAACTCAACAATGTACGAGGTGTATGAAGCGGAGCCGCGCGTGTACGAGGTGTGTGGAGCGGAGCAGCGCATGTACGAGGTGTGTGGAGCGGAGCCGCGCGTGAAGGAGGTGTACGGAGCAGAGCCGCGCGTGTACTAGGTGTGCGGAGCGGAGCCGCGGGTGTACTAGGTGTGCGGAGCGGAGCCGCGCGTGTACTAGGTGTGCGGAGCGGAGCCGCGCGTGTACGAGGTGTGCGGAGCGGAGCCGCGCGTGTACGAGGTGTGCGGAGCGGAGCCGCGCGTGTACGAGGTGTGTGGAGCGGAGCCGCGCGTGTACGAGGTGTGCGGAGCGGAGCCGCGCGTGTACGAGGTGTGCGGAGCGGAGCCCCGCGTGTACGAGGTGTGCGGAGCGGAGCCGCGCGTGTACGAGGTGTGTGGAGCGGAGCCGCGCGTGTACGAGGTGTGCGGAGCGGAGCCGCGCGTGTACGAGGTGTGCGGAGCGGAGCCCCGCGTGTACGAGGTGTGCGGAGCGGAGCCGCGCGTGTACTAGGTGTGCGGAGCGGAGCCGCGCGTGTACGAGGTGTGCGGAGCGGAGCCGCGCGTGTACGAGGTGTGCGGAGCGGAGCCGCGCGTGTACGAGGTGTGCGGAGCGGAGCCGCGCGTGTACGAGGTGTGCGGAGCGGAGCCGCGCGTGTACGAGGTGTGCGGAGCGGAGCCGCGCGTGTACGAGGTGTGCGGAGCGGAGCCGCGCGTGTACGAGGTGTGCGGAGCGGAGCCGCGCGTGTACTAGGTGTGCGGAGCGGAGCCGCGGGTGTACGAGGTGTACAGAGCAAAGCCGCGCATGTATGGGGTGTGCGGAGTGGAGTCGTGCGTGCACGAGGTGTGCGGAGCGGAGCCGCGCGTGTACGAGGTGTGCAGAGCAGAGCAGCGCATGTACGACGTGTAAGGAGCGGAGACGCGCGTGTACGAGGTGTGCGGAGCAGAGTCGCGCGTTTACGAGGTGTGCAGAGCAGCGCATGTACGACGTGTAAGGAGCGGAGACGCATGTGTACGAGGTGTGCAGAGCAGAGCCGCGAATGTACGAGGTGTACGGAGCGGAGCCGCACGTGTCCGAGGTGTGTGGAGCGGAGTGGAGCCGCACGTGTACAATGTGTACGGAGCGAGGCCGCGCAAGTACGAGGTGTACGGAGCGAAACTGCGCAAGTACGAGGTGTACGGAGCGGAGCCGCGTGTGTACGACGTGTACGGAGCAGAGCCGCGCGTGTACGAGGTGTGCGGAGAGGGGCCGCTCGTGTACGAGTTTTACGGAATGGAGACGCGCGTGTACGAGTTGTACGGAGCCGAGCCGAGCGTGTATGATGTGTGCGAAACGGAGCCGCGCGTGTACGAGGTGTATGGAGCAGAGCTGCGCATTTACGAGTGTGCGGAGCGGATCCGCGCGTGTTCAAAGTGTACAGAGAAAAGCCGCGCGTGTATGAGCTGTACGGAGCGGGCCGCACGTGTACGAGGTGTACGGAGCAGAGCAGCGCGTGTACGAGTGTGCGGAGCGGAGCCGCGCGTGTAAGAGTGTGCGGAGCCGAGCATGTATGAGGTGTGCAGAGCGGAGCCGCGCGTGTACGAGGTGTGTGGAGCGGAGACACGCGTGTACGAGGTGTATGGAGTGGAGACAGGTGTGTACAAGGTGTGCAGAGCAGAGCCGTACGTGTACGAGGTGTGTGGAGCAGAGCCGCGCGTGTAAGAGGTGTGCGGAGCGGAGCCGCGCGTGTACAAGGTGTGCGGAGCAGAGCCGCACATGTACGAGTGTGCGGAGCGGAGCCAATCGTGTACAAGGTGTGCGGAGTGGGGCGGATCCACACGTGTACAAAGTGTACAGAGCGGAGCCGCGCGTGTATGAGCTGTACAGAGCGGAGCCATGCATGTACGAGGTGTGCAGAGCGGAGCTGCACGTGTAGAAAGTGTATGGAGCGGAACCATGCGTGTACAAGGTGTACGGAGCAGAGCCAATCGTGTATGAGTTGTATGGAGCGGAGCCGCATGTGTACGAGGTGTGCGGAGCGGATCCGCCCGTGTACAAAGTGTACAGAGAAAAGCCGCGCGTGTACGAGCTGTACGGAGCAGGCCGCACGTGTACGAGGTGTACGGAGCAGAGCAGCGCGTGTACGAGTGTGCGGAGCGGATCCACGCATTTACAGGGTGAGCGGAGCTTAGCGTGTACGAGGTGTGCAGAGCGGAGCCGTGCGTGTACGGGGTATGTGGAGCAGAGCCGCACAAGTACGAGGTGTGGAGAGGAGACACGCGTGTACGAGGTGTGTGGAGTACAGCCGCGCGTGTACGAAGTGTGCGGAGCGGAGTCGCACGTGTACGAGGTGTGCAGAGCAGAGCCGCACATGTACGAGTGTGTGGAGCGGAGCCAATCGTGTACGAGGTGTGCGGAGCGGATCCGCGCGTGTACAAAGTGTATGGAGCGGAGCCGCGCGTGTACGAGGTGTGTGGAGCGGAGACACGCGTGTACAAGGTGTGCGGAGTGGAGCTGCGCGTGTACGAGGTGTGTGGAGCGGAGCCGCGCGTGTACGAGGTGTATGGAGTGGAGACAGGTGTGTACAAGGTGTGCAGAGCAGAGCCGTACGTGTACGAGGTGTGTGGAGCAGAGCCGCGCGTGTACGAGGTGTGTGGAGCAGAGCCGCGCGTGTAAGAGGTGTGCGGAGCGGAGCCGCGCGTGTACAAGGTGTGCGGAGCAGAGCCGCACATGTATGAGTGTGCGGAGCGGAGCCAATCGTGTACAAGGTGTGCGGAGTGGGGCGGATCCACACGTGTACAAAGTGTACAGAGCGGAGCCGCGCGTGTATGAGCTGTACAGAGCGGAGCCGTGCATGTACGAGGTGTGCAGAGCGGAGCTGCACGTGTAGAAAGTGTATGGAGCGGAACCATGCGTGTACAAGGTGTACGGAGCAGAGCCAATCGTGTATGAGTTGTATGGAGCGGAGCCGCATGTGTACGAGGTGTGCGGAGCGGATCCGCCCGTGTACAAAGTGTACAGAGAAAAGCCGCGCGTGTACGAGCTGTACGGAGCAGGCCGCACGTGTACGAGGTGTACGGAGCAGAGCAGCGCGTGTACGAGTGTGCGGAGCGGATCCACGCATTTACAGGGTGTACGGAGCGGAGCTTAGCGTGTACGAGGTGTGCAGAGCGGAGCCGTGCGTGTACGGGGTATGTGGAGCAGAGCCGCACAAGTACGAGGTGTGGAGAGGAGACACGCGTGTACGAGGTGTGTGGAGTACAGCCGCGCGTGTACGAAGTGTGCGGAGCGGAGTCGCGCGTGTACGAGGTGTGCAGAGCAGAGCCGCACATGTACGAGTGTGTGGAGCGGAGCCAATCGTGTACGAGGTGTGCGGAGCGGATCCGCGCGTGTACAAAGTGTATGGAGCGGAGCCGCGCGTGTATGAGTTGTATGGAGCGGAGCCGTGCATGTACGAGGTGTGCAGAGCAGAGCTGCGCGTGTACAAAGTGTATGGAGCGGAGCCGCGCGTGTACGGGGTGTGCGGAGTGGATCCGAGAGTGTACAAAGTGTACGGAGCGGAGCTGCGCGTGTGCGAGCTGTACGGAGCGGAGCCGCGCGTGTACGAGCTGTACGGAGCGGAGCCGCATGTGTACGAGCTGTACAGAGCGGAGCCGTGCATGTACGAGGTGTGCAGAGCGCAGACATGCGTGTACGAGGTGTGCAGAGCGCAGACATGCGTGTACGAGGTGTGCGGAGCGGACCCACGCGTGTACGAGGTGTGCGGAGCAGAGCCGCAAGTGTACGAGTGTGCGGAGCTTAGCCGCTCGTGTAGAAGGTGTACGGAGTGGAGCCGCGCGTGTACGAGGTGTATAGAGCGGAGACACGCGTGTATGAGGTGTGTGGAGCGGATCCGTGTGTGTACAAGGTGTACGGAGTGGAGCCGCGCGTGTACGAGCTGTACGGAGCGGAGCCGCGCGTGTACGAGCTGTACGGAGCGGAGCCGTGCGTGTACGATGTGCAGAACGGAGCTGCGCGTGTACAAAGTGTATGGAGCGGAACCGTGCGTGTACGAGATGTGCGGAGCAGAGCTGCGCATGTACGAGTGTGCGGAGTCACGCGTGTACGAGGTGTGCAAAGCGGAGTTGCGCTTGTACAAGGTGTGCGGAGCGGAGCCGCGCATGTACGAGGTGTGTGGAGCGGAGCCGTGTGTGTATGAGGTGTACACAGCATGGCAGCGCGTGTACGAGTGTGTGGAGCGGATCCGCGCATGTACGAGTGTGCGCAGCAGAGCCGCACGTGTACGAAATGTGCAGAGCGGAGCCGCGCATGTACGAGGTGTGTGGAGCGGAGACACGCATGTACGAGGTGTGTGGAGCTGAGCCGCGCGTGTACGAGGTGTGCGGAGCGGAGCCGCACGTGTACGAGTTGTGGAGCACAGCCGTGCGTGTACGAGGTGTGCAGAGCGGAGACACGCGTGTATGAGGTGTGCGGAGCAGATCCGCACGTGTACAAGGTGTACGGAGCGGAGCCGCGCATGTACGAGCTGTACAGAGCGGAGCCACGCGTGTACGAGCTGTACGGAGCGGAACCTTGCATGTACGAGGTGTGCAGAGCGGAGACACGCGTGTATGAGGTGTGCGGAGCAGATCTGCAAGTGTACAAGGTGTGCGGAGCGGAGTCACGCGTGTACGAGGTGTACGGAGCAGAGCCGCACGTGTACGAGGTGTATAGAGCGGAGCCGCGCTTCTACGAGTTGTACGGAGTTGAGCCGCACATGTACAAGGCGTACGGAGCAGCGTCGTGTGTGTACGATGTGTGCGGAGCAGAGCCACCCATGTACGAGGTGTACAGAGCAGAGCAGCATGTGTACGAGTGTGCAGAGCTGGAGCGGATCCGTGTGTGTACAAGGTGTACGGAGTGGAGCCGCGCGTGTACGAGCTGTACGGAGCAGAGCCGCGCGTGTACGAGCTGTACGGAGCGGAGCCGTGCGTGTACGATGTGCAGAACGGAGCTGCGCGTGTACAAAGTGTATGGAGCGGAACCGTGCGTGTACGAGATGTGCGGAGCAGAGCTGCGCATGTACGAGTGTGCGGAGTCACGCGTGTACGAGGTGTGCAAAGCGGAGTTGCGCGTGTACAAGGTGTGCGGAGCGGAGCCGCGCATGTACAAGGTGTGCGGAGCGGAGCCGCGCATGTACGAGGTGTGTGGAGCGGAGCCGTGTGTGTATGAGGTGTACACAGCATGGCAGCGCGTGTACGAGTGTGTGGAGCGGATCCGCGCATGTACAAAGTGTGCGCAGCAGAGCCGCGCGTGTACGAAATGTGCAGAGCGGAGCCGCGCATGTACGAGGTGTGTGGAGCGGAGACACGCGTGTACGAGGTGTGTGGAGCTGAGCCGCGCGTGTACGAGGTGTGCGGAGCGGAGCCGCACGTGTACGAGTTGTGGAGCACAGCCGTGCGTGTACGAGGTGTGCAGAGCGGAGACACGCGTGTATGAGGTGTGCGGAGCAGATCCGCACGTGTACAAGGTGTACGGAGCGGAGCCGCGCATGTACGAGCTGTACGGAGCGGAGCCACGCGTGTACGAGCTGTACGGAGCGGAACCTTGCATGTACGAGGTGTGCGGAGCGGAGCCGCGCGTGTACGAGTTGTGGAGCACAGCCGTGCGTGTACGAGGTGTGCAGAGCGGAGACACGCGTGTATGAGGTGTGCGGAGCAGATCCGCAAGTGTACAAGGTGTGCGGAGCGGAGTCACGCGTGTACGAGGTGTACGGAGCAGAGCCACACGTGTACGCGGTGTACGGAGGGGTATTGCGCGTCTATGAGGTGTACGGAGCAGAGCCGCGCGTGTACGAGGTGTATAGAGCGGAGCCGCGCTTCTACGAGTTGTACTGAGTTGAGCCGCACATGTACAAGGCGTACAGAGCAGCGTCGCGTGTGTACGATGTGTGCGGAGCAGAGCCACCCATGTACGAGGTGTACAGAGCAGAGCAGCATGTGTACGAGTGTGCAGAGCTGGAGCGGAGCCGCGTGTGTACGAGATGTACGGAGCGAAGCAACGCGTGTACGGAGCGGAGCCACATGTGTACTAGGTGTACGGAGCAGAGCCGCGCATGTACAAGGTGTGCGGAGCGGAGCCGCATGTGTACGAGGTGTACAGAGCAGAGCAGTGAGTGTACGAGTGTGCGGAGCAGATCCGCGCTTGTACTAGGTGTACAGCGCGGAGCCGCACGTGTACTAGCTGTACGGAGCATAGCTGTGCATGTACGAGGTGTACGGAGCATAGCCGCACGTGTACGAGTGTGCACAGCGGAGCCGCGCGTGTACGAGGTGTACAGAGCAGAGCAGCGTGTGTACGAGTTTGCGGAGCGGATCCACACGTGTACAAGGTGTACGGAGCGGAGCCGCGCATGTACAAGCTGTACGGAGCGGAGCCACGCGTGTACGAGCCGTACGGATCGGAGCCGCGCGTGTACGAGGTGTATGGATCAGAGCAGCGCGTGTACGAGTGTGCGGAGCGGAGCCGCACGTGTATGAGGTGTACGGAGTGGAGCCGCGAGTTTACGAGGTGTACGGAGCGGAGCCACGCATTTACGAGGTTTACAGAGCGGAGCCGCGTGTGTACGAGGTGTGCGGAGCCGCACGTGTACGACATTTAAGGAGTGGAGCCGTGCGTGTACGAGCTGTAGGGAGAGGAGCCGTGCGTGTACGAGGTGTGCAGAGCGGAGCCCAGCGTGTATGAGGTTGTGGAGCAGAGCCGCCCGTGGACGAGGTGTGCGGAGCGGAACCGTGCGTGTGCGAGGTGTACGGAGCGGAGCCACGCGTGTATGAGGTGTACGGAGCGGAGCAGCAAGTGTACGAGCTGTACGGAGCGGAACCGTGCGTGTACGAGGTGTGCGGAGCGGAGCCGCACGTGTACGAGGTGTGTGGAGCAGAGACACGCGTGTACGAGGTGTGTGGAGCAGAGCCGCACGTGTACGAGGTGTGTGGAGTGGAGTCGAGCGTGTACGATGTGTGTGGAGCTGAGCCACGCGTGTATGAGGTGTGCCGAGCGGAGCCGCGCGTGTACGAGCTGTACGAAGCAGAGTCGGGCGTGTACGATATGTGCAGAGCGGAGCCACGCGTGTATGAAGTGTACGGAGTAGAGCCGCGCTAGTACCAGTGTGCGGAGCGGATCCGCGCGTGTACAAGGTGTACGGAGCAAAGCCACGCGTTTACAAGGTGTGCGGAGCGGAGCCGCACGTGAACGACGTGCAAGGAGCAGAGCCGCGCGTGTACGAGGTGTACGGAGCGGAGCCACGCTTGTACGAGGTGTACGGAGCGGAGCCGCGCGTGTTCGAGGTGTTCAAAGCGGAGCCACGCGTGTAGGAGGTGTATGGAGCAGAGTCTCCAGTGTACGAGTGTGCGGAGCGGAGCCGCGTGTGTACGAGGTGTACAAAGCGGAGCCACGCGTGTAGGAGGTGTATGGAGCAGAGTCTCCAGTGTACGAGTGTGCGGAGCGGAGCCGCGTGTGTACGAGATGTAAGGAGCAGAGCCGCGCATGTACGAGTGTGCGGAGCGGAGCCGCGAGTGTACGAGGTGTACAGAGCAGAGTCACGCGTGTATGAGGGGTACGGAGCAGAGCTGCGCATGTACGAGGTGTACGGAGCAGAGCCACGCATGTACGAGTGTGCGGAGCGGAGCCATGCGTGTACGAGTGTGCGGAGCGGAGCTGCGAGTGTACGAGGTGTACGGAGCAGAAACGCGCGTGTACGAGGTGTACGGAGCAGAGCCGCGCGTATACGAGTGTGCGGAGTGGAGCCGCGCGTGTACGAGTGTGCGGAGCCGCGGGTGTACGAAGTGTACAGAGCAGAGCCGCGCGTGTACGAGTGTGCGGAGCGGAGCCGCGTGTGTACGAGATGTAAGGTGCAGAGCTGCGCGTGTATGAGTGTGCGGAGCGGAGCCGCGAGTGTACGAGGTGTTCGGAGCAGTCACGCATGTGTGAGGTGTACGGTGCAGAGCCGCGCGTGTACGAGGTGTACGGAACAGAGCCGCGTGTGTACGAGTGTGCGAAGCGGAGCCGCCCATGTACGAGTGTCCGGAGCGGAGCCGCGCGTGTACGAGGTGTACAGAGCAGAGCCGCACTTGTACGAGGAGTACAGAGCAGAGCAGCGAGTGTACGATGTGTAAGGAGCGGAGCCACACGTGTACGAGGTGTATGGAGCGGAGCCGCACGTGTATGAGGTGTGCAGAGCGGAGCCGCGCATGTACGAGGTGTGCAGAGCAGAGCCGCACGTGTACGCGGTGTACAAAGCAGAGCAGCGAGTGTACGACGTGTAAGGAGCGGAGCCACGCGTGTACGAGGTGTATGGAGCGAAGCCGCACGTGTATGAGGTGTGCGGAGCAGAGTCGCGCATTTACAAGGTGTGCAGAGCAGAGCAGCGCGTGTACGAGGTGTACGGAGCGGAACCGCACGTGTACGATGTGTGCGGAGCGGAGTGGAGCCGCACGTGTAAAAGGTGTACGGAGAGACGCCGCCAAGTACGAGGTGTACGGAGCAAAGCTGCGCAAGTACGAGGTGTACGGAGCGTAGACGTGCGTGTACAAGGTGTGCGGAGCAGAGCAGCGCGTGTACGAGTGTTCAGAGTGGAGCGGAGCCGCGCATGTACGAGGTGTACGGAGCGGAGCCACGCTTATATGAGGAGTACGGACCGGAGCCACGCGTTTACGAAGCGTACGGAGCAGAGCCGCGCGTGTTTGAGGTGTACAGAGCGGAGCCGCGCGTGTACGAGTGTGCGGAGCGGAGCCGCGTGTGTACGAGATGTAAGAGCAGAGCAGAGTCACGCGTGTACAAAGCAGAGCTGCACGTGTACGAGGTGTACGAAGCAGAGCCGCGCGTGTACGAGTGTGTGGAGCGGAGCCGCCCGTGTACGAGGTGTACGGAGCGGAGCCGCACATGTACGAATTGTACGGAGCTGAGCCGCGCGTGTACAAGGCGTACGGAGCGGCGTCACACGTGTACGATGTGTGCGGAGCAGAGCCGCCCGTGTACGAGATGTGCAGAGCGGAGCCGCGCATGTTCGAGGTGTACAGAGCAGAGCAGCACGTGTACGAGTGTGCCGAGCTGGAGAGGAGCCGCACGTGTACAAGGTGTACGGAGCGAGACCGCACAAGTACGAGGTGTGCGGAGCCGCCCGTGTTCGAGGTGTACAGAGCAGAGCGTGTACAAGTGTGCAGAGCTGGAGCGGAGCGTGGCGTGTACGAAATGTACAGAGTGAAGCCACGTGTACGAGGTGTACGGAGCAGAGCCGCGGGTGTACGAGTGTGCGGAGCGGATCCGCTTGTGTACAAGGAGTACGAAGCGGATTCACATGTGTACAAGGTGTACGGAGCGAAGCCACGTGTGTACGAGGTGTACGGAGCAGAGCCGCGAATGTACGAGTGTGCGGAGCGGATCATCATGTGTACAAGGTGTACGGAGTGGCGTCGCGCGTGTACGATGTGTGCGGAGCAGAGCAGCGCTTGTACGATGTGTGCGGAGCTGGAGCGGAGCCGAGCGTGTACAAGATGTATGGAGCGAAGCCACGTTGTACAGAGCGGAGCCACAAGTGTACGAGGTGTACGGAGCAGAGCCGAGCGTGTACGAGGTGTACAGAGCAGAGCAGCGCGTGTACGAGTGTGCGGAGCGGATCCGCACGTGTACAAGGTGTACGGAGCGGAGCCGCGCGTGGACGAGCTGTACGGAGAGGAGCCGAGCGTGTACGAGCTGTACGGAGCGGAGCTGAGCGTGTACGAGGTGTATGGAGTGGAGTCGCGCGTGTACGAGTGTGCGAAGCGGAGCCGCGTGTGTACGAGGTGTACAGAGTAGTTTGCACGAGTTGTACGGAGCGGAGTTGAGCTTGAATGATGTGTGCGGAGCGGAGTCGCGTGTGTACGAGGTGTATGGAGCAGAGCCGCGCAATTACGAGTCTGCGGAGCGAAGCTGCGCGTGTACGAGGTGTGCGGAGCCACGCGTGTACGAGGTGTACAGAGCAGAGCAGTGCATGTACGAGGTGTACGGAGCGGAGCCGCATGTGTACTAGGTGTACAGAGTGGAGCCGCACATGTACGAGTTGTATGGAGCTGAGTCGCGCGTGTACGATGTGTGCGGAGCAGAGCCGCGCGTGTACGATGTGTGCAGAGCAGAGCCACGCGTGTACGATGTGTGCAGAGCAGAGCCACGCGTGTACAAGATGTGCAGAGCGGAGCCGCGGGTGTACGAAGTGTACTGAGCAGAGCAGCGCGTGTACGAGTGTGCGGAGCTGGAGCGGAGCCGCGCGTGTACGAGATGTACGGTGCGGAGCCACGCGTGTACAAGGTGTGCGGAGGAGAGCCGCATGTGTACGAGGTGTACAGAGCAGAGCAGCGCGTGTACGAGTGTGCAGAGCAGAGTTGCACGTGTACGAGGTGTAAGGAGGTGTGCGGAGCCACGCGCGTACGAAGTGTACGGAGCAGAGCCACGCGAGTACGAGTGTGCAGAGCCGCGTGTGTACGAGGTGTGAGGAGCGGAGCCGCGCGTGTACGACGTGTAAGGAGCGAAACCGCGCGTGTACGACGTGTATGGAACGGAGCCATGCGTGTACGAGGTGTGCGGAGCGGATCCACGCGTGTACAAGGTGTACGGAGCGGAGCCGCGCGTGTATGAGGTGTGCGGAGCCACGCGTGGACGAGGTGTACGGAGCAGAGCCGCGTGTGTACGATGTGTGCGGAGCGGAGCCACGCGTGTACGAGGTGTACGGAGCGGAGCCGCACGTGTACGAGGTGTGCGGAGCAGAGTCGCGCGTATACGAGGTGTGCAGAGCGTAGCTGTGCGTTACGAGGCTTGTGGAGCGGAAACACGCATGTACGAGTTGTACGGAGCGGAGCTGCGCGTGTATGAGGTGTGCGGAGCGGAGCGGATCCGTGCGTGTACAAAGTGTACGGAGCGGAGCCGCGCGTGTACGAGCAGTACCAGAGTGGAGCCGCGCGTGTACGAGCTGTATGGAGTGGAGCCGCGCGTGTACAAGCTGTACGGAGCAGAGCCGTGCATGTACGAGGTATGCAGAGCGGAGCTGCGCGTGTACAAAGTGTATGGAGCGGAACCATACGTGTACGAGGTGTGCGGAGCAGAGCCGCACGTGTACGAGTGTGCGGAGTGGAGCCACTCATGTACGGAGCATAGCCGCGCGTGTACGAGGTGTATGGAGCAGAGACACGCGTGTATGAGGTGTGCGGAGCGGAGCGGATCCATGCGTGTACAAGGTGTACGGAGCGGAGCCGCGCGTGTACGAGTTGTACGGAACGGAGCCTGCGTGTACGAGCTGTACGGAGCGGAGCCGTGCATGTACGAGGTGTGCAGAGCGGAGCTGCGCATGTACAAAGTGTATGGAGCGGAGCCGTGCACGTACGAGCTGTACGGAGTGGAGGAGTGCGTGTACGAGGTGTGCAGAGCGGAGCTGCGCGTGTACAAAGTGTATGGAGCGGAGCCGTGCACGTACGAGCTGTACGGAGTGGAGCAGTGCGTGTACGAGGTGTGTGGAGCAGAGCCGCACGTGTACGAGGTGTCTCTGCATACAGCTGAATTTTACCACCACAAAAGGACTAGGTGGACTCTGGCTAGCAACAGAAAAAAAATTATATTTTTTTTACTGTGCATACAAATCAATTTCACCCCCAAAAACTGATAAGGTGGGCTACTATACCTTGCGCTATCACACTGGCAAATTATAAAAATATATTTTTGTGTTCTGCACTCAGCTCTGTATAACAGCTGAATTTCAATCCCACAAAATGAAAAGGTGTGCTAGTCTTTATTAAAGCCATAAAAATTAAATAAAAAGTTGAATAAAATGTAACACTAAAGCCAAGTTCACACAACATGAAGACTGCATTTTTTTATGCAGGTGTCCGCACCATACAACAAAATAACAATCTTATTATTGTGTGTTTGCTGAGTTTCTTTTGAGTTTTCCCCCTTAAAATGTGTTTTGGTGAAGCTGTGAATCTACATTTTTAATACTACAGAAAAACTTAGATTTTTGAGCTTAAAAATGTTTTTTTTTTTTTACAGGCTCCACAGAGGCTTATATATATATATAATAAAATGCATGAAATCCGCACAGTTCAGCAGCGTCTTTAGACTCACTGCAGGCGTAGATTTCATTAAATCACATCCACTGCACTTGCACATTTAGGCCGTGTTCAGATGTAGCATAAGTGCTGTGTTTTTTCAGCTGCTTTTTTGGAACAGTCATTTTGCAGCATTTAAATGGCCAAGAAAAGTGGATGTGATTTCATGAAAACGGCTCTGTGGTCTAAAGACGCTGCTGATCTGTACGGTTATGGTTTATTTTACGTCTGGAGGCTTCTATGTGGAGCCTAAAAAGAGAGAAAACGCAGGTAAAAAGACTGCAGGTACCTTAAGAGCAGAATCAAAGCCATTCTGTATTATAACAAAAAATGAACAATGCGGCTTCACATCTGCACCAAAAAACATCAAATAAGGGGGAAAAGGCATAAAAAATACAGCAAGTACGCAATAATCAGAGAAGATTGTTATTGTGTAGTTTGGTGTGGACATCTGCAGAAAACAAAAAAAAAAATACAGTATTTATTCAACATGTGAACACGGCCTTGCAGACACAAAAAAGCCAATGTCAAATAGTGAAGCTACATAAAGATGAGAAAGTGGAATGGACAGAAAATAAATCCATAGATCCCAAGTGAAAGAAGCACGACGCACAGATGACACCATGCCAGCTTCATCAAAAGTCACGCCGGATGAGGTAAGGTTAGTAGTGATGCATGAGCGTGTTCTCTTAACCCTCTCACAGAGCACGCTCAGGTGCTGCCTGAGTATTTTCGGCATCTATGCTCGAGCCGCCGCGGCTGCATGTGTCGCGGCTGTTAGACAGCTGTGACACATGCAGGGATTGCATGTTTGTTAGGCAATCCCTGCATGTGTCACAGCTGTCTAACAGCCCCAGCGGCCCGAGCATAGATACCGAGCACGCCGAAAATACTCGGGCAGCAACCGAGCGTGCACGGTGAAAGGGTAAACCGAGCATGCTCGTGCAACACTATAGGTAAGGGATTCGTGGCCTCCTGTCCAGCGTCCCAAGAATTGATCCTCTCAGCTCTAGTTCCAACTGTCCCGGATACGGTGAACAGCCCCGTATAAATAAACTAGCTACTGTGAGCGAAATACGCTCTCTTCTATGCCTTCCGAACTCCAAATTAATAAGATTTGTTTTACGAGCGCTCGGGAAATCAATACAGCACAGCCTTGTATGGTGACTAGAAAAGACTTCTGCTTTATTAGCACATGTGGCACTTTAAATAGGGTCAGCGACAAAGGAATGTTTCCCTCTGACCTATGAACCAATAGTAACCTTAAGGGAGTGAATAGTAATGTGAAACCTCACTGCCCATCAGTGTTACCTGATGACCATTACATAAGAGTGAAAACAAAATGGATACCACAGAGAAACAAGATGGATTCTTTTCTCTCACACTACTGAATCCGTTCTACACCCGGGTGGCGAGCATCTTTATTGGTATATGGTCTTCCATGCTGGTATGTGCTGCCCCCCTCCTGGTATTTGTGCTGCCCCCATCATCCTATACTGGGATGCATGGCACCTCTCACCCCAATTCTGGTATGCGTGGCCCCCCTCATCCCCCAATGCTGGTATGTGTGGCCCCCTCATCCCCCAATCCTGGTATGCATGGTACCCCTCATCCCCCAATCCTGGTATGCGTGGCCCCCCTCATTGCCCAATGCTGGTATGCGTGGCACCCCTCATCCCCAATCCTGGTATGCATGGCACCCCTCATCCCCCAATCCTGGTATGTATGGCATCCCTCATCCTCTAATCCTGGTATGCATAGGGCCCCTCATCCCCCAATCCTGGTATGGATGGGGCCCCTCACCCCCCAATCCTGGTATGTATGGCATCCCTCATCCCCCAATCCTGGTATGCATGGCGTCCCTCATCCCCCAATCCTGGTATGCATGGCGTCCCTCATCCCCCAATCCTGGTATGCATGGCGTCCCTCATCCCCCAATCCTGGTATGCATGGCGTCCCTCATCCCCCAATCCTGGTATGCATGGCGTCCCTCACCCCCCAATCCTGGTATGCATGGCGTCCCTCACCCCCCAATCCTGGTATGTGTGGCCCCCTCATCTCTTTCACGCTGCACACACATACAAAAAAATAAACACTTATACTCACCTTTTTTACCTGTGCTCCAGCGCTGCTGTGTCCTGCTCTGCCGGAGGAGGAGTGCAGCGCCGGAGTACGTGCGTGCCCATACCGCGCTGTCCGGCGCCACTTTGCTGAAGAGACACTGCAAATGTGTCTTCAGTAAAATGGCGCCGGATAGCGCTATGCACATGAGCTGATCCGACGCCTCACTCCTGCCCCGGTCTCCGGCGAGAAGAGAAGCGCCACTGCAACGCTCCTCCCGGTCAAGTAAGTATATAAGTATGGCGCCGGAGAACGCGGTATGTGTTCAGTGTCTCGGCATACCGCGATCTCCGGCGCCATACACTCCTCTTACCTGTAACAGCTCCATGCGTTCTTCTGTCTAGAGCCAGACTGCGCGTCACACATGCGCAGTCTATCGAGGCTTCAGACAGAGGGACGCTTAGCTGATTATATTATAGATATAATTATAACACTGTTTATCAATGTACTATATTTTGTTGCTGTGGTGCTCTTTCAGTCATATTTTGATTTCTTTTTTTTATCTGCAGCATGTGGTCTGAAGAGCGGCAGGCACTATCTAGTACCGTCCTCCCGTGCGGTCTGAAGAGCGGCAGGCACTATCTAGTACCGTCCTCCCGTGTGCTCTGAGGCACGGCAGGCACTATCTAGTACCGTCCTCCCGTGTGGTCTGAGGCACGGCAGGCACTATCTAGTACCGTCCTACCGTGCGGTCTGAGGCACGGCAGGCACAATCTAGTACCGTCCTCCCGTGTGGTCTGAAGAACGGCAGGCACAATCTAGTACAGTCCTCCCGTGCGGTCTGAGGCACGGCAGGCACAATCTAGTACCGTCCTCTCATGTGGTCTGAAGAGCGGCAGGCACAATCTAGTACCGTCCTCCCGTGTGGTCTGGGGCACGGCAGGCACAATCTAGTACCGTCCTCTCGTGTGGTCTGAGGCACGGCAGGCACAATCTAGTACCGTCCTCTCCTGTGGTCTGAGGCACGGCAGGCACAATCTAGTACAGTCCTCCCGTGTGGTCTGAGGCACGGCAGGCACAATCTAGTACAGTCCTCCCGTGTGGTCTGAGGCACGGCAGGCACTATCTAGTACCGTGCTCCCGTGTGGTCTGAGGCACGGCAGGCACAATCTAGTACCGTCCACTCGTGTGGTCTGAAGCACGGCAGGCACTATCTAGTACCGTCCACTCGTGTGGTCTGAGGCACGGCAGGCACTATCTAGTACCGTCCTCCCGTGCGGTCTGAGGCACGGCAGGCACAATCTAGTACAGTCCTCCCGTGTGGTCTGAGGCACGGCAGGCACAATCTAGTACAGTCCTCCCGTGTGGTCTGAGGCACGGCAGGCACAATCTAGTACAGTCCTCCCGTGTGGTCTGAGGCACGGCAGGCACAATCTAGTACCGTCCACTCGTGTGGTCTGAAGCACGGCAGGCACTATCTAGTACAGTCCTCCCGTGTGGTCTGAAGAGCAGCAGGCACTATCTAGTACCGTCCTCTCGTGTGGTCTGAGGCACGGCAGGCACTATCTAGTACCGTCCTCCCGTGTGGTCTGAAGCACGGCAGGCACAATCTAGTACCGTCCTCTCGTGTGGTCTGAAGCACGGCAGGCACAATCTAGTACAGTCCTCCCGTGTGGTCTGAAGAGCGGCAGGCACTATCTAGTACCGTCCTCTCGTGTGGTCTGAAGCACGGCAGGCACTATCTAGTACAGTCCCTCCCGTGTGGTCTGAAGAGCGGCAGGCACTATCTAGTACCGTCCTCTCGTGTGGTCTGAGGCACGGCAGGCACTATCTAGTACAGTCCCTCCCGTGTGGTCTGAAGAGCGGCAGGCACTATCTAGTACCGTCCACTCGTGTGGTCTGAGGCACGGCAGGCACTATCTAGTACCGTCCTCCCGTGTGGTCTGAGGCACGGCAGGCACTATCTAGTACCGTCCGACTTCTTTACAGCATTCTAGGTCATACAGGTGGTGGTCGTACTTTATATGGGGAAAAACAGGTGACAGGTTCCCTTAAGGCTGTGTGCCCACGATGCATTTTTTAAGCAAAAACGCTGCAGAAGCGCTTAAAAAACACATGGTAGAAGGCCTGCCATGTTCCCCAATGATAATCCGCATGTGCTGTGCACATGCTGCGGAAATTTCCTCTGCGGATCATCATTGCGGAAAAAAACACAGCACTACCAATTATTTTGCGGAAGTGCTGCGTTTTCGCCGCCACTTACTTGCATTAGATCGTATGGATTACGCATCACTGTATATGTAGATGCGCATTCCATGCGTTCTAGTGTGCGGATGGTACCCAGGTATAGAGGAGAGGAGACTCCTCCGGACCAGGGTACCATAGAAAACTGCAAAGAAAAAAAAAAGAATAAAATAAAAAATAAATATATACTTACCTTCTGGCGGCCCCCCGCTGCACTCCTCCTCTCATGCCGGCAGTTCGCGATGTACTGAAGGACCTGTGCTGACATTATAGTCATGTGACAGGTCACGCGACGCTGACGTCGGCAGGTCCTTCAGTGTATCGCTGCTGGCAAGGGAGAACGGAGGGAAAGCAGGACACCGGGGGCCATCAGAGGGTAAGTATATATTTATTTTTTTAACATTCTTTCGGTCACACTATATAAATCAATGCCGGTTGCATGGATTTATTTAGTGTGACCAAGTTGTCAAACACTTTCCAAGTGATGCTAAAATCGCTTGGAAAGCGCTTGACAACCCGCATGCGGAAATGCAAGTGAAGAACGCTTCACTTCCGCTTGTCCCTGGCAGCAAAACGCATGTACAATCCGCATTGTGATGCAGCAGGCATCCCTTTAATGGTTCAGTGTGTGTTTTGACGGACCACGTACCTCCCTCAGCTGACTGGTCACATGACTGTGACATCACACAGGTCCTTTTGCACAACAGAAGGTCTGGACATGTGACTGTGAGATAAGCACAGGTCCTGTGGCTGTTTCTAAAGGATATAAAAACCCTGGTAATTTGAGACAGAAGTATGCAGGGGTGCAAGGGGTGTGATAGGCGTGAGGCCTGAGGCCTGTTGCCTGTTACCTGTTACCTGTGTGTGTGGCACCGTGTGAGGCCTGATGAAGCTTGGTGGACTCCTGGAGGGTGAAGCCTGGATCCTTGTGTGTGTAAGTGATGCCAGTAAGCCTTGGAGAGCCACAGGTTTTGGAGGATAAGCGTCCTGGAGGGCAGAGCCTGGATCTGTGTGTGTGAGAGATGCCAGTGGCCTTGGACGGGATAAGGGCTGGAGACCACGTGTGGTAAGCTGTAGAGCCACAGTGGTGGCGGAACCAAATGGACTGAAGCAGCTAAAACCTGACAAAGGTAATACACTTTGTTATATGGACATTGCTATAGTATTACCTTGCTGAAGGCTGTATCTGAAGCCAAGTGGGCCTGTCTGCCACTTGAGCTCGTGGACATTATATGTGTGAACTGCGGTTTATGAAGTATAATAAACTGCTGAAGTGTGAAAACCAGAAAGACATTGCTGGTGTGCATTAATTGACGCGCTGCAGCGAGTATTCCCCAGGATGATGACTAGCGCTGCCTTACAGCATGCACGATCTGCATGGACAATCCGCATGCTCGATCCGCATGGACAATCCGCATGCGTTTTTTTCTGCCAGGGAGTTGCAGAAACTCTCAGGATAAAATCCTGAGCATTTCTGCATCGTGGGCACACAGCCTAAAGCAGGTTTTCATCTATGCAGCTTGTACAAGTGAACTTCATTGTTTGAAAAGTGGGTTACCTGTCTAAGCCATGTTATTATAGTACCTTTTATATGGTTTACACAGGTGCATCATGGGCTTTTCCTGCCCTAAGAGTAAAATGAAAGGCTAAAATACAATGTGGAAACTTAATCAGAGAAATGTTTTATTTACATTCAGAACAGGTTTAAAAGAAACAAAATAACCATTACCACAGAAATCTCATGTAGAAATATTATAGAAATAACATTTTACCATTATGTATAGAAATAATTCTAATTTTATAAAAGTGCATTTATGGGAGGATTGTGGGTAAGGTCTTTGGCTTTGCCCCGACCCCTCGGCCTGCCTCCGGTGTCTGATGTCTCAGCGTCCTGGAACGGAGATCACGATGCTGCTTTGGATAGCAAATCAATAGCCTTGAAAAACCCAGGAATAAGGGAAGGGGGTCTTTAGGGAAATTGGTCTCGAAAACAAGGCAGCGTGGAAAAATCTATTTTGTGGCTGTAGTCGACAACGTCTCAGACCCAAGAGTTGTTGACTACCGAGAGCCACTCATCCTGGAACCAAAGGAGACGGCCACCCACCCTGAGAAACATCCCAGGTGGGAATCTTCTAGATCCGGGCCTGGCAGACCAGCGCTGGTGGGTTCGTTGATGCCAGGAGGGGGCTAGCCTAAAGGAAGGTCTCTTCTTTTCCTGGTGGGCCGGAGTGTTGTCCTTTTGGTTGCTTTTCTACACTGAAAATTTCCGAAAGGACCAAAACTGGACTGTGCGTCTCTTGGGAGGAGGGCATTTGGCCCTCTGTTGCAGAAACAAAATACTCTTACCCCCCATGGCATTAGAGATCATCTTATCTAGCTATTCGAAAAGGCAGGAGCCCTGGAAGGTGAGGCTGATGGACTTTTTGGAAGCTGAATACAAGTTCCATGATTTCAGCTATGAGGCCATGGGGATGGTGATGTTGCCGGCTGCCAGGGCTGAATAGGGGGCTGCAGGGGGGCGGGCACACTCTCCTTATGGGGTCTCTGGGGGGATATAATGTTTGCAGGGGGCCATCTGCTGGGACGCCCCCCCCCCCCCACAAGCGTGCATCATCCGTCCGTCCCCCACAAGCGTGCATCATCCGCCCCCCCCCCACAAGCGTGCATCATCCGCCCCCCCCCCACAAGCGTGCATCATCCGCCCCCCCCCACAAGCGTGCATCATCCGCCCCCCCCCACAAGCGTGCATCATCCGCCCCCCCCCACAAGCGTGCATCACCAAGCCCGCAGCATCCCCCCCAGAATACCTCCAGAGCCCGCAGCATGCACCCAGAGCCCCCACAAGCCTGCAGCTTCCCTCCAGAGCAACCACCAGCCCGCAGCATGCCCCCACCAGAGCCATAGACATGCCACCACAGCCCGCAGCATCCCCCCAGAGCCCCCACAAGCGTGCATCATCCCCCCCAGAGCCCCCACAAGCGTGCATCATCCGCCCCCCCACAAGCGTGCATCATCCGCCCCCCCCACAAGCGTGCATCATCCGCCCCCCCCCACAAGCGTGCATCATCCGCCCCCCCCACAAGCGTGCATCATCCGCCCCCCCCCCACAAGCGTGCATCACCAAGCCCGCAGCATCCCCCCCCAGAATACCTCCAGAGCCCGCAGCATGCCCTCAGCATCCCCACAGAGCACTCAGAGCCCGCAGCATGCACCCAGGGCCCCCACAAGCCTGCAGCATCCCTCCAGAGCAACCACCAGCCCGCAGCATGCCCCCACCAGAGCCATAGACATGCCACCACAGCCCGCAGCATCCCCACAGAGCCCCCACACGCGTGCATCATCCGCCCCCCCCCCCCAGAGCCCCCACACGGGTGCATCATCCCCCCCCCCGCAGATTACCTCCAGAGCCCGCAACATGCTCCCACAGAACCCGCACCAGCCCCATAGAGCACCCACGAGCCCGCAGCATGCCCCCAGAGCCACAAGCCCACAGCATGCCCCCACCATCCCCCACAGAGCCACCACGAGCCCGCAGCATCCCTCCAGAGCCCCCACCAGCCAGCAGCATGCCCGCAGCATCCCTCCAGAGCCCCCACAAGCCCGCAGCATCCCTCCAGAGCCACCACCAGCCCGCAGCATCCCTCCAGAGCCACCACCAGCCCGTAGCATGCCCATAGAGCCCCCACCATGCCCTCAGCATCCCCACGAGCCCGCAGCATCCCCCCAGAGCCACCACGAGCCCGCAGCATCCCTCCAGAGCCCCCACCAGCCCGCAGCATGCCTAGACAGCCCCCACTAGAGCAATAGACATGCCACCACAGCCCGCAGCATGCCCCCAGCATCCCCGCCAGCCCGCAGCATCCCCCCAGAGCCACCACCAGCCCGCAGCATTCCTCCAGAGCCACCACCAGCCCGTAGCATGCCCACGAAGCTCCCAGAGCCCCCACACGCGTGCATCATCCCCCCCCCAGAGCCCCCACACGCGTGCATCATCCGCCCCCCCCAAGCGTGCATCATCCGCCCCCCCAAGCGTGCATCATCCGCCCCCCCCAAGCGTGCATCATCCGCCCCCCCCAAGCGTGCATCATCCGCCCCCCCCAAGCGTGCATAATCCGCCCCCCCCAAGCGTGCATCACCCGCCCCCCCCCCCAAGCGTGCATCACCCGCCCCCCCCCACAAGCGTGCATCATCCGCCCCCCCCACAAGCGTGCATCATCCGCCCCCCCCACAAGCGTGCATCATCCGCCCCCCCCACAAGCGTGCATCATCCGCCCCCCCCACAAGCGTGCATCATCCGCCCCCCCCACAAGCGTGCATCATCCGCCCCCCCCCACAAGCGTGCATCATCCGCCCCCCCCCACAAGCGTGCATCATCCACCCCCCCACAAGCGTGCATCACCAAGCCCGCAGCATCCCCCCAGAATACCTCCAGAGCCCGCAGCATGCACCCAGAGCCCCCACAAGCCTGCAGCTTCCCTCCATAGCAACCACCAGCCCGCAGCATGCCCCCACCAGAGCCATAGACATGCCACCACAGCCCGCAGCATCCCCCCCAGAGCCCCCACAAGCGTGCATCATCCGCCCCAGAGCCCCCACAAGCGTGCATCATCCGCCCCAGAGCCCCCACAAGCGTGCATCATCCGCCCCCCCCCCCACAAGCGTGCATCATCCGCCCCCCCCACAAGCGTGCATCATCCGCCCCCCCCCACAAGCGTGCATCATCCGCCCCCCCCACAAGCGTGCATCACCAAGCCCGCAGCATCCCCCCCCAGAATACCTCCAGAGCCCGCAGCATGCCCTCAGCATCCCCACAGAGCACTCAGAGCCCGCAGCATGCACCCAGGGCCCCCACAAGCCTGCAGCATCCCTCCAGAGCCCCCACCAGAGCCATAGACATGCCACCACGGCCCGCAGCATCCCCACAGAGCCCCCACACGCGTGCATCATCCGACCCTCCCCCCCAGAGCCCCCACACGGGTGCATCATCCCCCCCCCCCCGCAGATTACCTCCAGAGCCCGCAACATGCTCCCACAGAACCCGCACCAGCCCCATAGAGCACCCACGAGCCCGCAGCATGCCCCCAGAGCCACAAGCCCACAGCATGCCCGCAGCATCCCTCCAGAGCCCCCACAAGCCCGCAGCATGCCCCCAACATCCCTCCAGAGCCACCACCAGCCCGCAGCATCCCTCCAGAGCCACCACCAGCCCGCAGCATCCCTCCAGAGCCACCACCAGCCCGCAGCATGCCCACAGAGCCCCCACCAGAGCCATAGACATGCCACCACAGCCCGTAGCATCCCCACAGAGCTCCCAGAGTCCCCACACGCGTGCATCATCAGCCCCCACCAGCCCACAGCATGCCCCCACCATCCCCCACAGACCCGCAGCATCCCTCCAGAGCCACCACCAGCTCGTAGCATGCCCACAGAGCCCCCACCAGAGCCATAGACATAGACATGCCACCACAGCCGGCAGCATCCCCACAGAGCTCCCAGAGCCCCCACACGCGTGCATCATCATCAATCATCATCATCCCAGACCACCCAAAGCCCGCAGCACCCCCCCAGAGCCCAGCACTGACCTCCTCCTGAAGCTTCACCGTATCACTTTCTGCATGAATCTATGGCGTCTGGTGCTAAACTAGAACACGCCCATAATGCAGTCAGGACACGCCCACGGAAATGACGTCATACCTGGAAGGAGCCCATACATTCTAGCGTTTACCAGGGAGGAGGCTGCAGAGCGAGTGGTTGGTGGTGAGGCTGCTGAGTATTGGGGAGACATGGCGGATGACTGCGCACCCCACACTGAGCTCCCGGGGGGCAGTCTCGGTCCGGGGGGGGGGCACCCTGGCTTCCTGTGGATGTGGTTAGTCCCCTGCAGCAATGGTCGGTGACGGGTCAGAGCCGGTGATTACAGGGAGCCGCAGCCTCTCACCTGTCAGCAGTTGGACTATAAACCAGGTTTCCAGTCACTGACAGTATGGCTGGAGCTCTGCCCATTATGCACTGTTAGAACTTGGCGATGTCTGCCATGTTTGGAGGTTCCTGGATTCTGTATTTTTCTGCACAGGGTTTGTCCATGAGAAAAAGGAACACAGAGCGCCAGTCCTGGCCACAGGTTGTGTCTGGTACTACAGCTCCGGTCTAGTGACGTGACAGGTGCTGAGCTGTAATGCCACACACAGCCTGTGCCCAGGGGTGGCGCTGTAATACAACAGCTCTGACTTTCTACTCTGGGACAACTTCTGTAAGGCTGAATTCACACATCTGTGCTCCACGGACCGAGCTCAGATCTGACAACCGCTGGGTCACCAGTGCTGATCTGTGATTACCTCCTAGGAATAGATGAGGCACTGATCAGGTCCGGAGAGCTGGGCCGGGTCCTCGGATCCCACCACGGATGTGTGAATTCCTCCTTAAGTTAATATCTTAGTGTTAGAGTTCTCCTTTAGAATTTGTGTTCACATGAGAGTAATTTATTATAGTTTATTGTGTAACTTTCGAAAAACGTATCGATTACTAATCCTGAGTTACAGCCAGTGATAGTCTAGAGCTGCGTTCAGAGATCTGCAGGCTTCTGAGCTGAAATCTCCCAGCAGTCCTTGCTGCGATCACTATTGTTAGCGTTGCAATGTTAAGGCTGGTGCAGATAGCAGTGTTTTCGGTCGGAGTGCGATCTGACAAAACATTGAATCGCACTGTGACCAGTGTTTGTCCAAGGAGAAAAATCGGACATGTGCACGGCCCGATAGACAGTCTGTCCGAGGACAAAAATCACTATGCTTGAGTTTCATCTAATATTCGGATCACGCTCTGCCATGCAAGTTAATGAGTCCTTGGAAAAGATCGCACTGCACTCAGATGACATCTGAGTGCAGTCCCATTTTTCACGGATTGACGTAACGAAGAAGATGGAGTTTTTTTTTTTACCTATGTCTTGTATCTTGTTTTGTGTCACTTTATGTACAAATCCTGACTGACGATGGACAATTTTTGTCTAATCAGTGCTAGGAGCTCACTACATACATTTCTGTTTGTCCACCCGCTTTTTGAGGAGTGACCACAATCGAATTGAGATCTGGAGAGTTTACTGGCCATGAACCCAAAATGTTAATGTTACCCAGACACTTAGTTGTCACTTTTGCCTTGTGACATATTCTCCGTCATGCTCATATATGCATTGTTAATCACCAAAAATGCTCCTGCAGTGTTCTTAGGTATAATTGTGAGTGAGCCCACTCCCTTTTGATGATGGATAGCTCCACACATGACTCGTCTCGGGTGCTTTACTGTTGGCATAACACAGGACTCAAAGTAGCACTCAGCTTTTCTTCTCCGGACATTCATTCTTCCATATGTCCCTAACAGTTTGAAGGGGGCCTTCATCAGGGAAATAACTTTACCCCAGTCCTCTGTAATCCAATCACTGTAGTTTACTGCATTTTATAATCCTGTTCTTCATCTTTTTCATGGAGAAAAGTGGTTTCTTTGCTGCCCTACTTGACACCAGCACAGCCTCCAAAATCCTTCTCCTCACGGTGTGTACAGATGCACTGACGCCTGCCTGCTGCCATTCTTGAGCAAGCTCTGCACTGGTGTTGAACCAATTCCATAGCTGAATCCTATGTAGGAAGTGATACAGGGACTTGCTGGACTTTCTTCGGAGTCCTGAAGTCTTCACAGCAAATTAACCTCCCCCTATTAAGTTATTATTTATTATAGTGCCATTTATTACATGGCGCTTTACATGTGAAAAGGGATATACATAGCAAAAAACAAGTACAATAATCTTGAACAAAAACGAATCACCGACTGGTACAGGAGGAGCGAGGACCCTGCCCGCGAGGGCTTACAGTCTTCAATGAATGGGTGAGGATACAGTAGGTGAGGGTAGAGCTGGTCGTGCAGTGGTATGATGGATCGGTGGTTACTGCAGATTGTAGGCTTGTCAGAAGAGGTGGATCTTCAGCTTCCTTTTGAAGGTTTCCACGGTTGGCAACAGTCTGATATATTGGGGTAGAGTTGTAGAGTAGGGGGATGCATGGGAGAAATCTTATGTGCAATTGTGGGAAGAGGAGATAAGAGGGGAGTAGAGAAGGAGATCTTGTGAGGATCGGAGGTTGAGTGCAGGTATGTAGCGGGACACTAAGTCACAGTTATATGGAGGAGACAGGTTGTGGATGGCTTGGTATGTCATGGTTAGGGTTTTCAACTGGAGTCTCTGGATAATGGGGAGCCAGCGAAGGGATTGACAGAGGGGAGAGGCCAGGGAATAGCGGGGGGGACAGGTGGATTAGTCGGGCAGCAGAGTACAGTTATCTAACAGGAGAAAACAAACTCCTTTGCCATGCTTGCCGATGGGGTGTGGGAAAGGTGGAATCCAACGTATGAAAGTGCAGCTGGAGACGCCATGTCAGATGGGGTGAGTCAGGTACCATTGATGCCAAGGAAGGAAAGTTTGTTAGTAATGAAAAGGTCATGGATGTAGGAAAGTTTGTTGCAGATGGAGAGAGCGTTCCATAGAGCTCCTGTTAGTGGGATTGGGGAAGCGGGGGATGGGCAATGGGTATAGGGTTAGAAAGGTTGTGGAAATTTGATAGATTGTGGATGAGAGGTAGAAGTGACTGTGGGGATGTGGTGAGGAGGGCCATGATTTGGAGAGATATCGCCAGCAGTGAGGAGCAGCAGGAGAGAGCGTGAGGTGGCTGTCTGTGTTTGGAGACAGAGGATTGTATGTTGAGGAACAGATCTGAGGAGGAGGTGAGATGGAGGGAGAGATGACCAGTTCATTACTAGGTGTAGGGATGAGAAGGGTTAGTAGAACGTGTAGGACTATAGGGGTGAGAGTAAAAACAAAGAGAAACATTTTTTACTCTGGCTGTGCAGTTACCTTCAGTTATCTTCTGGTTCAATTCTGGTCTAACTCAGTGCAACACAATGGAAGGTGGCTGCCAGACAGGTCGTGGACGGGAGGTATGTGTCCCCGAAGTACCAAACTTCGGTGATGTAGGACATGGAGAAGCAGGCTCCAGAACACATAGTGCTGGGAGGGAGTTAATGGGCCCGGATTAAAGGGCCGGGTTTCAAGAGCAGCTGAAAGAGTTGGGGGGGAAAACAGCTGCTCACTTACCTCCAGTCCAGGTCTTGGAAGGCCTGATTTAAGACAGCTGTGCCTGTCTCAGTGGTGCTGTGTGTTGTGCAAGGTGAGCAAACCTTGCATGTGCTGCTCAGTCTGCTGGAGGCCGAGAAAAGCACTACATTTAAACGGCTGATGACGTGCTGTATGGACTGGTTATTTTTAGTTTTGTTCTGTTATAGCAGTGTTTCCCAAACCCCATCCTCACGGACCCCCATAGGTCATGTTTTCAGAATCTCCTTAGTATTACACAGGTGAGAGAATTCCTGATGCCTTGATGATACTTCAATCATCTGTGTAATACTAAGGAAATCCTGAAAATATGACCTGTGGGGTCTGTGAGGATGGGGTTTGGGAAACACTGCGTTATACCTTTTGTGTATCTATTGTATGGTGGCAGAAGGTGCCAAGCCCCCCCTGCTTTGGGCAGGGGGGGGGTGTGTAAGGTTGCTGCCGGACAGGTCGTGGACGGGAGGTATGTGTCCCCGAAGTGCCAAGCTTTGGTGATGTAGGACCCGGAGAAGCAGGCTCCAGCACACATAGTGTAGGGAGTTAGTGGGCCCGGATTGAAGGGCCGAGTTTTACGAGCAGCTGAAAGAGCTGTTATATTTTGTTTTCCTGGTTGGTTTATGGACATTTAATAAACCACCAGTTTGTTTTGGAACCTGCGGACTGCATACCTGTGTGAACCTGCGCCTACCCAAGAGCTGATCCGTCACAGCACGTATATGATGCACCGCAGACTAAATTCTTAATGATCCGATAAATGGTTGATCTAGGGGCAATCTTACAAGCAGCAATGTCCTTGCCTGCAAAGCAATGATGACTGCACATGTTTCCTTGAAGGTAATCAGAAGACCATGATTTGAAGCACCAGCCTGCTCTTGTAATTCAGTAAGCATGACTGTGGAAATGGGGGTTTTGTGGTTAAGTAATTTCCTTGGGAAAAAATTAATATGCATTTTTTTTTTTTTAACAATTCATCTGATCATTCTTCATAACAATCTACAGTTAATGCAAATTGACACTATAAAAGCTGAAGCAGCAAACTTTATGAAAGCCAGAATGTGTTTCAGTCTCCAAACTTGACGACTGTGTATTATTGTGTTACCTCTTTTGTATATTATTGTGTCACCTCTTATCTTGTGTATCGCTTCTCTTTTCAGTTTGTTAGCCACATGCTGCCAGGCGAGAGCTTGTGGGCACAATCATGCGGCTGGTGATTCTTGATGACTATGCCCTGGCCAGCGAATGGGCAGCAAAATACATAAGTAATCGCATCGCCCAGTTCAATCCTGGACCTGACAATTACTTCACACTTGGGCTACCCACAGGTAATGTGCCTTTTATCTATCTTTATCCAGTTTTCCACGAGTTGGTTCAAGCATTTTAGTTGTGGATTGAACTATTTTTGCACATGTAAATTACGAGAAATCCTCAGGAGTAAGTCAGATGTGTACGGCAAAGCTTCATAGAGGAGGGAGACTCCAAGTTCACCGCTGAACATCTGCTCTCTCCATGTTTCGTTGCGATCTACCAGTGTATCCGTAAGATTTGGCCATTCTCTACTGTTATATGCAAGAGTGTGCCAATTTTCCAAAGGAACAAGGAGATTGAGTAGCTCAACAGCCTCTTGCCACTGATCGGCAAACAAATTTGGAGAAAATAATTGGACAAAGCCTGAAGGACGCTGTAATGCAGGGCTGTGTTCTGGGGGATCGATGAAGACCTAAGAAGCATGATCTGTGCTGAACAGTATGGATGGTAATCCAAAGCCTCCATAACCAAGCTTGGCGTGGAAGGCACTCGGGAAATAGGAGTGTGAGTTGGGGGTCTCCCAGTGGTAATACAGTTGGAATCACTGCCTTATTAATACAATGGGGAACTGTTTTGATTTCAATTAACATTAAAGGGGTTGTCCGTACCCTACACTGATTTAATCCTAAATCTCTATTTAATTTAATAATCTACCGTATTTTTCGGACTATAAGACGCACTTTTTTTCCTCCAAAATTTTGGAGGAAAATGGGGGATGCGTCTTATAGTCCGAATGGGGTGTGTGTGTATATATATATATATATATATATATATATATATATATATATATATCTATTGAACCCGTTCTACGCCCGGGTGGCGAGCATTTTTATTGGTATATGGTCTCCCATGTTAGTATGTGCTGCCCCCCTCCTGGTATTTGTGCTGCCCCCGCCATCCTATCCTGGAATGCGTGGCTCCCCTCATCCCCAATCCCGGTATGCGTGGCTTCCCTAATCCCCCCCACTATACACACATCCCCAAAAAAATAAACAGTTATACTCACCTTTCTTCTCTGTACTCCAGCGCTGCAGCGTCCTGTTCTGCCGGAGGCCGGGGGAGGAGTGCGGCGACAGAGCACAGCGCCGACCGGCGCCAATTTGCTGAAGACACACTGTAAATGTGTCTTCATAAAAATGGCGCCGGATAGCGCTATGCGCACGCGCCGATCCAACGTCTCACTCTGCCCCCGGTCTCCGCTGAAGAGAGGCGCCGCGGCAACGCTCTTCCCGGTCAGGTAAGTATGGCGCCGGAGATCGCAGTGTGCGTTCAGTGCCTACACACAACCGCGATCTCTGACGCCATACACCTCTTACCTGTAACGGCTGGATGCGGTCTTCTGTCTGGAGCCAGACTGCGCGTCACGCATGCGCAGTCTATCGAGGCTTTGGACCGAGACCCGCATCCCCGGTTATATTATAGATTGTGGGGTGTGAGGGGAGTGGTAGCTGTGGAGGAGCGGGGCACAGGAGGCAGCGGTGCACCCTACACTGTCCCTGCTGCTAAAGAAAATGAATATTCACTGCTCCTTAATAGCAGCACACAGTGTAGCCGCGCTGCGGCTCCTGCTGCTGCCGGAATCGCCTGTGCCCGCTGTTAAAGGGCATGAATATTCAACCTCTCTCCACGCTCATGGGCGTGGGGAGGGGGTGAATATTCATGCCTTTTAATAAGCGGGCACACGCTATAGCCCGGCAGCAGCAGGAGCCGCAGCGCGGCCAAGCTGTGTGCCGGCTATGAAGGAGAGAAGTCACTGCTCCCCGCGCACACAGACCCGGCGTGGGGAGCAGTGACTTCCGGCAGCTGATCTCTCCATGTGAGCCGCACATGGCAGTGACGTGCGGCTCACATGGAGAGATCAGTGCGGGCAGACATGAGGAGAGAGAAGAAAGGTGAGTATAAGTGTTTATTTTTTTTTTTTTTTTATGTGCAGCCTGATGGGGATTAGGGGGACCATGCATATTAGGGTATGGATGAGGGGGCCATACATACCAGGATGGGGATGAGGGGTGCCGTGCGTACCTGGACGGGGATGATGGCCACGTATAAAAGGAAGGGGGTTGGGCATATATACCAGGATAGGGGATATTGTCAGAATTGGGTATTACCCCTATACCAGAAGACCCCCTCCCCCTTAAAAGTGCATCATGAACAATTTTTTGCTTAATTTTTATTTTTTTTTTTCCCTCCTCTAAAACCTAGGTGCGTCTTATGGTCCGGTGCGTCTTATAGTCCGAAAAATACGGTAATTGCTTTTCTAATATACTTTAATTAAAAGTTAATCTAAATTTATCTAACTGGGGTGTGTTTGTATGTGTGTATACATTTGTTTTTTTTTACCAACTTCCTGTTTGATAACATTTAGTTTGAAAATCCCCAGTGCATCCTGGGATATGAAGACGGACGTGATCAGGGAGCAGAGGCTGCGGTCCCTGCTGCTGCCTCTTTCCCCACCCTGAATGAAGCGTCATCAGTGATGCCTGTTTCAGGGGCTGGGCTAGTCCCTGATACTCTGCGCATGTGTCGGTTGTCAATTCTAACTCTCAGTTGCTCAGCAGGATCTTGTCACTGTGCAATATTCTTTTTAATGCGCAGCGTCAGGGATTCCTCAGAGACGACACCGGGGAGATCACGCAATATCTCACCCTGCCATCACTGTGTCATGGATTTCGTCTGGAATCGCGAGCACACGATCCAGATTACTCAACAGTTCAGCAGTTTTTGGGGATTGCGAATCTCAAGAATGCTACCTCCCGGAAGCTAAAATACGATAAATGAGGGGCCCGGTGAAGAAAGCCATAGCAAATTCGGTCATGTCCCTTGGAGGTGCAATGTACATGTTGGGTACCCTGATATCGTGGGTTCTGTGAGCACAATACCATTCCAGCGTTTTACAGTGGGATCTGCTACATAATGAAGTTTCTCTTAAGGCACTTGGAAGGGAAGATGTCCTTATCACCCCGGTCAGTAAAATCTTTATAGAGGTTAGGCTCATCCTGCCACCAATCTCGAGGGGTTCCCTGGGTACTTGGGGTCACTAGCACAATTACCACAGATACGAGTCCCAGAGGGTGGGGAGCCCAGGGGACCTGGTCAGATATCGAAAAGGGTCTCTCCTCCAATGCAAAAGAACTTGTCGGTCCGAGCTCTCCTGTGCCTGTTAGGGGTGAAGATCGGGTCCTAGGAGGCATCGTCTATGCAGCCTGCACAGCAGATCACAGCCCGGGCACCACGTCTCCGGGTAAATCTCCACCTTTTGAGTTACTTCTTGTGCAGCAGCCCCATGCAAGTTGCTCCGCTCTCCTCGGCCAGCTCCTGCTGAAGACTGAGCTCCTCTGCCCAATCTAGGAGCTCAATAGCCCTGATCACGTCAGTGGTAGCCCAGCGCTGCTGGATCAGATTTACAAATGGCAAACTAATCAGCCCTAGGCATTTCTAATATGTGCAGAGCAGGCGACATAAGTCTGACCGGTGTCCTCATAGACCTTTCCTCAGCCGGGGTCTAATAGGAGCAGTAAGATGGCCGTCATGGGGTCCATTGTTAGATCTCGGCTGCCATAGAAACTCATCAGCACCATGATCGCACCTCCCTCTCCTGTCTAAAGTGCCTAAATGCTGTGGAAGCCCCCTACTGTGTCATACAGTGGATTAAGCTGCCAGGATCCGGGTTGGCTCCACTGTCGGTGGCTGAGGCAGGAGCAGGACTGTTATACAGCCACACTTCTGCCGCCGATCTTGCAAGAACCCTGACAGGACCTGCCTGATGATAATGTGTCCTATAGAGCGGGTCCTGGTACCGGACTGCCCTGTACATATTCACCACTAGCTGGGAACCAGTTACTTACAAGGTCTAGTTTCGGATGTGTTTCCAGGATCTGTAGTTATCAGCATTTTATCCTTTAGGCCGAGTTATAATATCACTGTAACACTCTCGCCCTGTACCTGTATCCCTGCCCTGTGTGCTGCACAAAATTATATAACAAAGTGTGTGTGTGTGTACACAGATATCTATCTCCTGAATGGAATTACTGCTAGATCTCCTGTACATAGAAATATGAGGTTCTTAGCGCACATTTTGAGCAAATTGTGCGAGCCCATCTGCCAACGTCAAGGCGACCTCTTCAGATGGGTCCCTACACTAACACTACACTAACTTAGGAACTGGGGCTAGTTTTTTGTATTATTATTATTACCACCATTTTTACTACTTACAATTAATTGCATTATTGCAATAATAATAACTGTTATAACACTAATTAAAAAAATTTAATTCAATTTTTTTTTATTATACTTGTGATTCTAATAATGGTATTACTAAAATCCCTTTGCCTAAAGCTGTTGATCCAGAAGTAGACAAAAACCCCAGGACACCTAACGCCAATATGTTTCCTAGGGGAAAAAATTCCTTCTTGACCTATGGAAAAGGCGATCAGTCCTAGGACCCTGGATCAAACCTAATAATATTATTACAAGTTATATAATATTACGCTAATTATTGTACTACTGGAGTTATTTTAATTTTGTTTTTATAAATCTAACTATTTGAGATGGTTATACTTAACATTGTGCTATGTTATTACAGTATTATTCTTCTTTCCTATCACTACTAATACTGCCCTATACCTACAGTGTTGATCCAGAAGAAGGCAAAAAACCCAGGACACCTTCAGCCAATTTGTGTTACAGGGGAAAAAGTCCTTCTTGACCCCGAGAAAAGACGATCAGTCCTAGAACCCTGGATCAAACCTAATTATGTTACTAGTTATGTAATTACTATTACTGTACTAAATGTACTTCTACAGTTTTTAATATAATTTTTTTTATATATTTTGTCTTATGTCCTGCTTTCTTATTAAAGTACTACTCTAATTTTTCTATAACTATTTAATATTACAGTATTGATTGAACTACGTCTATAATTATTTTTATTTACTCTTTGTTCTTTCTATAGATATAACTAGTTTATATTTATTATTAATAATAATAACCTGCTATCTTATTACGGTATTATTCTTCTTTCCTATTACTACTAATACTACCCTATACCTACAGTGTTGATCCAAAAGAAGGCAAAAACCTCAGGACACCTTCAGTCAATTTGTGTCACAGCGGAAAAATTCCTTCTTGACCCCGAGAAAAGGCGATCAGTCCTAGAACCCTGGATCACACTGTTATTCTACCTACTACTATTACTACTGTTATTTTATTACTTTCTTACTATTATCACTAGTAGTATTACTCAAATTACACTAATACTGATATACTACCTCTAGATTACTACTATCCTGCTATTATTACTTTGGTGGATTTCTACTTACCAGCCGGTATTGCCGTATGATGATATCGGCAGAGAGGTCCCAGCAGGATGGTCCACATGGTGTTCCTCTTTCCTCTCAAATACCTTTTGATGTAATGGCAGATGTTGTTCTGCTTCTTCCTTTATGTTGTAGGATCGATTGTTGTGTCCTCTTCTGTCCTCTTCTGTCCTCTTCTGTCCTCTTCTGTCCTCTTCTGTCCTCTTCTGTCCTCTTCTGTCCTCTTCTGTCCTCTTCTGTCCTGTCCTCTTCTGTCCTCTTCTGTCCTGTCCTCTTCTGTCCTCTTCTGTCCTGTCCTCTTCTGTCCTCTTCTGTCCTGTCCTCTTCTGTCCTGTCCTCTTCTGTCCTGTCCTCTTCTGTCCTCTTCTGTCCTGTCCTCTTCTGTCCTCTTCTGTCCTGTCCTCTTCTGTCCTCTTCTGTCCTGTCCTCTTCTGTCCTGTCCTCTTCTGTCCTGTCCTCTTCTGTCCTGTCCTCTTCTGTCCTGTCCTCTTCTGTCCTGTCCTCTTCTGTCCTGTCCTCTTCTGTCCTGTCCTCTTCTGTCCTGTCCTCTTCTGTCCTGTCCTCTTCTGTCCTGTCCTCTTCTGTCCTGTCCTGTCCTCTTCTGTCCTGTCCTGTCCTCTTCTGTCCTGTCCTGTCCTCTTCTGTCCTGTCCTGTCCTCTTCTGTCCTGTCCTGTCCTCTTCTGTCCTGTCCTGTCCTCTTCTGTCCTGTCCTCTTCTGTCCTCTTCTGTCCTCTTCTGTCCTGTCCTCTTCTGTCCTCTTCTGTCCTGTCCTCTTCTGTCCTCTTCTGTCCTGTCCTCTTCTGTCCTCTTCTGTCCTGTCCTCTTCTGTCCTCTTCTGTCCTGTCCTCTTCTGTCCTCTTCTGTCCTGTCCTCTTCTGTCCTCTTCTGTCCTGTCCTCTTCTGTCCTGTCCTCTTCTGTCCTGTCCTCTTCTGTCCTGTCCTCTTCTGTCCTGTCCTCTTCTGTCCTGTCCTCTTCTGTCCTGCCCTCTTCTGTCCTGCCCTCTTCTGTCCTGCCCTCTTCTGCCCTGCCCTCTTCTGCCCTCTTCTGCCCTCTTCTGCCCTCTTCTGCCCTCTTCTGCCCTCTTCTGCCCTCTTCTGCCCTCTTCTGCCCTCTTCTGCCCTCTTCTGCCCTCTTCTGCCCTCTTCTGCCCTCTTCTGCCCTCTTCTGCCCTCTTCTGCCCTCTTCTGCCCTCTTCTGCCCTCTTCTGCCCTCTTCTGCCCTCTTCTGCCCTCTTCTGCCCTCTTCTGCCCTCTTCTGCCCTCTTCTGCCCTCTTCTGCCCTCTTCTGCCCTCTTCTGCCCTCTTCTGCCCTCTTCTGCCCTCTTCTGCCCTCTTCTGCCCTCTTCTGCCCTCTTCTGCCCTCTTCTGCCCTCTTCTGCCCTCTTCTGCCCTCTTCTGCCCTCTTCTGCCCTCTTCTGCCCTCTTCTGCCCTCTTCTGCCCTCTTCTGCCCTCTTCTGCCCTCTTCTGCCCTCTTCTGCCCTCTTCTGCCCTCTTCTGCCCTCTTCTGCCCTCTTCTGCCCTCTTCTGCCCTCTTCTGCCCTCTTCTGCCCTCTTCTGCCCTCTTCTGCCCTCTTCTGCCCTCTTCTGCCCTCTTCTGCCCTCTTCTGCCCTCTTCTGCCCTCTTCTGCCCTCTTCTGCCCTCTTCTGCCCTCTTCTGCCCTCTTCTGCCCTCTTCTGCCCTCTTCTGCCCTCTTCTGCCCTCTTCTGCCCTCTTCTGCCCTCTTCTGCCCTCTTCTGCCCTCTTCTGCCCTCTTCTGCCCTCTTCTGCCCTCTTCTGCCCTCTTCTGCCCTCTTCTGCCCTCTTCTGCCCTCTTCTGCCCTCTTCTGCCCTCTTCTGCCCTCTTCTGCCCTCTTCTGCCCTCTTCTGCCCTCTTCTGCCCTCTTCTGCCCTCTTCTGCCCTCTTCTGCCCTCTTCTGCCCTCTTCTGCCCTCTTCTGCCCTCTTCTGCCCTCTTCTGCCCTCTTCTGCCCTCTTCTGCCCTCTTCTGCCCTCTTCTGCCCTCTTCTGCCCTCTTCTGCCCTCTTCTGCCCTCTTCTGCCCTCTTCTGCCCTCTTCTGCCCTCTTCTGCCCTCTTCTGCCCTCTTCTGCCCTCTTCTGCCCTCTTCTGCCCTCTTCTGCCCTCTTCTGCCCTCTTCTGCCCTCTTCTGCCCTCTTCTGCCCTCTTCTGCCCTCTTCTGCCCTCTTCTGCCCTCTTCTGCCCTCTTCTGCCCTCTTCTGCCCTCTTCTGCCCTCTTCTGCCCTCTTCTGCCCTCTTCTGCCCTCTTCTGCCCTCTTCTGCCCTCTTCTGCCCTCTTCTGCCCTCTTCTGCCCTCTTCTGCCCTCTTCTGCCCTCTTCTGCCCTCTTCTGCCCTCTTCTGCCCTCTTCTGCCCTCTTCTGCCCTCTTCTGCCCTCTTCTGCCCTCTTCTGCCCTCTTCTGCCCTCTTCTGCCCTCTTCTGCCCTCTTCTGCCCTCTTCTGCCCTCTTCTGCCCTCTTCTGCCCTCTTCTGCCCTCTTCTGCCCTCTTCTGCCCTCTTCTGCCCTCTTCTGCCCTCTTCTGCCCTCTTCTGCCCTCTTCTGCCCTCTTCTGCCCTCTTCTGCCCTCTTCTGCCCTCTTCTGCCCTCTTCTGCCCTCTTCTGCCCTCTTCTGCCCTCTTCTGCCCTCTTCTGCCCTCTTCTGCCCTCTTCTGCCCTCTTCTGCCCTCTTCTGCCCTCTTCTGCCCTCTTCTGCCCTCTTCTGCCCTCTTCTGCCCTCTTCTGCCCTCTTCTGCCCTCTTCTGCCCTCTTCTGCCCTCTTCTGCCCTCTTCTGCCCTCTTCTGCCCTCTTCTGCCCTCTTCTGCCCTCTTCTGCCCTCTTCTGCCCTCTTCTGCCCTCTTCTGCCCTCTTCTGCCCTCTTCTGCCCTCTTCTGCCCTCTTCTGCCCTCTTCTGCCCTCTTCTGCCCTCTTCTGCCCTCTTCTGCCCTCTTCTGCCCTCTTCTGCCCTCTTCTGCCCTCTTCTGCCCTCTTCTGCCCTCTTCTGCCCTCTTCTGCCCTCTTCTGCCCTCTTCTGCCCTCTTCTGCCCTCTTCTGCCCTCTTCTGCCCTCTTCTGCCCTCTTCTGCCCTCTTCTGCCCTCTTCTGCCCTCTTCTGCCCTCTTCTGCCCTCTTCTGCCCTCTTCTCAGGAAACGCAACCCTCAACTGACAGAGCGCCATTACTGACCTCATCCCGCTAAGTAAAAGTGTTTTTCCTGTTTTACACAGAATGCAGACTACCATGCAGCAACCTATACTCCCGAGGGGCCGCAGGAAACTGGAGTGAATAATGTCCCCCTCTTCCTTTGGATTACGCTTATGCCGTGTTCTCACTGGTGCTATTGGCTTCCGTTGGAGATTTAAGCTTTTTGGTATTTTTGATGCTGTATAGTTAGTCACAGTTACCTGAGACGTAATAAATAGCATTAAAGCTGCAGTAATTTTTTTATGTACACTGCTCAAAAAATAAAGGGAACACTTAAACAACAGAATATAACTCCAAGTAAATCAAACTTCTCTGAAATCAAACTGTCCACTTAGGAAACAACACTGATTGACGATCAATTTCACATGCTGTTGTGCAAATGGAATAGACAATAGATGGAAATTATTGGCAATTATCAAGACACCCTCAGTAAAGGAGTAGTTCTGTGGGTGGGGACCACAGACCACATCTCAGTACCAATGCTTTCTGGCTGATGTTTTGGTCACTTTTGAATGTTGGTTGTGCTTTCACACTCGTGGTAGCATGGGACGGACTCTACAACCCACAGAAGATGCTCAGGTAGTGCAGCTCATCCAGGATGGCTCATCAGTGAGAGCTGTGGCAAGGAGGTTTGCTGTGTCTCAGCGTAGTGTCCAGAGGCTGGAGACGCTACCAGGAGACATGGAGGGGGGCCGTAGGAGGGCAACAACCCAGCAGCAGGACCGCTACCTCCGCCTTTGTGCAAGGAGGAACAGGAGGAGCACTGCCAGAGCCCTGCAAAATGACCTCCAGCAGGCCACAAATGATCCTCCTTAAGACTGTCAGAAGGAGCTCACTGATAGATTCTCAGTTAGCTAATTTTGCAGCCAGGAATAGACAGTGCAGCACAGATGCTACAGAAGGCAACATTTTTAATGAAACTCAATGACAGAAATCAATTTTAGCCCCAAATACTTGCATTAAAGTAAAAAAAACAAATGACCCCAAATCTGGACAACCGCTTTAACTCCTTACCAACATCTGCCGTTCGTGTATGGTATAAGTCAGTAGCGGGTGTATGGAGCAGAGTCAGCTCGCCCCGTACATGGCAGATAATGGCTGTGACAAACAACCAGGACCTGCCTCTAAGAGCTGCGAGTGGAGCGAAGATCTGCTCACCACTGTTAACCTGTTCAGTGCTGCTGTCAATCACTAACAGCAGCATTAACAGCGCGCCGGCATTGGGATGCATCGTTCCATGTGCCCACCGGCGCTCCTGTGACGCGATCACAGGGCGCAGATGGACTGCTATGACATCCGGGGGTCTGCTGAAGCCTCCGTGCCTGTCATCATAAAGCTTCATTTGGGCTGTAAAGAAGACCGTGATTTTGCTATATGGAGCATTACTGTGGTATCGCTGTATATAGCACAAGCAATCAGATAATGTATACAAATGCAGTGAAAATTTAAAAAAAAAAAAAAAGTTTAAAATATTAAAACCCCACACGTTCAGCTCACCTCCCACTAAAAATAAAGATAATAAAAATATACACATTTGTGGTATGGTCTCTTTCAGAGAAATACAATCTATCCAAATATAAAAAACAAACGATCAGTGAACACAGAAAAAAATTCAAAAAGCCCAAATTACATTTTTTTCGTTCGCCACAATACTACAGAAAACCCTGTAAGAAGCGATGACCATGTCATATGTGTCCCAAAATGTTATCAATAAAGTCCTCTTGCCCTTCAAAAAATAAGCCCCCACACAGCTCCATCAACCCGAAAAACGAAAATGTTACGGGTCTCAGAAAAAATGGTGACGCCATAAAAAAAAGTTTTTTTCTTTTGCCAAAACTATTGGAGAAGTTTGGTCATGCTGTAATCACACTGAGGAGTAGGATCCTATTACCAGGTCATTTTTACCACACTATGTACGCCGTTAAAACCCTTCCCAGAAAAACAGTGTCGGGCTTTTTTTTCCTCGCACTTTTACTGCACTTGGAATTTTTTCCCCGTTTTCTAGTACTATGTGGTAAATGAATGGTGGGATTTATAAGTACCGCTCGTCCTGCAAAATAACAAGACCTCACACTATGTGGACAGACATGAAAAAGTTATAGCCCTTGGAAAAAGCCAAGGAAAAAACAGAAAAAACCATCAATTGGTTCTGTTGGGAAGGGGTAAAGCTGAAGAAACGCATGTAACAGCAGAATATGGAGGAAGGTGAGATATCACAGGCTGGTGGATACTACCTGCTCCATCACTGGCAGAGTAACCCATCCCCATGGTGGCCGCTGATATCTTCTCTTGTAGAAACGGATCCAAAATCTATAAAACATCGGGCACAGTCAGCAGAGGGTTTGGTGATTGGCTCATATTGGCGATATACCCAGGGGCATTACTGGGCACAGGGAAGATTGGGAATGAATAGGATTGGCTGTTAGATATGTGATCTCTGCAATTAAAGGGGATGTCTAGTTGGAACAAGTTCTCACTGATCTCTGGATAGGTGATGACTCTTAGATCGGTGGGTTTGGCCGCTATGACCCAATCAGCAGAACAGCACTTATAGATAGAAGTGAGCGAAGTGCAAATGTTCAACCGCCGGTCCGTTCATTCTCTATGGGGGGCGCTGTACTCCGCTTTCTCCTGCATAGAGAATGAATGGAGCGGTGGTCCGGGGAGGTACTAGCAGGGATTAGTTGGGTTCCCAGCAGATCTAGAAGTTGTCACTTATCATGTGTTGGGGAATAATGACTTCTCCTCTGATAAATGTGCTGATTCCTGTCAGTTGTGGTCGCTGAGTGCGTGTGATGGGATGTGGCTCCGTCCGTTATATTATATCACGTCTTATACCTATAATCTCGCTGATCGCAGGTGTCTGTCTTCACACTCAGATGAGATGGAACAAACTGACCATATAGAACTTTTTTTTTCTTCTTCAAATTCAAACCGAGCAATCCTATTGGCTGAGTATGAATGCAGTTACCATGGTGACAGAAGTAGCTGCACATTTAAAGGGACAAGATACTAATATTGTACTAAAGTGTATTTTATTATATACTTCACATAACTGACTGGGTACACCTTGGTGCTGGTGGGATGGCTTTTTTTTTTAATCAAAAACCATGTTTACTAAGTACCCTATATTATATATATTTCCTATTGCTTTTTACTTACTTATAGCAGGGTATATGTTCATATTGTTTCTATCCTAAGTTTGTCTATTTTCTAATAGATGGTGGCAAACTTCTTCCTGGCCTTTGAAGCACAGCTTTCAATTATTCCTATCGGAAACAAGGTAAAAAGCTTCGAGCCGAGCGCGATCAGACTCCTTCAGTCCCGCAGCAGGTAAATCTGTGAACATCGCCGGCACTCCTGCTGTTCCTAGTACCGATCCCTCTGAGCGGCTGTGCAGTAATGAAGGCTGGATTCACCCCAAACTTGCTCGTCTTTTTTTTCGATTTCCAGTTCTGGTAATTAGTGATACACATGTGTATATCCAGTGGTCAACTCAAAACCTATGTATGGAAAATTGTTTGCTGTATGCATCTCATTTGTAGGATGCACACTATTCATTTCAATATGGAGCGGAGTAGGAGGAGACATTCTTACTGTCGCCCTTTACTTCCTCCCTGCTGATAGGAAATGCCATGCTGTTTGCTTGTGTCCTGTGATTACAGCAGCCTGCAACAGTTTTCAGTGTGCACTCCCCGGCTCAGGCATCAAGCAGTAAATGATAACATTAAAACGCTGCTACCCCTTTGTTAGTCACTTTTTTATCTTCTTCCCCTTCTACGAATGCTATAGTCCGTTATTCTAGAACTGCTCTGAAAATGGTTCTCTCTGGAGTGTTGGGATTTGGGTTTAGGGTGGGTTATGGGAATTGAAGTTCAGATACTTTGTTCATATTTTTACTATGGAATTACTATGTCATGTATGTTATTTGAAAGATGGAATATTTGTAGTTGGAGTTTTTCAATAAAAATGGTTTGATTAAAAATAAATATGAAATTAAAATTCCTCTGTTCTTGAGAAAGCATAGGATTTTTACTAAGAGGTAAATTGCACGTTCCTTGTTTTCCGGGCACTTTACATTTTTGCTAGTTTTGTACGATTACACAATCCCTTTTATAGGCCAGTGCCAGTTGTACATCTCTCCCTAAACTCTTGTTCACACTATATTTTAAGCCAGTTTTCTTATATGGTTTCTAGATGTTGTCCAGCTTTGATAAATAATTAGTATTTATACTTTGCTTTTAGATAGACTTGAAGAATGCAGATCCGGAAAGGGTGGAGAAACAAATTGAGAAGATGTTTGACGTTCCCGCTAGTGACTGTATCCAGGTACGATGCGCTCCAGATCAAAATCATTCCTGTAGGCAAATTTAACTCCGCTGTCTGTACCTTGTCTTTTTATTTTTTTCTACAAAATGTGGCTGGAAAAGGGGCAATGTAGCGAGGAATTTACATCAATTTTTGTGTTAAAAAAAAGCAAAAAACTTTTGTGACGCATCATTTTTGCGCAAAAATGTGCAGCTTCCTATTTTACAGCACTCTTGCCACTTTTAGAAATTGGGCTTGGTAAGCCACACAGGTCTAAGAACGACCCATTGGGGTTTTAGGTGTTAAAAAAATGATCATATGAAAGATTTTGTGATCTGCGGTTACGTGATTGTAATAACAACATTAAAGCCCCATTCAGATGTACAGGTTTTATCTATGAGAAACTGAGCAGAACGATATATAGGTTTGTGGGAGAAGATTCAGTATAAATTGTAATTTATTCATTAGATTTGAGAGTCCTCAGTGGTTGATACCTTTAATGGCTAACTGAAAAGATGGTAACAAATTGCAAGCTTTCCAGACTACTCCGGCTTCTTCATCAGGCAGACCTGAGACCTGAGTAGTCTGGAAAGCCTGCAATTTGTTACCTTTTAATGGCTAACGGAAAAGATGGTATCAACCACTGAGGACTCTCAAATCTAAATACTCTTCTATCTACTGGCTAATACGGTACAAAGATAGATATTTTTCCTGTATCAATTTATTCAGTGGAATCCTGCTGTTTGTACAGATGAGTCCAGTGGGCGGTCCTACTAGTGATTGACAGCTATCTTTGCCTGCATGGTCATACAGGGAACTGTCAATCACTTAGTAGGACCGCCCACTGGACTAGTGTACATACGGCAGGACTTTTCACTGCATATAATGCCAGTTTTGCTGACTCTCTTCCCACAGATATGTCTATCAGTCTGATCAACTTCTCTGCTCTACAACATCCCCTACAGATCTTATACCATTTCAACATGACAGGTTCCTTTAATCACCTGCAGATGACATAAGTAGCCATGTTCTGTGTGGCTTACGGAGGGGCTTGATTGCTTGTCAGCTTCAAACAGGTTTCATTTCTTCTGATTCGTTGTAGCCGAGTTCTAAACTGTATTAAGAAATTCATTTCTCTGTTTATTTCTATTAGATGTCGGGGAAGCTTGGAACAAATGTGGAAAGTGTTCTTCAAGAAGTTGTCAGGAGGCTTCCACCGTGAGTACGGACTAATGCGGCTCTATCCATCTTCTCTTTATTAAAGGGAACCTGTCACCTTGGAAAATGCTATGTACCTGCAGGTATAGGGTTAATCTGCAGATAAATATTGTTACAATGCTGCCCGGCCGCCTTATTGATAGTGTAGGTACCGGGAGAAAATTAACTTCTTTCCTCCCTGCAGCCGCCGGCCTTCACTCATCGTTGTGCACGGAGCGGCTACAGTCTTGGATCACAGCACCGCTCGCTATATCAGGGGCGACGGCTGTAAACCCGGCCCGGATTTTGATTGACAGCTTGCTCTGCACAGATGCGCTGCAGAACCACTTAGAATCTGAGTGAAGGAGTAGTATGTTCACAGATAGAGAATATGGCTCATCCACGTGCAGATCTGCTCCACGTCCGATTACTTATTTGTGGGAGAAACCCTAGTGGCAGCCTCATATTTCTGACATGGATCCTCTAGCACTATTTGTGAAACTGCGGCTCCCAGCATAACTTGATGAGAGACCATCAGTCTGCTGGGACCTGTAGTTTCACTACAGCAGGAGTGTCACAAGCTGCGGACCTCTGCTCACTCCAGCACTGGTCGGCATTTTCAGCACGTGAACGTACGCTATGCTTTCTGGAGACACAAGGTGTACCGCTGGCGTCCCTGCCCTCTGCTAGGCAGGGACGCTGCTCCCCTCACCGCTCTGCTCCGTGCCCGGCGTCCTCTCTCCGCTCTGCTGTCAGCGCGCGCTCCTTCCCGGCGTCCTCCTCCCGCTCTGCTCTCAGCGCGCGCTCCTTCCCGGCCCCTGTGCTTAGGGCGCGCGCGCGCGCGCTCCCCTCCTCTTAAAGGGGCCGCGCGCGCCGTCCTAAGGAGTCCCCGGCCAATGGCCGGAGGACTTCATCATATATAAGGCACCTCCTCCAACATGGAGGTGCCCGAGCTATGTTGTTTGCACCTGTGTCTCACCTGTGCTTCAGCCCTCAGGTCCCGTTGCCAGTTTCCTGCCAGTTTCCTGCCAGTTTCCTGCCAGTTTCCTGCCAGTTTCCTGCCAGTTTCCTGCCAGTTACCTGCCAGTTACCTGCCAGTTACCTGCCTGATTCCTGCCTGAATACTTGTTACCTGTCTGCCAGTCTGAGGTCCGACGGTCTGCCTTACTACTCCTGTCAGTCTGTCTAAAGGACCAGCCTGCCCGCTCACCTGGGAGCGCACATCAGCTACCTGCCTGCTTGCCTGAGGTCCGACGGTCTGCCTTACTACTCCGGTCAGTCTGTCTATGGACCAGCTTGCCCGCTCACCTGGGAGCGCTTCTCCGTTACCTGCCTGCTTGCCAGCCCGGAGGCTCCGTTGTCACGTGCTGTGACCACCAGCTATCTCAGAGACTCTTGCCCGCTCACCTGGGAGCGCATCTCCGTTACCTGCCTGCTTGCCAGCCCGGAGGTCCCGTTGTCACGTGCGGTGACCACCAGCTATTCCAGTGACTCTTGCCCGCTCACCTGGGAGCGCTTCTCCGTTACCTACCTGCCTGCCAGCCCGGAGGCTCCGCCGTCACGTGCCGTGACCACCTGCTATTCCAGAGACTCTCGCTTGCTCACCTGGGAGCACACATCTACCATCTGCCTGCTAGCCTACCCGGAGGCTCTGCCATCACAGGTCGTACCTACCCCTTACCCAGAGACTGCCCTGATCACTTGCCGTAACTCCCTGTCCGTTCACCCAGAGACTGCCACCCGCTCCCTTACAAGGGCCGCCCCCTTGTATAGTAGCTCAGAGGTTCCGCCTCCCGGACCCGTTACAGTTTGCTCGGGCCATGGAACCCGGTGGCACCCAAGCTCCCTCGCTCTCGGACCTCTGTCTTGAACTGTCCCGTCAGAGGTCCCAACAGGAGGCCATCCTGGGTCACCTGCGGAATGTTAATACTCGCCTGAACACTCTGTCTGATCCACCAACAACCTCCGCCAGTGCCATATCTTGCAATCCGGCAGCTCCGCTGCCCACTAATACCATGGTATCCTACCCCGGACCCCGGCTTTCTGCACCTCCTCGCTTCGGAGGCGACTCCGTCCAGGCTCGGGGCTTCTTAAATCAGTGCACCCTGCATTTTGAACTTTTGTCCTACCAGTTTAACTCCGACCGGGCCAAAATTGCCTTCATCATGTCCCATCTCACCGGGGAGGCCCTGGCCTGGCTGAATCCTCTATGGGAGAGAGGAGACCCCCTGGTGTCCAACTTGCCTGCTTTGCTCACGGCTTTCCGGAAAGTCTTCGACGAACCCGGACGGAAGACCTCATCTGCATCATCGTTGCTACGCCTCCGTCAGGGGAGTCTCACCGTGGGCCAATATGCCATACGGTTCCGTACCCTTGCCTCGGAGCTGGCCTGGGATAACGACGCTCTGGTTTCCGTCTTCTGGGAGGGTCTGTCCGGCCGTATTAAAGATGAACTTGCCGGTCGGGACATTCCTACCACTCTCGATGACTTAATAACTCTTGCCACCCGGATTGACCTACGGTTCCAGGAGCGTGCCAAAGAGGTCACCCGTGAGAGAAGGATTCCACGTTTAGCTCCTACTTTCCAGAAACCCGTCATTCCCTCCATCTCTCCCCAGGTACACTCTCCTGAGCCTATGCAGGTCGACCAGACCAAGATGGTCAAAACCCGTCAGGACTCACGCCGTGCCGAGGGGAGCTGCTTCTACTGTGGCAGTAAGGAGCACCGGATCCGTGCCTGCCCGGAGAGGTCGGGAAACGCCTGTGTCTAGGTTCGCTCAGAGAGGTCCACCTAGACAAGAATAAATCCTCTCCATCCCTGCTGTTGTCAGTTTCGATCATCTACGGGGAGAACCGTTATTTCGAACTAGCCCAACTTGACTCTGGAGCAGCCGGGAACCTTATTTCACAGTCCCTGGTTGAGAAATACCGCATCCCCACCAAACCTCTGGCTGTACCCTTGTCTGTCGCTGCCGTGGATGGGGGCCTCTTACCTCGCCCCATTCAACTCATCACCGAATCCATTACCCTGCAGGTGGGAATGCTGCATTCTGAAAGTATCTCCTTTCATGTTCTGCCTGGACTCTCTCACGCCCTCTTGCTAGGTCTGCCCTGGCTCCAGAGACATGCACCCGTGCTAGACTGGCAAACCGGAGAGGTCCTTCGCTGGGGACAAGACTGTCATAAAACCTGCCTGGTTCCCGTCCATCCCGTCCGTCCCTCTCCTACCCCAGCTAATCTACCTGGACTTCCGATTCCTTATTGGTCTTATGCAGATGTCTTTAATAAAAAGGAGGCAGAGACATTACCACCACATAGACCATACGACTGTCCCATCGATCTGCTACCCGGTACTACTCCTCCCCGTGGGCGTATCTATCCTTTATCCGCTGCTGAGACCCGGTCAATGTCCGAATATATTGAGGAGAATCTGGCCAGAGGATTCATCCGGAAATCTACCTCTCCGGCGGGAGCAGGCTTCTTTTTCGTCAAAAAGAAGGACGGCTCTCTCCGTCCCTGTATAGACTATAGAGGCCTAAACCTGATCACGGTGAAGAATAAGTACCCCCTTCCGCTCATTCCAGAATTATTTGATCGTCTGAGGGGGGCTAGGATCTTCACCAAACTGGACCTTCGTGGGGCGTACAACCTGGTTCGTATTCGTCAGGGGGATGAATGGAAGACGGCATTCAACACCCGGGACGGCCACTATGAATACCTGGTAATGCCCTTTGGTCTCTGTAACGCTCCTGCCGTCTTTCAAGAGTTGGTCAATGACATCTTCCGGGACCTTCTCTACTCCTGCGTAGTGGTGTACCTGGACGACATCTTGGTCTTCTCTCCGGATCTCCAGACTCACCGGAGGGACGTTCGTCAGGTCCTGCTCAGGCTAAGGCAGAACCATCTCTACGCTAAATTTGAGAAGTGCCTCTTTGAGCAGACCTCGCTTCCGTTTCTGGGCTACATTATCTCTCAGACCGGCCTACAAATGGATCCTGAGAAACTGTCTGCCATCGAGAAATGGCCCCGACCGGAGGGGTTGAAGGCCATTCAGCGATTCCTGGGCTTCGCCAACTATTACCGCCTCTTCATACCACACTTCTCTTCCCGGACGGCCCCAATTTCTGCGCTCACCCGTAAAGGTACTAATCCCAAAGAGTGGCCACCCGAAGCAGAGGAGGCCTTTCTTTCCCTTAAACAGGCCTTCTCTTCCGCCCCGGTGCTGCATCGCCCAGATGGCAACAAGCAGTTCTTCCTGGAAGTTGACGCCTCCTCCTCTGGAGCCGGAGCGGTACTTACTCAAAAATCATCTTCCGGGAGGATGGTAACTTGTGGCTTCTTCTCTAAACTCTTCTCCTCCTCTGAGCGCAACTATTCCATAGGAGACCGAGAGTTATTGGCCATCAAACTGGCATTGGAGGAGTGGCGTTACCTGCTCGAGGGGGCTCTTCACCCGGTAATAATTTACACTGACCACAAGAACTTGGCTTACCTCCAGCATGCCCAGAGACTTAACCCGCGCCAAGCCCGGTGGTCCTTGTTTTTTGCTCGTTTTGATTTTGTCCTTCATTTTCGCCCGGCTGACAAAAACGTCAAGGCGGACGCCTTGTCTCGATCCTTTCTGGTGTCTGATCTCGAGGAGGATCCGAAACATATCATCGATCCCGCCAGAGTAATGCAGGTGGCTCCCGTGAGTCTAAATCGTCTTCCTCCTGGTAAGACGTTCGTACCAGTACCTGATCGGGAGAAGATCCTACACTGGGGTCATTTGTCTAAACTAGCTGGCCACGCCGGTCAGAAAAAGACCCTCCAGCTTATTACCCGGCACTACTGGTGGCCTAACCTGCACAAGGATGTAATAGACTTTGTTTCTGCCTGTGTGTCCTGCGCCCGCAACAAAGTTCCGAGACACCTGCCGGCCGGCCGCCTCCTACCTCTGCCAGTACCTGCTGCCCCCTGGCAGCATATAGCGATGGACTTCATTACTGATCTGCCCGTCTCTGCCGGTTGTACGGTCATTTGGGTGGTCGCTGACCGCTTCTCCAAGATGGCTCACTTCATTCCACTGCCAGGTCTTCCGTCTGCACCCGAGCTGGCTAAAGACTTTATCCGCCACATCTTCCGTCTTCATGGCCTGCCCCGTCACATCGTGTCGGATCGTGGGGTACAGTTCACTTCCCGTTTCTGGAGAGCCACTTGTAAATTGCTGGACGTCACCCTGGACTTCTCCGCTTACCACCCACAGTCTAATGGTCAAGTGGAGCGGATCAATCAGAACCTGACCAGTTACCTTCGGCACTTCGTTAATGCCCACCATTCTGACTGGGTGGATCTCCTGCCATGGGCCGAATTCTCGTACAACAATCACGAGAGCGAGTCTTCCTCCAAATCCCCGTTTTTTGTAGTCTACGGTCAGCATCCTCGGATCCCGTTTCCCGTCTCCACCTCGGCGGACAATCCGGCTGCGGAATCTCTTGTTAACAAATTTTCCTCCATATGGGAGAGTACCCGGTCCGCACTCCTTCTGTCATCTGAGCGTATGAAAATACACGCTGACAAAAAACGTCTGGACCCTCCTCAATTCCGCCCTGGGGATAAAGTCTGGCTCTCGTCCAAATATGTCCGGCTCAAGATCCCTTCCTATAAGTTAGGGCCTCGGTTCATCGGCCCACTGGAGGTCATCAGTCAGATCAACCCGGTGGCCTATAAATTGAAACTCCCGGCCAACTTACGGATCCCTAACTCCTTCCATGTATCTCTCCTCAAACCTGTGGTACTTAACTCTTTTTCCAAGTCTACAGGTACGCCTCCTGCTCCGGTTTCTGCTGAGGACGAGTTTGAGGTAGAGAACATTCTTGCCACCAAAAGGGTAAGAGGAAAGACCTTTTTTCTGGTAGATTGGAAGGGGTTTGGTCCTGAGGAGAGAACGTGGGAGCCCCGGGAGAACATCCATGCCCCTCTCATCCTAGCTAAATTTCTGTCTGGCCTAAAAAAGGGGGGGCCTAAAGGGGGGGGTACTGTAGCGCTGGCGTCCCTGCCCTCTGCTAGGCAGGGACGCTGCTCCCCTCACCGCTCTGCTCCGTGCCCGGCGTCCTCTCTCCGCTCTGCTGTCAGCGCGCGCTCCTTCCCGGCGTCCTCCTCCCGCTCTGCTCTCAGCGCGCGCTCCTTCCCGGCCCCTGTGCTTAGGGCGCGCGCTCCCCTCCTCTTAAAGGGGCCGCGCGCGCCGTCCTAAGGAGTCCCCGGCCAATGGCCGGAGGACTTCATCATATATAAGGCACCTCCTCCAAAATGGAGGTGCCCGAGCTATGTTGTTTGCACCTGTGTCTCACCTGTGCTTCAGCCCTCAGGTCCCGTTGCCAGTTTCCTGCCAGTTACCTGCCAGTTACCTGCCTGATTCCTGCCTGAATACTTGTTACCTGTCTGCCAGTCTGAGGTCCGACGGTCTGCCTTACTACTCCTGTCAGTCTGTCTAAAGGACCAGCCTGCCCGCTCACCTGGGAGCGCATATCAGCTACCTGCCTGCTTGCCTGAGGTCCGACGGTCTGCCTTACTACTCCGGTCAGTCTGTCTATGGACCAGCTTGCCCGCTCACCTGGGAGCGCTTCTCCGTTACCTGCCTGCTTGCCAGCCCGGAGGCTCCGTTGTCACGTGCTGTGACCACCAGCTATCTCAGAGACTCTTGCCCGCTCACCTGGGAGCGCATCTCCGTTACCTGCCTGCTTGCCAGCCCGGAGGTCCCGTTGTCACGTGCGGTGACCACCAGCTATTCCAGTGACTCTTGCCCGCTCACCTGGGAGCGCTTCTCCGTTACCTACCTGCCTGCCAGCCCGGAGGCTCCGCCGTCACGTGCCGTGACCACCTGCTATTCCAGAGACTCTCGCTTGCTCACCTGGGAGCACACATCTACCATCTGCCTGCTAGCCTACCCGGAGGCTCTGCCATCACAGGTCGTACCTACCCCTTACCCAGAGACTGCCCTGATCACTTGCCGTAACTCCCTGTCCGTTCACCCAGAGACTGCCACCCGCTCCCTTACAAGGGCCGCCCCCTTGTATAGTAGCTCAGAGGTTCCGCCTCCCGGACCCGTTACACAAGGGTGTAGATAATTTTATCAAACCCTTGACTGTAAGTTTGCTGAACCCTAAGTGGATTATATTGTTCCCACAGTTTCAGTTTTGGACCATTTAAGGGGAATTTAAAGGGTTCTGGCCACTGATTTTCCTTAAAGGGGATCAGTATCCCTGTATGTCTTTGTATATACTTGATAAAGACCTATAACAGGTCGAAACGTTATGTGATGGCGAAATAAACTTTGTCTTTGGAATTCATCACTCTGGACTGAACGCAGTTTACTTACCTTTATCCCCCTTAACAGGATGTCTTATTTTTGTGTTTTAGTCCCAAGATTGAAAAGGGCAGCCCTCTTAAAGCCCTGCTGTTTGACTCAACGTTTGATCACTACAGAGGCGTCGTAGCAGCATCGCCCTGTGTGGAGGTGACGTGTGTAAAGGCAATAAAATCGTGTCTGCCCACTCTGGCAAGTGCTATGAAGTCAATGAGGTTGGCATACTGACCCCAGAGGAAGTGCCAGCCGAAAAACTAAGTTTTTTTTTAATAATTTTATTAGCCTTTCCCTCTGTCTTCACCAATCAGCCCTCTGTATTGATGATCAGATCAAAGATGTAGACAGGGATTGTCTCACGCTGCATCTCCTTCCTGATTGTATCACTGAGAAGACAGAAGCTGCCCCATCCCATTCTCCAAGAAATGCAGAACCCAATGCATCTGCTGTCCGTGATCCGCTTATTGTCAGAGGACATCATTAGGGACTGCATTTTCTCATTGCTTAAGAAATTGTTGGGGGATCCTGCTAATTGCCGGTTGCATGGATTTATATAGTGTGACCAAGTTGTCAAGCACTTTTCCAAGTGATGCTAAAATCGCCTGGAAAGCGCTTGACAACCCGCATGCGAAATCGTATGTGCAAAACTCGTGACAAACGCTTGTCCCTGGCTGAAAAAAAGGCATGTAAAATCCGCATGCCAGGGAGATACAGAAACGTTCAGGAAAAAACTGGAGCATTTCTGCATCGTGGGCACATAGCCTTAGGGGGCCGCTGTGCAGGCAAAGACAACATCCCCCTCTTTCTGAGAATCAGTGGGGCTTGAAGGGGTACGGCTCCCCATCAGTTATAAAGCCATGTCATGTCATCAATCATATGAGTGTTATGTGGCAATGGCATTGTCTTGACAGCCAAGGATCCTACTGAAGGCCTCCATGTCTTCCATGATTGTACAACTATGAAGCCCGTCCCATAACTGGGATTAATATGAGATTGGTCATTTTACTCTACACTGTAGCGGTAAAGCCATTGGATGTTTTCGGTGACCTGAGCCTGCAAAGTTAAATTCTCCCGTTACATCATTTTTGGCTTCACCACATCTGTTCGTGTTAAAACTAAAAAAAATATCTTCTAGAAATCCTATCGAGTGGATGATGGAATGAAAAAGAAGAAAAAAGATGAAGCGGCAGAATCTCTGGAGTTTATTTTGTTCACTTTGCCTCACCAAGAAAAGTAATAAAAAGATCAGAAAATATTTATAAAAACTACAGCTCTAACTGCAAAAAAAGCCCAGATACAACGAATCTACTGGGAAAAAGCCCAGATACAACGAATCTACTGGAAAAAAGCCCAGATACAACGAATCTACTGGAAAAAAAAAGCCCAGATACAACGAATCTACTGGAAAAAAAGCCCAGATACAACGAATCTACTGGAAAAAAAGCCCAGATACAACGAATCTACTGGGAAAAAAGCCCAGATACAACGAATCTACTGGAAAAAAAGCCCAGATACAACGAATCTACTGGAAAAAAAGCCCAGATACAACGAATCTACTGGGAAAAAGCCCAGATACAACGAATCTACTGGAAAAAAAGCCCAGATACAACGAATCTACTGGGAAAAAAGCCCAGATACAACGAATCTACTGGGAAAAAAGCCCAGATACAACGAATCTACTGGGAAAAAAGCCCAGATACAACGAATCTACTGGGAAAAAAGCCCAGATACAACGAATCTACTGGGAAAAAAGCCCAGATACAACGAATCTACTGGAAAAAAAGCCCAGATACAACGAATCTACTGGGAAAAAAGCCCAGATACAACGAATCTACTGGAAAAAAAGCCCAGATACAACGAATCTACTGGGAAAAAAGCCCAGATACAACGAATCTACTGGAAAAAAAAAGCTCAGATACAACGAATCTACTGGAAAAAAAAAGCTCAGATACAACGAATCTACTGGAAAAAAAGCCCAGATACAACGAATCTACTGGGAAAAAAGCCCAGATACAACGAATCTACTGGGAAAAAAGCCCAGATACAACGAATCTACTGGGAAAAAAGCCCAGATACAACGAATCTACTGGGAAAAAAGCCCAGATACAACGAATCTACTGGGAAAAAAAGCCCAGATACAACGAAATTACTGGAAAAAAAGCCCAGATACAACGAATCTACTGGGAAAAAAGCCCAGATACAACGAATCTACTGGAAAAAAAGCCCAGATACAACGAATCTACTGGGAAAAAAAGCCCAGATACAACGAAATTACTGGAAAAAAAGCCCAGATACAACGAATCTACTGGGAAAAAAGCCCAGATACAACGAATCTACTGGGAAAAAAGCCCAGATACAACGAATCTACTGGGAAAAAAGCCCAGATACAACGAATCTACTGAAAAAAAGCCCAGATACAACGAATCTACTGGGAAAAAAAGCCCAGATACAACGAATCTACTGGGAAAAAAGCCCAGATACAACGAATCTACTGGAAAAAAGCCCAGATACAACGAATCTACTGGGAAAAAAGCCCAGATACAACGAATCTACTGGGAAAAAAGCCCAGATACAACGAATCTACTGGGAAAAAGCCCAGATACAACAAATCTACTGGAAAAAAAGCCCAGATACAACAAATCTACTGGAAAAAAAGCCCAGATACAACGAATCTACTGGGAAAAAAAGCCCAGATACAACGAATCTACTGGGAAAAAAAGCCCAGATACAACGAATCTACTGGGAAAAAAAGCCCAGATACAACGAATCTACTGGGAAAAAAAGCCCAGATACAACGAATCTACTGGGAAAAAAAGCCCAGATACAACGAATCTACTGGGAAAAAAGCCCAGATACAACGAATCTACTGGGAAAAAAAGCCCAGATACAACGAATCTACTGGGAAAAAAAGCCCAGATACAACGAATCTACTGGGAAAAAAAGCCCAGATACAACGAATCTACTGGGAAAAAAAGCCCAGATACAACGAATCTACTGGGAAAAAAAGCCCAGATACAACGAATCTACTGGGAGAAAAGCCCAGATACAACGAATCTACTGGAAAAAAGCCCAGATACAACGAATCTACTGGGAAAAAAGCCCAGATACAACGAATAATAATAATAATAATAATAATAGTTTATTTTTATAGCGCCAACATATTCCGCAGCACTTTACAAATTTTAGGGGGGACTTATACAGACAATACAGAATAAGCATATCTCATATCGAACGGAGTGAGGGCCCTGCTCGCGAGCTTACAGTCTATGAGGAAGTGGGGGAGACACAAAAGGTAAAAAGTACATATATTGTATAATGCAGCCTTGATATACTGAATAGGATAAATAATAATACATGGACTGGTCGCCAGCCAGTATGTGTGCAGTCCTGACAGAGGCTTTTATGTGCATGGTTGGTTTGAACCCGAAGTTGAAGAAGATTTTAATATGGGGGAAAGCTGGGATGGACAGAGTGTGTTTAGGTGATACGCCAGTCTAAAGAAATGTGTTTTTAGGGTTCGCTTGAAACTGTGGGTATTGGGAATTAATCGAACTGTCCTGGGTAGTGCATTCCAGAGAATTGGCGCAGCACGCGAGAAATCTTGGAGACGGGAGTGGGAAGTTCGGATTATGGAGGATTTTAGTTTCAAGTCATTTGCAGAACGGAGGGCACGTGTAGGGTGGTAGACTGAGACAAGGGAGGAGATGTAGGGGGGTACTGAAGCATGGAGCGCTTTGTGGGTAAGCGTGATAAGTTTAAAACGAACTCTATATTGGATGGGCAACCAATGCAATGACTGGCACAGGGAAGAGGCATCTGAGTAGCGGTTGGCGAGGAATATGATCCTGGCTGCTGCGTTCAGGACGGATTGGAGAGGGGAGAGTTTAGTAAGAGGGAGACCGATTAGTAGAGCGTTGCAATAGTCAAGACGAGAATGAATAAGAGCGACAGTAAGAGTTTTTGCCGAGTCAAAGGTGAGAAAAGTCCTGATTCTTGAGATGTTTTTGAGGTGTAGATGACATGAACGAGCGAGTGATTTGATGTGAGGAGTGAAAGAAAGATCTGAATCAAAAATGACCCCAAGACAGCGGGCTTGTAGCTGGGGAGTAATGGTTGAGCCACAAACGGAGATGGCAATATCGGGCACAGGCAGATTAATGGAGGGAGGAAAGACGAGTAGTTCAGTTTTTGACAGATTCAGTTTTAGGTAGAGGGAGGACATAATGTTAGACACAGCAGAAAGACAATCACTGGTCTTTTGTAGTAATGCAGGGGTGATGTCCGGAGCAGAGGTGTATAATTGGGTGTCATCAGCATAGAGATGGTACTGAAAACCGAATCTACTGATTGTTTGTCCAATAGGAGCGGTGTATAAGGAGAAAAGAAGGGGGCCTAGGACTGATCCTTGAGGAACCCCGACAGTAAGAGGAAGTAGGGAGGAGGAGGAGCCGGCAAAAGGCACAGAGAAGGAGCGGTCAGAGAGATAAGAGGAGAACCAGGAGAGAACCGTGTCCTTGAGGCCAATAGTGCGGAGCATAGTGAGGAGGAGCTGGTGATCCACAGTGTCAAATGCTGCAGAGAGATCCAGGAGAATCAGCAGGGAGTAGTGACCATTAGATTTAGCTGTTAGTAGATCATTAGAGACTTTAGTGAGGGCAGTTTCAGTAGAATGTAAAGAGCGGAAACCAGATTGTAAAGGGTCAAGAAGAGAGTTGTCTGAGAGATAGCGGATTAGACGGGAGTGGACCAGGCGTTCCAGGAGTTTAGAGATAAAGGGAAGATTGGAAACAGGTCTGTAGTTGGCCGTGCAGTTCTGGTCGAGGGATGGTTTTTTAAGTAATGGTTGTATGCTGGCGTGTTTAAAAGAAGAGGGAAAGATACCAGATGAGAGGGAAAGGTTGAAAATTTTAGTTAGGTGAGAGGTGACAGCTGGAGCAAGGGACTGAAGGAGATGTGAGGGAATAGGGTCGCTGGTGCAGGTGGTAGGGCGAGAAGATGCAAGGAGCCTGATCACTTCATCTTCCGTGACTGGTTCGAAGTCAGAAAATGAGCAAGATACAATGTGGCGGGGGGGAGCATGCATAACATTTGGGGATTGGGAGAAAATTTCCTGTCGGATATGGTCAATTTTTTCTTTGAAATAGTTAGCCAGATCGTCAGCGCTGAGGTCGGTGGTCGGGGCCTGTGCTGTTTGATTGAGGAGAGAATGAAACGTGTCAAAGAGTCGTTTAGGATTATTGGAAAGTGAGATGATGAGGTTGTTAAAGTAGGTTTGTTTGGAGAGGTGAAGGGCAGAGTTATATGTTTTCAGCATAAATTTATAGTGGAGGAAATCTTCGGGCAGATTTGATTTTCTCCACAGCCGTTCAGCGCACCTGGAGTACCTCTGGAGAAGACGTGTTTGAGGCGTGTGCCAGGGTTGTCGCCGTCTATGCCGAATTGTTCTTTGTGTAGGAGGTGCGGCTTCATCCAGGGCGCATAGCATTATTTTGTTATAATGCTTCAATGCAGATTCGGGACATGAGAGGGAGGAGATTGGGGCCAATGATGATTGCAACCTTTTTATAAATTTCTGGGTGTTAATGGCGCGTAAATTTCTATAAGTGTGGACGGTGGGAGTGTCTTGAGTAGAGTCACAGTTCTTGACAGAGAATGAAAGAAGATTATGGTCAGAGAGTGGAAGGGGAGAGTTAGTAAAGTCATGTACTGAGCAAAGCCGGGAGAAGATCAGGTCCAATGTGTTCCCGTCCTCATGTGTAGGAGAATTAGCAAGCTGTGAAAGGCCGAAGGAGGAGGTTAATGATAAAAGATGCGTGGCAGATGGGGAAAGAGGATCGCCAATTGGGATGTTAAAGTCTCCCATGATTATCGTGGGGATGTCGCAGGATAGAAAATTTGTAAGCCAGGCAGCAAAGTGATCCAGGAATTGACGGGGCGGACCTGGGGGGCGATAGACAACCGCCACTCGCAGGGAGAAGGGCCGGTAGAGTCTGACTGTGTGGGCCTCAAAGGACGGGAAGATAAGGGAGGGTACAGGGGGGATAACCTGAAAAGTACATTTTGTTGAAAGAAGCAGACCAACACCTCCACCTGATCTGTTGTCAGGTCGCGGGGTATGAGAGAAATGTAGGCCACCATAGGAGAGAGCTGCAGCGGCGGTGGTGTCCGACTGCTGGATCCAGGTTTCAGTGAGAGCCAGAAGGTTGAGGGAATTAGAGAGGAAAAAGTCATGGATGTAAGAGAGTTTATTACAAGCTGAGCGTGCATTCCAAAGGGCACAGTTGAATAAGACAGAAGATATGCAGGGAATATTAATGAGATTAGCAGGGTTTCTGAATGTAACAGGGAAAGAGTTAGTGTTATTATTACTGGAGGGTCCTGGGTTGGGAGAAATATCACCTGCGACTAATAGAAGGAAGATACAGAGAGTGAGCAGATGATTGAGTGATTTGTGAGAGCGTTTCCTGCGTTGTATGGTGGGAATGAATGGATCTGCGTGGTATAACATTGTGAAGAGAGCATGACAACTGTACATAGGAGAAGAGAGGAGTGAGGGATTAATATGGATGAAGTGTGCCGCATTTGTGGGTGAACGGTGAATGTGGATGATTGTAGCAACCAGAGTATAAATGGCACAGATACAAATGGTGAATACTGTTAGCCAAAAAGATGACCTGGAAGCAAGTTTGTTTAATTGTCTTGCATGTCTTACCTGTCTCCTGCCCTGTACAACTGCCATTTTCTAACTGCCAGGGCACTTTGCTAAATTATGGCACTTTGATAAAGTATGCATAAAAGCTATATGCATAAATGCCCCCGCATAAATGCCTCCCCTTAACTAAGTCTCAATATATAGGGACGTATCTGCTTAGATCTGCACAGATTTAACTCATTAACAATCAATCACTAGCTTAAAAGACAACAGGAGACCATAAAGTGCAGGGAAAAAAAAAAAAAAAAAACAGACTAGTAAACTCGGCATGGATCATAAACTCTTAAAGTAAGTGTGATGACCTTTAAGTATCATGGAATAAAAAAGCTAGAGGAGTGAAAAAATATATACCAGAAATTGATAGGCTGCAGAGCATTGCATGGAGATATAATGCAGTTTTCAGGACAGATCACACAAGCAGTGAAAAATATATACCAGAAATTGATAGGCTGCAGAGCATTGCATGGAGATATAATGCAGTTTTCAGGACAGATCACACAAGCAGTGAAAAATATATACCAGAAATTGATAGGCTGCAGAGCATTGCATGGAGATATAATGCAGTTTTCAGGACAGATCACACAAGCAGTGAAAAATATATACCAGAAATTGATAGGCTGCAGAGCATTGCATGGAGATATAATGCAGTTTTCAGGACAGATCACACAAGCAGTGAAAAATATATACCAGAAATTGATAGGCTGCAGAGCATTGCATGGAGATATAATGCAGTTTTCAGGACAGATCACACAAGCAGTGAAAAATATATACCAGAAATTGATAGGCTGCAGAGCATTGCATGGAGATATAATGCAGTTTTCAGGACAGATCACACAAGCAGTGAAAAATATATACCAGAAATTGATAGGCTGCAGAGCATTGCATGGAGATATAATGCAGTTTTCAGGACAGATCACACAAGCAGTGAAAAATATATACCAGAAATTGATAGGTTGCAGAGCATTGCATGGAGATATAATGCAGTTTTCAGGACAGATCACACAAGCAGTGAAAAATATATACCAGAAATTGATAGGCTGCAGAGCATTGCATGGAGATATAATGCAGTTTTCAGGACAGATCACACAAGCAGTGAAAAATATATACCAGAAATTGATAGGCTGCAGAGCATTGCATGGAGATATAATGCAGTTTTCAGGACAGATCACACAAGCAGTGAAAAATATATACCTGTAATTAGAGAAGAAAGATGGATATTAGCAATGCCATTTTCTAACTGCCAGGGCACTTTGCTAAATTATGGCACTTCGATAAAGTATGCATAAATGCCCCCGAATCTACTGGAAAAAAGCCCAGATACAACAAATCTACTGGAAAAAAGCCCAGATACAACAAATCTACTGGAAAAAAGCCCAGATACAACGAATCTACTGGGAAAAAAAGCCCAGATACAACGAATCTACTGGGAAAAAAGCCCAGATACAACGAATCTACTGGGAAAAAAAGCCCAGATACAACGAATCTACTGGGAAAAAAAGCCCAGATACAACGAATCTACTGGAAAAAAAGCCCAGATACAACGAATCTACTGGGAAAAAAAGCCCAGATACAACGAATCTACTGAAAAAAAGCCCAGATACAACGAATCTACTGGGAAAAAAAGCCCAGATACAACGAATCTACTGGAAAAAAAGCCCAGATACAACGAATCTACTGGGAAAAAAAGCCCAGATACAACGAATCTACTGAAAAAAAGCCCAGATACAACGAATCTACTGAAAAAAAGCCCAGATACAACGAATCTACTGAAAAAAAGCCCAGATACAACGAATCTACTGAAAAAAAGCCCAGATACAACGAATCTACTGAAAAAAAGCCCAGATACAACGAATCTACTGGGAAAAAAGCCCAGATACAACGAATCTACTGGGAAAAAAGCCCAGATACAACGAATCTACTGAAAAAAAGCCCAGATACAACGAATCTACTGGGAAAAAAAGCCCAGATACAACGAATCTACTGGGAAAAAAGCCCAGATACAACGAATCTACTGGAAAAAAGCCCAGATACAACGAATCTACTGGGAAAAAAGCCCAGATACAACGAATCTACTGGGAAAAAGCCCAGATACAACGAATCTACTGGAAAAAAGCCCAGATACAACAAATCTACTGGAAAAAAGCCCAGATACAACAAATCTACTGGAAAAAAGCCCAGATACAACGAATCTACTGGGAAAAAAAGCCCAGATACAACGAATCTACTGGGAAAAAGCCCAGATACAACGAATCTACTGGAAAAAAAGCCCAGATACAACGAATCTACTGGAAAAAAGCCCAGATACAACGAATCTACTGGAAAAAAGCCCAGATACAACGAATCTACTGAAAAAAAGCCCAGATACAACGAATCTACTGGGATAAAAGCCCAGATACAACGAATCTACTGGAAAAAAGCCCAGATACAACGAATCTACTGGGAAAAAAGCCCAGATACAACGAATCTACTGGAAAAAAAGTTTTATAGCTTTTAGAAGGCAAGGATAAAAAACAATTGTAAAAGTGAAGATTATTCCACATGCACTTTGTCACCCAAGGATCTGCATAAACTGCAGCCGGCCATCTCAGCACCACTTCTTTTGTTTCTTCTTTTTCCTTATTGCTTTCTGTGTCTTTTTAAAAGGGTTTTTCCATCATTTTTTTAAAGTAATTTTTTCCGATATCTAAAGCATTTAAAATTGTGTACGACCCTGTGCAGGATATAATAGAGCGACATTTTAGCACACTAGGAATATTCTTATAGTGCCACTAGATGGCGCTCTAATCCTGCATGCAGTACTGATGCTCCTCGGTGCTGCTTTCTATGAATATACATGTGTGTTTGGTGCCCAGGAGAGTGCAGAGCTGAAAGGGGAATCTGTTATTAAAGCAAATAAAATGTCAATATTGTGTTATGGAAAGTTCTGCAAATTAAAATACAATTTTGTGTTTTTATTGCCATTCAATACAAATCTGTTGTGGCCGTATGATGGTTCTCAGCTTGTTACAGTGCGATTAGCAGAGCTCTCTGATGTGGTATTTAGGCTCTGGGAAGTTATAACATATATGTTGATAGATCCAAAATAGTTTTACATCCAAAATTCAGTGCTGACTAATGTCACAGCATTTCTGACTTAAATGAATGTAACTAGATGAAATACTATTTTTGCTGCATGCAGCCACCACCAGGGGGAGCTGTTGACATGTGATTATGTACAGCTAGTATTGGACCCACCCGCAGCAGTAGAAGTCTGTCTCCAGTGAGCGCCCTCTAGTGCCAGCTGTATATAGCTGTAGTGAACTCATGCAGTGCTGGGTCTCAGAGCCGTTGCTACCTTCTTTTATAGCTGATTTGTACCTGATATTCAATGTAGAATTTGATGAATCTGCACTAATTGTGAATATATATTACTCTCATTGTTTCGTAGATATGCTGGGCAAGTAGGTTATCTAATGGCTGGGATGAAGGACGCACAGGAAGCACAAATAGGAGACACTCTGCATTTACTGAAGCAGCCAGTGGCTCTGCCCGGCTTTAAGCCTGCGAAACCCATGGTGTTTGCAGGTGAGTTGAACCCTAATACAAATTAAATGGTCGCTGTACTTGATCTCATTCGATAGATAATGTGCAAAATCCCTTTATAAAGTTCAATTAAGTTGGAGTTACTTTTCAGGGGTTAGATAACCTAAAAGTGTCGGCCGGTAGGGTCTCCCTTCTGTCTAAGTGTAATTTGTCTCTAGCAGCAGAAACCCCCCTATATGGATTACCGGAAGAGGGGCTTGGCCTTCGTCTCTCTGCTCCTGCCTGTCAAACTGTATATGCAGGCATAACAGAGATGCAGCCTTTCAGTTACTTGTAGGCATCTCATTAAGCAATGGCGGAAGCAATACGTGCTGAGTAATGAGAGAAGGGATGTCCCAGGACCTATAGTGCTGACAGAATGCTGATAAAGAGCAATCGTCCACTCCAAAAGAGTGGATGGCAAGTTACAGAGCATGTGTATTGGTACTGTTCCAGGACATACTGTTTTATCTACAGTCCATTTAGAATCAAAACTCTGTTCTACATAATATTGCACATGGAACAGAGTATTATGCCAATGTAACTGCAACACGCATCGAAGTCAAAATCTCAGCTGAATTACACCTATAGCCCCCTCAGACTATGCAAAACACCAATTGAGCTTTAACAACTTCAGCTCAAGTGCTCAAAAACTGTGTAACGGGGTCGGAAAGCTATTGTACAGTATACAGTATATATTTTATTAGCGTAATATTAAAACCTGTATTACAAGAGCACTTAGTTCAAGATTCAGCCTCCAGATGGCGTGACATCAGAGATTAGACCCATCTGCAAGAGCGTCCTCAACAATGAATATATAGTCAATCACAGGGACTAGACGTGTAATGTATTAGTACAACAGTATAACGAGTGTTGTGTAGAGATGAGCGAACCCGAACTGTAAAGTTTGGGGTTCATACCGGACACCTAGTGTCCAATGCTGAACTCCGAACACTGACAAGTCTGTTTTAAGAGTGAGAGACCTCCTAGCCCTTACTACAACCATTTTACAGCATCAAAGTTTGTGTCTGCATTGACTTCTATGGGGTTTGGGTTCAAGTTCTGGTACCCGAACCAAACTTTGGACTAAAGTTTGGTCGAAACCGAACATCCACGGGGTTCGCTCATCTCTAGTGTAGTGTAAATTCTACATATTTTGCGCCTGAGTACCAGTATTGAGGAGAGCCTTACCCATTATGTGCCTGCCACTCTCCTAAACACGCGTTTCACTTTTTTAGCTTCTTCAGAGGGACACAGTATACCAAACACTGCCCCCCGGGCACCAGATGTACCCCACTGTATCAATTCCTTTAAGGCTAAAGTTACAGCTATAGAATAGATTGACCTTGACAATTCAAGTGCTTTCTTGTGGGAAGTATGTGCACCTCCCGATCATTTCAGTGGAGAGCGACCATTCCCAGCCACCTCTATTGAGAATCCATGACAGGCACAGGCGCTGTACCCTCGCCTGTCACACTTTAGTAATCCTACTAATTCCTTGTAACAGCCAGGAACGCCTCCACGATTGGATTAGGAACGGTGATCACAGAGTAGATAAATGCCAGAGAACCTTTATTCTGCAGCCGCATTTTTCATCCCATTAGACTCGGCCTATTTTACAGAAGCCGAGATAATTGAGGAGAGATGTAAGGAAGGAACCTCCCGATCCTCCAGGACTAGTCAGCTCAGAGCCGTGACGTGTGGACAAGGTTTTTCTACATTGTGGGGAATTTAGGGAGCGCTGCAGCAAGGGGGTTGGTAATGACAAGCCACCGTGATACATAATGCATGGACTGTCTCCTCTCATTTGTTCTTTGAAGCTTGTTTTTCTCGTGAGTGATGCTCGACGCATGAGAAAAGCCCAAACAATTAACATCAAATGGGTTTTCTGCGATTTGTAAAATCCTGTGCCCCGCTGATCCCCCGCTGCGGCTCCCCATAGGTGGATTATAATGAGGGCAATCCGGGCTACCGCCCGGGGACTCCGGTCTCTATGGCCGGATTGCCCTCATTATATGTGCAGCCCCGCGGCACATACCGGCAGACAGTGGCAGGGGGGGGCCCCGGACCACTCCCCCAGCAGCGGTGCAGAACCGCTGCTTCTTCGGCCGGGCCAGCACTGCAGCAGTTAACTTCCCTCTGCTGGCCCTGTGCACGGCCGTGTCTCCTAGCTGTGACGTCACGCAGTGCACGCCCGGCCTGCACTGCTACTTACCACCGGAGAGGAGCAGGAGCCAGGAGGACTGGAGCCAAGCCGGGGGATGGTGAGTGTGTGTGTGTGTGTGTGAGTCTGTCTGTGTGTATGTGTATGTATGTATGTGTGTGCAGGCAGATATCATTGTGTGATGTCGGTTTATATGTATTTTTGTGTTTCAAATGTGTTTATGCGTGTATGTATATGTCTGTATATGTTTGTGTGTGTGCGTGACTGCGTGCGGCCTCCTGCTGAGTATAGATGGCGCCATGTGGCCTCCTGCTGTCTCTGGGGGGGGGCGCCGTGCTGCCTCATGCTGTGTATAGATGGCTCCGTGCGGCCTTCCGCTGTGTATAGATGGCACCGTGTGGCCTCCTGCTGTCTCTGGGAGGGGGCGCCGTGCGGCCTCCCGCTATGTATAGATGGCTCCATGCGGCCTCCTGCTGTGTATAGGTGGCGCCGTGCGGCCTCCCGCTGTGTATAGATGGCACCGTGCGGCCTCCCGCTGTGTATAGATGGCACCGTGCGGCTTCCCGCTGTGTATAGATGGCTACGTGCGGCTTCCCGCTGTGTATAGATGGCTACGTGCGGCCTCCTGCCGTGTATAGATGGCTCTGTGCTGCCTCACGCTGTGTATAGATGGCTCCGTGCTGCTTCACGCTGTGTATAGATGGCTCCGTGCTGCCTCACGCTGTGTATAGATGGCTCCGTGCGGCCTCCCGCTGTGTATAGATGGCACCGTGTGGCCTCCCGCTGTGTATAGATGGCACCGTGTGGCCTCCCGCTGTGTATAGATGGCACCGTGCGGCTCCCTGCTGTGTATAGATGGCACCGTGTGGCTCCCTGCTGTGTATAGATGGCACCGTGCGGCCTCCTGCTGTGTATAGATGGCACCGTGCGGCATCCTGCTGTGTATAGATGGCACCGTGCGGCCTCCTGCTGTGTATAGATGGCACCGTGCGGCCTCCTGCTGTGTATAGATGGCACTGTGCGGCTCCCTGCTGTGTATAGATGGCACTGTGCGGCTCCCTGCTGTGTATAGATAGCTTCGTGCGGCCTCCCGCTGTGTATAGATGGCTACGTGCGGCCTCCCGCTGTGTATAGATGGCTACGTGCGGCCTCCCACTGTGTATAGATGGCACTGTGCGGCTCCCTGCTGTGTATAGATAGCTACGTGCGGCCTCCCGCTGTGTATAGATGGCTACGTGTGGCCTCCCGCTGTGTATAGATGGCTACATGCAGCCTCCCGTTGTGTATAAATAGCTACGTGTGGCCTCCCGCTGTGTATAGATGGCTACGTGCGGCCTCCTGCCGTGTATACATGGCTACGTGTGGCCTCCCGCTGTGTATAGATGGCTACGTGCGGCCTCCTGCTGTGTATAGATGGCTACGTGCGGCCTCCCGCTGTGTATAGATGGCGCAGTGCGGCCTCCCGCTGTGTATAAATGGTGCAGTGCGGCCTCCTGCTGTGTATAGATGGTTACGTGTGCTCAATATTGAGTCATAAAATTACCTGCTAGGGACATGCGGATGTGAAGCGTTCTTCACATGCATTTCCGCATGCGGGTTGACAAGCGCTTTCCAAGCGATTTTAGCATCACTTGGAAAGTACTTGACAACTTGGTCACACTATATAAATCCATGCAACCGGCATGGATTTATATAGTGTGACCGTAAAAGAATGGTAAAAAATAAATATATAATTACCTTCTGATGGCCTGCCGACGTCAGCGGTCGCGTGACCCGTCACATGACTAAATGACGTCACGGCAGGTCCTTTTCAGACCATCGTGAGCTGCCGGCAAGCCAGGACGCATCGGATAAAGACACCGGGGGCCATCAGAAGGTAAGTATAATATTTTATATTTTATTTTATTCTTTTTTTACAGGTTCTATGGTACCCGGGTCCGGAGGACAGTCTCCTCTTCTCCAAACCCGGGTACCATCCGCACATTGAAGCGCATGGATTCTGCATGTACAGATCCAGTGATGCGGATTCCATGTGTTCTAATGCAAGTCAATGGCGGCGAAAGTGCCACGCTTCCGCAAAATAATTGTTATTGCTGTGGATTTTTCCGCAATGATAATCCGCAGCGGAAATTTCCGCAGCATGTGCACAGCACATGCGGATTATCATTGGGGAACATGGCAGACCTTCTACCAAGCGTTTTTTAAGCGTTTCTGCAGCGGAATTGCCACCGCGGAAAAGCTTAAAAAACGCGTAGTGGGCACAGCATAAAAAAAATTATTATAATTAATATTGTGCCAAATTAATTTCACGTGAACTATCACATGATCTATCACAGGGGATCATGTGACATGTCATACATACAGGTATATGTGCATGTGTGTGTGTGTGTGTGGGGGTGGTGTGGGGGGGGGGGGAGGGCCGTGCCTTCTAAACTGCCCGGGGCCCTTGCTACTCTTAATCCACCCCTGTGGCTCCCCCACACCCACCACCATGCGGCCATACAATAATATAGTATTCGGACTATAAGACGCACCCCCCACTTTCCTCCAAAATTTTGGAGGAAAAAAGTGCATCTTATAGTCCGAAATATACGGTAATTATTAAGAATAGGAGATTTTTTATTTTTTTTTTAAATGTAGGAACGATTCAATTATTCCCAAGATCTCACCCCATGGATGGATCCTTTGTATTTGCAATTGGTGGAGGAAGGGCATTGCTAACAATAGGAATTCCAGAGAATGGAGGACTTAACTACAACTCCCAGTATGTCCTTAGCAATGGTAAGGAGATACTGGGAGTTGTTACCAGTCATCATGAGACTGTGGACCATATAGGAACCAATGTACTGATTAGATGCAAGCAGGGGATTAAACGTTTAAAAAGTAACTTACATTTAGGGATATATATTACATGATTTAGGTCCTATAATTTTGAGCAGATTAGTGCGAATCTGAGACCCTGATCACTCAGAAGATCTCTTAGAAGTGAAGAGGTGAGGAGACAGGACTATGACTTTCTGCTGCATTTGCTCCGCTCAGTGTACTCTCCTATCTACTGAGCTGCGCTCTTCTAGGAGGTCTTGTAAGCAAAGGAGCAAAGGATTGGGGTCCCCACAAATCTGCTCAGAATTAATGACCCTAAACCACATTAAAAACATCCCAAAAGTTGATTTACTCTTTAAGGTTAATTTACTTACACACACACACACACACACACACACACACTGTATGTGCCGCATGCAACACACACACACTGTATACTCCGTACGCACCACACACACACACACACACACACACACATACACACTGTATACGGCGTACGCACCACACACACACTGTATACGCCGTACGCACCACACACACACTGTATACTCCGTACGCACCACACACACACACTGTATACGCCGTACGCACCACACACACACACTGTATACGCCGTACGCACCACACACACTGTATACTCCATACGCAACACACACACACACTGTATACGCCGTACGCACCACACATACACTGTATACGCCGTACGCACCACACACACTGTATACGGCGTACGCACCACACATACACACTGTATACTCCGTACGCACCACACACACACACTGTATACTCCGTACGCACCACACATACACTGTATACGCCGTACGCACCACAAACACTGTATACGGCGTACGCACCACACATACACTGTATACGCCGTACGCACCACACACACACACTGTATACTCCATACGCAACACACACACACACTGAATACGGCGTACGCACCACCACACACACACACACTGTATACTCCATACGCACCACATACACTGTATACGCCGTACGCACCACACACACATACACTGTATACTCCATACGCAACACACACACACACTGAATACGGCGTACGCACCACCACACACACACACACACACTCTGTATGCGCCGTTAGCACCACACACACGGTATACGCCGTACGCAGCCTCTTGCGTGGTAACACCAGCGGAACACTGTCGCAAACACGCCGCCGCCGGGATCAGCCGAATGATTCACTGACTGCCGCCATCTTTGTACAGGAGGAGCGCATGCGCAGTTTTAATGTGACCGCCGGTATCTGCCTGCACAAAGATGGCGGCAGTCTGATTTACTGCGAGGGGAGACAGCTCAAACGAGAGAACACATGAGGGAAGAAGACAGCACAGGGGTGGAGAGAGAGAGCAGACAAGGGGGAGAGCACATGGGGTACACAGGTCAAAGAAGAGATCACATAAGAGGAGAAGACAGCAGATGGGGGAGAGAGAAAGCGCACAGGGGGAGAGAGGCAGAGCACAGGGGGGAGACAGCTCAAACGGGACAGCACATGAGGGGAGAACACAGCACAGGAAGGAGAGAGACAGCAGACAAGGGGGAGAGCACATGGGGTACACAGGTCAAAGAAGAGATCACATGAGAGGAGAAGACAGCACATGGGGGAGAGAGAAAGTGCACAGGGGGAGAGAGACAGAGCACAGGGGGGAGACAGCTCAAACGGGACAGCACATGAGGGGAGAACACAGCACATGAAGGAGAGAGACAGCAGACAAGAGGGAGAGCACATGGGGTACACAGGTCAAAGAAGAGATCACATGAGAGGAGAAGACAGCACATGGGGGAGAGAGAAAGTGCACAGGGGGAGAGAGACAGAGCACAGGGGGGAGACAGCTCAAACGGGACAGCACATGAGGGGAGAACACAGCACAGGAAGGAGAGAGACAGCAGACAAGGGGGAGAGCACATGGGGTAGACAGGTCAAAGAAGAGATCACATGAGAGGAGAAGACAGCACATGGGGGAGAGAGAAAGTGCACAGGGGGAGAGAGACAGAGCACAGGGGGGAGACAGCTCAAACGGGACAGCACATGAGGGGAGAACACAGCACAGGAAGGAGAGAGACAGCAGACAAGGGGAAGAGCACATGGGGTACACGGGTCAAAGAAGAGATCACAGACGGGAGAAGTCAGCACATGGGGGAAAGAGAGAGTGGATAGGTGGGTGGGCACATGGGGGGGAGAGATTCTCAGCACTGCAAAGCCTGCCCCCATCGTGACATTACTGCCCTCCCGATGCGATAGCATCGGGCCTCCATCTAGTATATACAGTACAGACCAAAAGTTTGGACACACCTTCTCATTTAAAGATTTTTCTGCATTTTCATGACTATGAAAATTGTACATTCGCACTGAAGGCATCAAAACTATGAATTAACACATGTGGAATTATATACTTAACAAAAAAGCGTGAAACAACTGAAAATATGTCTTATATTCTAGGTTCTTCAAAGTAGCCACCTTTTGCTTTGATGACTGCTTTGCACACTCCTGGCATTCTCTTGATGAGCTTCAAGAGGTAGTCACCGGAAATGGTCTTCCAACAATCTTGAAGGAGTTCCCAGGGATGCTTAGCACTTGTTGGCCCTTTTGCCTTCACTCTGCTGTCCAGCTCACCCCAAACCATCTCGATTGGGTTCAGGTCTGGTGACTGTGGAGGCCAGGTCATCTGGCGTAGCACCCCATCACTCTCCCTCTTGGTCAAATAGCCCTTACACAGCCTTGGAGGTGTGTTTGGGGTCATTGTCCTGTTGGAAAATAAATGATGGTCCAACTAAACGCAAACCGGATGGAATAGCATGCCGCTGCAAGATGCTGTGGTAGCCATGCTGGTTCAGTATACCTTCAATTTTGAATAAATCCCCAACAGTGTCACCAGCAAAGCACCCCCACACCATCACACCTCCTCCTCCATGCTTCACGGTGGGAACCAGGCATGTAGAGTCCATCCGTTCACCTTTTCTGCGTCGCAGAAAGACACGGTGGTTGGAACCAAAGATCTCAAATTTGGACTCATCAGACCAAAGCACAGATTTCCACTGGTCTAATGTCCATTCCTTGTGTTCTTTAGCCCAAACAAGTCTCTTCTGCTTGTTGCCTGTCCTTAGCAGTGGTTTTCTAGCAGCTATTTTACCATGAAGGCCTGCTGCACAAAGTTTCCTCTTAACAGTTGTTGAAGAGATGTGTCTGCTGCTAGAACTCTGTGTGGCATTGACCTGGTCTCTAATCTGATCTGCTGTTAACCTGCGATTTCTGAGGCTGGTGACTTAGATAAACTTATCCTCAGAAGCAGAGGTGACTCTTGGTCTTCCTTTCCTGGGGCGGTCCTCATGTGAGCCAGTTTCTTTGTAGCGCTTGATGGTTTTTGCAACTGCACTTGGGGACACTTTCAAAGTTTTCCCAATTTTTCAGACTGACTGACCTTCATTTCTTAATGTAATGATGGCCACTCGTTTTTCTTTACTTAGCTGCTTTTTTCTTGCCATAATACAAATTCTAACAGTCTATTCAGTAGGACTAGGACTATCAGCTGTGTATCCACCAGGCTTCTGCACAACACAACTGATGGTCCCAACTCCATTTATAAGGCAAGAAATCCCACTTATTAAACCTGACAGGGCACACCTGTGAAGTGAAAACCATTTCCTGTGACTACCTCTTGAAGCTCATCAAGAGAATGCCAAGAGTGTGCAAAGCAATCATCAAAGCAAAAGGTGGCTACTTTGAAGAACCTAGAATATAAGACATATTTTCAGTTGTTTCACACTTTTTTGTTAAGTATATAATTCCACATGTGTTAATTCATAGTTTTGATGCCTTCAGTGTGAATGTACAATTTTCATAGTCATGAAAATACGGAAAAATCTTTAAATGAGAAGGTGTGTCCAAACTTTTGGTCTGTACTGTATATATATTACATATTCTACAAGCAGGGCTTGTGGATTGTCCATTATTATAATATACAACATATAAAGTGCAGTGCAGGAGGGGAAGGCGAAGGACCTGACTAATCCCCCCAAATATTAATGATAGTGTGTAAAATAATCACAGGCTGCAATTACCCACAATGTTTTTTAGTTTGTTTTTTTAAACAATTAAAATCAACTTTTTCTTGTGGTTGTAAATGTGAAATAACAGTGAGAGCCATGATGACATCACAATGCACATGACATCATAGACATGACAGCTGGAGTAGAATGTATGAAGCTCTGCACCAGAGCCATCTTGTGTCACTAGGATCTGACAGCTGGAAGGGGACGAGTCCAGGTAGGGAGCACATTACTTTTAAGCTTTGGTATACTTATAGCGTATCCACCGGATTTATCATGGATCGCCAGAAACACTCTGTAATAAGACATTTTCAGGACCACCCCTTACCTAAATGAGGAGTCACTGATGATCTGTTGATATTAACAAGTATGGCAGCTAAACCCCCAGCAATGAGCTGCTATATTGCTGGGGAAGCAGCGTTTTCCATGCCCCCTATAGTAGGAGGATGACAATGTGATGATACATATTTGTTGGGGGTCTTCCAGCTCTTTGCACTGGCTCCCCACTATGGAAGACTACAATGGCGCTCGCCCCCTATGTCACCCCTAGGCTCTAGTAAGGCATGTAGATAGGGGGGGCTCAAGTTGGGACATCTTTATGGGGCTCCATTTTTGGATCGTTTTGCCATTGACGTGGTAGAATTACAGCACTTTGTAACAGAAATTTAGTAGCGTATGCCATCATTCTCTGTTGTCAGCTCCTTTGTTCCTGTTGAATTCGGGGGGACATTGGAGTTGTAGGTTACTGGGGTCAGGAATGGCAGGATGGGGTCCTGGGTGGTATTTTAGTACATAGAGCAGTAGGTAATATAGATAAAATAAAAGGCTCATTTTAAATGTGCCTCATAGAATTATAAAATGAGGTCGGGGTTTTGTCTTTTTATTGAATTAATTTTTTGCTGATGTTGTAAACTGGATCCATAAAAAGCAGTGAGAGTTTTAATGACATCACCGGGCGCGTGACGTCATCGACATCCCATGACATCACAGATGAAATAGAATGTGCACATTTCTAAACCGGAATCATTTTATGTCTTTAACCCCGGACAGCTTGAAGGAGACTGGTCCAGGTAAGCGTCTCTTCACACAATCTTGGGGTCCTGTTTACCCATCATGTAGCTGGGGGTGTCTGTGGTGAAGTTCAGCACTGCACCATTTTGCCCCCCAAAAAATCAGAGCCAACACGTCTGTGTCATGTGCTTATTGCTGTGATTGTCAAGGTGATGCCTTTAGGGATGGCTGACACTGGTGAGTAGCCGGCATATAACTCTGATGAGTATAGCACTCACTCCAATGTTATACTATGGGGCAGTGCCAACTAGTGTTTATTTTCTCATGCCAAGTCGGCATGAGAAAAAAATTGCTGCATGCTGCAATTGGCAGAGTATATCAGACGATGCGCCCATACAAGTCTATGGATACGTGAAAAACATCGGACTGCACTCAGATGTCATCTGAGTGCAGTCCAATATACGCCAGCTGACTCACACAATTGAGAAGATGGAGAAATTAAATGCTCCATCTTCTCCACATCTGTGATCCGAATCTCGCATGCGAGAGAATTGGATCACAAACACAATATTGTTGATATTTTCCATTGAAGTAAGGCCCCCCTAAGGCGAAGGTCTGGACAGTAAGAAACCCTTCCAGTGTCAATGACCACCTAATGGTTCAAAAATATCTACCCCACTTTTTGCTATAAAGTGTAGATTGAGCATCCCAGAATGCCAAAGGGGATCCAGAAACCAGAATATTTAATACCTTATTTCAATCAAACTTCACCAATCTTTTTTTTTTTTGGTTTGTCCCATAGGGCGGAACGTTAAGTCGTCTGAAGAAACGCAGTGAGAAGGCATTCGTCTTGACTAGCGGAGAGGTTACTCCTTTGCTACAGGAGTCTGACAGGTAAGTGGACATTTTAACTCATCCATCAATTCCTCCCCTTGTAGATTTATTGCAGAATTGCCGTTTTAATCTTCCAAAAAGCGCATTGACCAGATATTTAACCAACTCACCACTTAGTTCAATCTAGCAATTTTAGGACTTCAATCCTGAAATACTTATTGGGTATAATGGCTTCACTGACTTAATTTCTAATATGTCCATTTTCCAACTTCAACCAAGAGGATATGCTGGTCTTGGAATATTTTCACTAGAACCGGTATAACTATGTCCATCATGCTCCTCCAGTTAGGAGGATAGACTGGGATATTGATGGTTTATCAGCCCCACACTGGCGAATCCAGATCCAACTTCCATTAGGAGGGCAGACTGGTATACGGTGGGGAAAAGAAGTATTTAATACACTGCCGATTTTGCAAGTTTTCCTACCTACAATGAATGGAGAGGTCTGTAATTTTTATCGTAGGTCACTTCACCTGTGAGAGACCGAGTTTAAAAATAAAATCCAGAAAAATCACATTGTATGATTAACATTACATAATTCATTTGCATTTTATTGCATGAAATAAGTATTTGATACAATAGAAAAATAGAACTTAATATTTGGTACAGAAACCTTTGTTTGCAATTACAGAGGTCAGATATTTCCTGTAGTTCTTGACCAAGTTTGCACATAATAAAGCAGGGATTTTGGCCCTCTCCTCCATACGGATCTTCTCCAGATCTTTCAAGTTTCGGGGCTGTTGCTGGGCAATATTGAGTTTCAGCTCCCTCCAAAGCTTTTCTACTGGGATCAGGTCTGGAGACTGGCTAGACCACTACAGGACCTTGAAATGCTTCTTATCGAGCCACGCCTTAGGTTGCCCTGGCTGTGTGTTTCGGATCATTGTCATGCTGGAAGACCCAACCACAACCCATCTTCAACGTGCTTACTGAGGGAAGGAAGATACATGACCCCATCCATCCTCCCTTCAATACATTGCAGTCGTCCTGTCCCCTTTGCAAAAAAAAGCACCTCCGAAGTATGAGGATTCCCCCGCCATGCTTCATGGTTGGGAGAGTGTTCTTGGGGTTGTACTCATCCTTCTTCTTCCTCCAAACAAGGTGAGTGGAGTGGACACCAGAAAGTTCTATTTTGATCTCATCTGACCACATGACCTTCTCCCATGCCTCCTCTGGATCATCCAGATGGTTATTGGCAACTTCAAACAGGCCTGGATATGTGCTGGGGTGAGCACTGGACCTTGTGTGCCCTGCAGGATTTTAATCCATGATAGCGTAGTGTGTAACTAATGGTAATGTTTGAGACTGTGGTGCCAGCTCTATTTAGGTCATTGACCAGGTCCTCCCATGTAGTTCTGGGCTGATTCCTGACGTTTCTCAGAATCATCCTTACCCCACGAGGCGAGATCTTGCATGGAGCCCCAGACCGAGGAAGACTTAGTCATCTTGTGTTTCTTCCATTTTCTAATAATTGCGCCAACAGTTGTTGGCGTCTCGTGAAGCTGCTTGCTTATTGTCCTGTAGCCCATCCCAGCCTTGTGTCTTTTATACAGGTAATAAGTTCAAACAAGTGCAATTAATACAGGTAATGAGTGCAGAGTAGGAGGGCTTCTTAAAGAAAAACTAACAAGTGTGTGAGAGCCAGAATTCTTGCTGGTTGGTAGGTGATCAAATACTTATTTCATGCAATAAAATGCAATTTAATTATTTAAAAATCATATAATGTGATTTTCTGATTTTTAGATTTTGTCTCTCACAGATGAAGTGACCTACGATAAAAATGACAGACCTCTACACTCTTTGTAGGTAGGAAAACTTGCAAAATCGGCAGTGTATCAAATACTTATTTTCTCCACTGTAGTGCTGTCCAACATGACACCATCAAGCTCATCTTACCACTCCATACCAGGAGGGTAGATTGGGGCATTAACAGTTTAATCACTTTGTGTCCACAAGGCCATCTCTTCCAACTAGGAGCCTTAACTGGACTTACAGTGGTTTTATTCAGCTTATTGCAGCCATGTCCAGCTTGCACCTCCAACAAGGAGAGTAAACTGAAATGTAGATGTTTATCAACTTAAATGCTGAGCAGTCCATCCTATGACACCGGACCAGGAGGAGCAGCTGGACTTACACTGGTTTTGCTCAGCTCAGCCATACCCAACTTACAAATCCAACTTAAAGGATAACCTGGAAACTAAATGATTAACCAACTTAAACGCCAACCAGTCCAATTTATGACTCCAGACCCCGAATATTAATTGAACTTACAATGATTTCATGTGTCTTATGACCAGTGGCGTAACTAGAGTCTGAATATATATATCCCGAATATGTCCCCCATTCTGCCGCTGTTCTTTATTGTATAAAAAAAAAACTAAGCCATTATACTCACCAGGGGTGTACATTCAAGTCATGGGGCTCCAGAGCTTAAGTATAACGCACTCCCCATAGTCTTTCATATAGTATAATGCATCCCATAGTCCTCCATATAGTATAATGCATCCCATTCTCCTCTATATAATATACTGTACAGCCCATAGTCGTCCATAAAGTATAATGCACAGCTCCTAGTCATACATGTAGTATAATGCACCCCATAGTTTTCAATAAAGTATAAAGCACCTCCACAGTCATACATAGTAGTATAATGCACCACATCATAATATATAGCAGTATAATTCACCCCCATAGTCATATATGGTAATATAATGTACCTCCATAGTCATATAAAGTAGTGTAATGCACCCCATAGTCATATATAGTAGTATAATGCACCTCCATAGTCATATATAGCAGTATAATGCACCCCCATCGTCATATATAGCAGTATAATGCACCTCATCGTCATATATAGCAGTATAATGCAAGCCATAGTCCTATATAGCAGTATAATGCACCCCCAGTCATATATAGTAGTATAATGCACCCCATAGACATGTACAGTAGTATAATGCATCCTCATAGTCATATATAGTAGTATAATACACTTCATAGTCATCCATAGAAGTATAATGCACCCCCATCGTCACATAAAGCAGTATAATGCACTCCATAGTCATATAAGGCAGTATAATGTACCCCCATATAGTTTATATAGTAGTATAATGCACCCCATAGTCATATATAGCAGTATATTGCACCTCCTGGTCATATACAGTTGTATAATGTACCCCCATAGTCATATATAATAGTATACTGCACCCCCATAGTCATATACACTAGTATAAAGCATCCCATAGTCATATATAGTAGTATAAAGCACCCCATAGTCATATATAGTAGTGTAAAGCACCCCATAGTCATTTATAGTAGTATAAAGCACCCCATAGTCATTTATAGTAGTATAATGTACCCCCATAGTCATATATAGTAGTATAATGCACCCCACTGTCATATCAGTATAATGCACCCCCATAGTCATATATAGTAGTATAATGCACCCACATAGTCATATATAGTAGTATAATACACCTTCATAGTCATATACAGAAGTATAATGCACCCCTATAGTCATCCGTAGTAGTATAATACAACCCCAATAGTCATCCGTAGTAGTATAATACAACCCCCATAGTCATATATAGTAGTGTAATGCACCTCCATAGTCATAAATAGTAGTATAATGCACCACCATAGTCATAAATAGTAGTAAAATGCACCCTATAGTCATATATAGCACTATATTGCACTTCAGTCATATATAGCAGTATAATGTACCCCAATAGTCATATATAGCAGTATAATGTACATCATAGTCATATATAGCAGTATAATGCACCCTTATAGCCATATATAGTAGTATAGTATACCCCATATTCATATATAGTAGTATAATGTACCCCATAGTCATATAGCAGTATAATGCACCCCGTAGTCATATATAGTAGTATAAAGCACCTCATAGTCATATATAGTGTTATGGGTCCGGGGGGTAGAACCTCTGTGCTATGGTGCAAGGAGGGACCCAGAGGGGCGTAACTAAGTATCAACCCGGACCGACCCTGGTCATACGGCGGCTAACGACTCCGTGACCAGGGAGGGACCGAGCCGAGGGACCAGGTGCTACTCTGGGGATGACCTTGTAAGGGAGCAGGTGACCTTCACGGTACAGATGGCAGGGACTGACCGGAATAGCAGGTAGGCACAGCAGGCAGGCTGGCGAGCAGGAGTCTCTAGGTGGGCTGGCAGGTGGTCACGGCAAGTGACGGCAGGAGTCTCTAGGTGGTCACGGCAAGTGACGGCAGGAGTCTCTAGGTGGGCTGGCAAGTGGTCACGGCAAGTGACGGCAGGAGCCTCCAGGAAGGCACGGCAGGTAACAGGCAGGTCACAGGCAAGTGCTCCCAGGTGAGCGGGCTGACAGGCATGGCAGGTACCAGGCAGGCAACAGGCAAGTGCTCCCAGGTGAGCGGGCTGGCAGGCACGGCAGGTAACAGGCTGGTGGGCAAGACTGGTAGTCAGGCTAGCAGCGGGACCTGAGGGCTGAAGCAGAAGTCAGAAACACTGTGCAACAACTTTTGCTTGGGCACCTCCATTTTGGAGGAGGTGCCTTATATATGGGAGGACCCTCGGCTATTGGCCGAGGACTCCTTAGGACGGCGCATGCGGCCCCTTTAAGAGGGAGGGAGCGAGCGCGCCCTAAGCACAGTGCCCGGGGAGCTGCGCGCGCCGGCTGCAGGAAGAGGAGCGCTGGTGAACGCAGAGCGGGGAGCGAGGAGGTGAATGGGACGGCGTCTCTGCCTAGCAGGGGGCAGAGACTCCGATGCTACATATAGCAGTATGGCAACTTATTTAAAATAAATATTTAAATACTCTACCCACCTTCCCTTCACTCCCGCTCCGCAAGTCCTGTTGTGAAGCAGGCAGCTGACTTCGGCCTGTGACGGGAGTGCATGACGTTACTGCCATGCGCCCCGTCATGTGCTGGCCTATGATTGGCCGACAGAATGCATTGTCGCTAAAGGACCCAATAGGTATGTCCACAGCAATACACTTCAACTGGATGTGCGTAGGAGGACACACATCTAATTAAAGGTTCTGCTGGTGTCGGCGGGCCCCTGATCCTCCGGGCCTTTGTGACTTGCTGCGACCGCAGTCGTTACTCCCCTAATAATCACAACCATGACCAACTTCAACTAGAAGGATAACTGGGACATAAATATTTTGCTAAGTAAAATGTCGACCAGTCCATTCTGAGACTCCCGACATCAGACTTAAAATAGCTTCATTCTGTTTAAAGCAACCATTTACACCTCCTACCAACAAGAGGCCAAACTGGGACATGGATAGCATATTGAACAGGTCTGCCTTTAACATCTAAGTATGAGGGATGGACTGGAAATTTGTTGGCCTCACCAGCTACCCTCAGGACTGTACTTTATTAAGGCACCTCCTTGTTGTTTGATAGGATCAGCCGTTATCACCCGGAAGTCATTCTTACCAATATTAGCAGAATTGCTAGTTAATGAAGCATTGAGACAGTAAAGAAAAGAAGCCTACAAACCACAATCGGCTGACATACCACTGAAAGTAGCCCGGGGCGGGCGGGCCCCACAGTCCGGACCCGGGGCGGGCGGGCCCCACAGTCCGGACCCGAGGCTAGATCCGGGACAGGCGGCCTAACAATCCAGACACAGGGCGGATGGGCCCCACAGTCCAGGCTCGGGTTGGACGGGCCCCACATTCCAGGCTCGGGTTGGACGGGCCCCACGGTCCAGGCTCGGGGCGGACGGGCCCCACGGTCCAGGCTCGGGGCGGACGGGCCCCACGGTCCAGGCTCGGGGCAGACGGGCCCCTCGGTCCAGGCTCGGGGAGGACGGGTCCCTCGGTCCAGGCTCGGGGACGACGGGTCGCTCGGTCCAGGCTCGGGGAGGACGGGTCCCACGGTCCAGGCTCGGGGAGGACGGGCCGCACGGTCCAGGCTCGAGCGAACAGGCCCCAAAGTCCAGGATCGGGGCGGACGGGGGGCCCCACAGTCCGGAGTCGGGGCGGGTGGGGGGCCCCACAGTCCGGACCCGGGGCAGGCGTGGGTCCCCACTGTCCAGACCTGGAGCTAGACCCGGGGCAGGCGGCCGCAAAGGCCGGACATGGGGCCGATGGGCCCCACAGTCAGGACATGGGGCTGGCTGGCCCCACAGTCAGGACACGGGGCGGGCGGGGGGCCCCACAGTCAGGACACGGGGCGGGCGGGGGGCCCCACAGTCAGGACACGGGGCGGGCGGGGGGCCCCACAGTCCGGATGCGGGGCTAGTCCCGGGGCAGGCAGCCCCACAGTCCAGGCTCGGGGCTAGACCCGGGGGCAGCCGGCCCCACAGTCCAGGCTCAGGGCGGACGGGCCCCACCGTCCAGGCCCTGGGCAGACAGGCTCCCCTTTTCCATTCGGGGCGGGCATGTCCCACAGTCCAGGCTCGGGGCGGGCGTGCCCCACAGTCTAGACACAGGGCTAGTCCTGGGGCAGGTGGCCCCACAGTCCAGACCTGGGGCTAGACCCGGGGCAGGCGGCCCCAAGTGCGGACACGGGGCGGATGGGCCCCACAGTCTGGACTCGGGGCGGATGGGCCCCACAGCCTGGACTCGGGGCGGATGGGCCCCACAGTCTGGACACGGGGCGGGCGGGCCCCACAGTCTGGACACGGGGCGGGCGGGCCCCACAGTCAGGACACGGGGCGGGCGGGCCCCACAGTCAGGACACGGGGCGGGAGGGCGGGCCCCACAGTCAGGACACGGGGCGGGAGGGCGGGCCCCACAGTCAGGACACGGGGCGGGCGGGCGGGCGGGCCCCACAGTCAGGACACGGGGAGGGCGGGCTCCACAGTCAGGACATGGGGCGGGCGGGCCCCACAGTCCGAACACAGGGCTAATCCCGGGGCAGGCGGCCCCACAGTCCAGACCTGGGGCTAGACCCGGGGCAGACGGCCCACAGTCCGGACACGGGGTGGACGGGCCCCACAGTCCGGACACGGAGCAGGCATGCCCCACAGTCCAGACCTGGGGCTAGACCCGGAGCACGCGGCCCACAGTCCGGACACGGGGTGGACGGTCCCCACAGTCCGGACACGGGGGGAGCCACAGTCCGGACATATGGCGGACGGGCCCCACAGTCCAGGCTCGGGGCGGACGGGCCCCACAGTCCGGACGCGGGGCTAGTCCCGGGGCAGGCGGCCCCACAGTCCAGACCTGAGGCTAGACCAGGGGCAGGCGGCCCCACAGTTCAGACACGGGGTGGACGGGCCCCACAGTCCTGACATGGGGCGGACATGCCCCACAGTCCAGACCCGGGGCAGGCGGCCCCACAGTCCAGACTCGGGGCGAGCGGGGGGCCCCACAGTCCAGGCTCGGGGCGGACGGGCCCCACAGTCCAGGCTCGGGGCGGACGGGCCCCACAGTCCGGACACGGGGCTAGTCCCAGGGCAGGCTTCCCCACAGTCCAGACTTGGGGCGAGCGGGGGGCCCCACAGTCTGTACCCGGGGTGGGTGGGGGGCCCCACAGTCCGTACCCGGGGCTGGCGCGGGGCCCCACAGTCCAGACCTGGGGCTAGACTCGGGGCGGGCGGCCCCACCGTCCGGACCTGGGGCGGGCGGGGGGCCCCACAGTCCAGACCTGGGGCTAGACCCGATGCAGGCGGCCCCACAGTCCGGACACGGGGCGGACGGGCCCATAGTCCGGACACTGGGCGGCCGCAGTCCGGATATAAGGCGGCCGGGCCCCACAGTCCAGGCTCGGGGCTAGACCTGGGACGGACGGGCCCCACAGTCCAAGCTTGGGGCGGGCGTGCCCCACAGACCGGAAACGGGGCTAGACCCGGGGCAGGGAGCCCCAAAGTCCAGACACGGGGCGGATGAGCCCCAAAGTCCAGACACGGGGCGGGCGAGCCCCACAGTCAGGACACGGGGCGGGCGAGCCCCACAGTCAGGACACGGGGCGGGCGAGCCCCACAGTCAGGACACGGGGCGGGCGGGCCCCACAGTCAGGACACGGGGCGGGCGGGCTCCACAGTCAGGACATGGGGCGGGCGGGCTCCACAGTCAGGACATGGGGCGGGCGGGCCCCACAGTCCAGACCTGGGGCTAGACCCGGGGCAGGCGGCCCACAGTCCAGACACGGGGTGGACGGGCCCCACGGTCCGGACACGGGGCGGGCATGCCCCATAGTCCAGACCTGGGGCTAGACCCGGAGCAGGCGGCCCCACAGTCCAGACCTGGGGCTAGACCCGGGGCAGGCGACCCACAGTCCGGACACGGGGTGGACGGGCCCCACAGTCCGGACACGGGGTGGACGGGCCCCACAGTCCGGACACGGGGTGGATGGGCCCCACAGTCCGGACACGGGGTGGACGAGCCCCACAGTCTGGACACGGGGTGGACGGGCCCCACAGTCCGGACACGGGGTGGACGGGCCCCACAGTCCGGACACGGGGTGGACGGGCCCCACAGTCCGGACACGGGGTGGACGGGCCGCACAGTCCGGACACGGGGTGGACGGGCCCCACAGTCCGGACACGGGGCGGGCGAGCCCCACAGTCCGGACACGGGGCGGGCGAGCCCCACAGTCCGGACACGGGGCGGGCGAGCCCCACAGTCCGGACACGGGGCGGGCGGGACCCACAGTCCGGACACGGGGCGGGCGGGACCCACAGTCAGGACACGGGGCGGACGGGCCCCACAGTCAGGACACAGGGCGGGCCCCACAGTCAGGACATTGGGAGGGCGGGCTCCACAGTCAGGATACAGGGCGGGCAGGCCCCACAGTCCGGACACAGGGCTAATCCCGGGGCAGGTGGCCCCACAGTCCAGACCTGGGGCTAGACCCGGGGCAGGCGGCCCACAGTCCAGACACGGGGTGGACGGGCCCCACAGTCCAGATACGGGGCGGGCATGCCCCATAGTCAAGACCTGGGGCTAAACCCGGGGCTGGCGGCCCCACAGTCCAGACCTGAGGCTAGACCCGGGGCAGGCGGCCCCACATTCTAGACACGGGGTGGACGGGCCCCACAGTCCGGGGACGGGGCGGGCATGACCCATAGTCAACACCTGGGGCTAGACCCGGGGCAGGCGGCCCCACAGTCCAGACCTGAGGCTAGACCCGGGGCAGGCGGCCCCACATTCTAGACACAGGGTGGACGGGCCCCGCAGTCCTGACACGGGGCGGACATGCCCCACAGTCCAGACCTGGGGCTAGACCCGGGGTGGACGTGCCCCACAGTCCGGACACGGGGTGGACGGGCCCCACAGTCCGGACACGGGGTGGACGGGCCCCACAGTCCGGACACGGGGTGGACGGGCCCCACAGTCCGGACACGGGGTGGACGGGCCCCACAGTCCGGACACGGGGTGGACGGGCCCCACAGTCCGGACACGGGGCTAGTCCCGGGGCAGGCGGCCCCAAAGTCAGGACACGCGGGTGGCGGGACCCACAGTCAGGACACGGGGCGGGCGGGCCGCACAGTCGGGACACGGGGCGGGCGGGACCCACAGTCAGGACACGGGGCGGGCGGGACCCACAGTCAGGACACGGGGCGGACGGGCCCCACAGTCAGGACACAGGGCGGGCCCCACAGTCAGGACATTGGGCGGGCGGGCTCCACAGTCAGGATACAGGGCGAGCAGGCCCCACAGTCCGGACACAGGGCTAATCCCGGGGCAGGTGGCCCCACAGTCCAGACCTGGGGCTAGACCCGGGGCAGGCGGCCAAGAGTCCAGACACGGGGTGGACGGGCCCCACAGTCCAGATACGGGGCGGGCATGCCCCATAGTCAAGACCTGGGGCTAAACCCGGGGCTGGCGGCCCCACAGTCCAGACCTGAGGCTAGACCTGGGGCAGGCGGCCCCACATTCTAGACACGGGGTGGACGGGCCCCACAGTCCGGATACGGGGCGGGCATGACGCATAGTCAAGACCTGGGGCTAGACCCGGGGCAGGCGGCCCCACAGTCCAGACCTGAGGCTAGACCCGGGGCAGGCGGCCCCACATTCTAGACATAGGGTGGACGGGCCCCACAGTCCTGACACGGGGGGACATGCCCCACAGTCCAGACCTGGGGCTAGACCCGGGGTAGGCTGCCCCAAAGTCCGGATACGGGGTGTACGAGCCCCACAGTCCGGACACGGGGCGGCCACAGTCCAGACATAGGGTGGGCGGGCCCCACAGTCCAGGCTCGGGGCTAAACCCGGGGAAGCCGGCCCCACATTTCAGACCCGGGGCGGGGGGCCCCACAGTCCAGGCTCGGGGCGGATGGGCCCCACAGTCCAGGCTCGGGGCGGATGGGCCCCACAGTATTGGCTCGGGGCCAACGGGCCCCACAGTCCAGGCTCGGGGCGGACGGGCTCCACAGTCCAGACCTGAGGCTCGGCCCGGGGCAGGCGGCCCCACAGTCCAGATACGGGGTGGACGGGCCCCACAGTCCTGACACGGGGCGGACATGCCCCACAGTCCAGACCTAGGGCTAGACCAGGGGTAGGCTGCCCCAAAGTCCAGACACGGGGTGACGAGCCCCACAGTCCGGACACGGGGCGGCCACAGTCCAGACATAGGGTGGGCGGGCCCCACAGTCCAGGCTCGGGGCTAAACCCGGGGAAGCCGGCCCCACATTTCAGACCCGGGGCGGGGGGCCACACAGTCCAGGCTCGGGACGGATGGGCCCCGCAGTCCAGACTCGGGGCGGATGGGCCCCACAGTATTGGCTCGGAGCGAACGGGCCCCACAGTTCACGCTCTGGCCCCACAGTCCACGCTCGGGGCAGACGGGCCCCACAGTCCAGACTCGGGGCGGACGGGCCCCACAGTCCAGGCTCGGGGCGGGCGGGCCCATAGTTACGACACGGGGCGGGCGGGCCCCACAGTCCGTACACGGAGCTAGTCCCGGGGCAGGCGGCCCCACAGTCCGGACACGGGGTGGACGGGCCCCACAGTCCGGACACGGGGCGGCCATAGTACGGACATAGGGCGGGCGGGCCCCTCAGTTAGGACACTGGGCCCACAGTCAGGACACGGGGCGGGCAGGCTCCACAGTCAGGACACGGGGCAGGCGGGCCCCACAGTCCGGACACTGAGCTAATCCCGGGGCAGGCGGCTTCACAGTCCAGACCTGAGGCTAGACCTGGGGCAGACGGCCCACAGTCCGGACACGGGGTGGACGGGCCCCACAGTCCGGACACGGAGCAGGCATGCCCCACAGTCCAGACCTGGGGCTAGACCCGGAGCACGCGGCCCACAGTCCGGACACGGGGTGGACGGTCCCCACAGTCCGGACACGGGGGGAGCCACAGTCTAGACATATGGCGGACGGGCCCCACAGTCCAGGCTCGGGGCAGACTGGCCCCACAGTCCGGACACGGGGCTAGTCCCGGGGCAGGCGGCCCCACAGTCCAGACCTGAGGCTAGACCAGGGGCAGGCGGCCCCACAGTCCAGACACGGGGTGGACGGGCCCCACAGTCCTGACATGGGGCGGACATGCCCCACAGTCCAGACCCGGGGCAGGCGGCCCAACAGTCCAGACTCGGGGCGAGCGGGGGGCCCACAGTCCGTACCCGGGGCGGGCGGGGGGCCCCACAGTCCAGGCTCGGGGGCGGACGGGCCTCACAGTCCAGGCTCGGGGCGGACGGGCCCCACAGTCCAGGCTCGGGGCGGACGGGCCCCACAGTCCGGACACGGAGCTAGTCCCGGGGCAGGCGGCCCCACAGTCCAGACCTGAGGCTAGACCAGGGGCAGGCGGCCCCACAGTCCAGACACGGGGTGGACGGGCCCCACAGTCCTGACTTGGGGCGGACATGCCCCACAGTCCGTACCCGGGGCGAGCGGAGGGCCCCACAGTCCGTACCCGGGGCGGGCGGGGGGCCCCACAGTCTGTACCCGGGGCTGGCTGGGGGCCCCACAGTCCAGACCTGGGGCTGGACTCGGGGAGGGCGGGGGGCCCCACAGTCCAGACCTAGGGCTAGACCCGATGCAGGCGGCCCCACAGTCCGGACACGGGGCGGACGGGTCCATAGTCCGGACACTGGGCGGCCGCAGTCCGGATATAGGGCAGCCGGGCCCCACAGTCCAGGCTCGGGGCTAGACCCAGGACGGACGGGCCCCACAGTCCAAGGTTGGGGCGGGCGTGCCCCACAGACCGGAAACGGGGCTAGACCCGGGGCAGGCTGCCCCAAAGTCCAGACACTGGGCGGACGAGCCCCACAGTCAGGACACTGGGCGGACGAGCCCCACAGTCAGGACACTGGGCGGACGAGCCCCACAGTCAGGACACGGGGCGGGCGGGCCCCACAGTCAGGACACGGGGCGGGCGGGCCCCACAGTCAGGACATGGGGCGGGCAGTCAGGACATGTGGCGGGCGGCCCGCCCCACAGTCAGTATAGGGCGGGCGGCCCGCCCCACAGTCAGGACATGGGGCGGGCAGGGCGGGCGGCCCGCCCCACAGTCAGGACATGGGGCGGGCGGCCCGCCCCACAGTCAGGACATGGGGCGGGCGGCGGGCGGCGGGCGGCCCGCCCCACAGTCAGGACATGGGGCGGGCGGCCCGCCCCACAGTCAGGACATGGGGCGGGCGGCCCCCCCGCAGTCAGAACATGGGGCGGGCGGCCCGCCCCACAATCAGAGCATGGGGCGGGCGGCCCGCCCCACAGTCAGGACATGGGGCGGGCGGGCCCCACAGTCAGGACACGGGGCGGGCGAGCCCCACAGTCAGGACACGGGGCGGACGAGCCCCACAGTCAGGACACGGGGCGGGCGGGCTCCACAGTCAGGACACGGGGCGGGCGGGCCCCACAGTCAGGACACGGGGCGGGCTGGCCCCACAGTCAGGACACGGGGCGGGCTGGCCCCACAGTCCAGACCTGAGGCTAGACCCGGGGCAGGCGGTCCCATATTCTAGACACGGGGTGGACGGGCCTCACAGACCTGACACGGGGCGGACATGCCCCACAGTCCAGACCTGGGGCTAGAAACGGGGCAGGCGACCCACAGTCCGGACACGGGGTGGACGGGCCCCACAGTCCGGACACGGGGTGGACGGGCCCCACAGTTCGGACACGGGATGGACGGGCCCCACAGTCCGGACACGGGGTGGACGGGCCCCACAGTCCGGACACGGGGTGGACGGGCCCCACAGTCCGGACACGGGGTGGACGGGCCCCACAGTCCGGACACGGGGTGGACGGGCCCCACAGTCCGGACACGGGGTGGACGGGCCCCACAGTCCGGACACGGGGTGGACGGGCCCCACAGTCCTGACACGGGGTGGACGGGCCCCACAGTCCGGACACGGGGTGGACGGGCCCCACAGTCCGGACACGGGGTGGACGGGCCCCACAGTCCGGACACGGGGTGGACGGTCCCCACAGTCCGGACACGGGGTGGACGGTCCCCACAGTCCGGACACGGGGTGGACGGGCCCCACAGTCCGGACACGGGGCGGACGGGCGCCAAAGTCCGGACACGGGGCGGACGGGCCCCACAGTCCGGACACGGGGCGGACGGGCCCCACAGTCCGGACACGGGGCGGGCGAGCCCCACAGTCCGGACACGGGGCGGGCGAGCCCCACAGTCAGGACACGGGGCGGACGAGCCCCACAGTCAGGACACGGGGCGGGCGGGCTCCACAGTCAGGACACGGGGCGGGCGGGCCCCACAGTCAGGACACGGGGCGGGCTGGCCCCACAGTCAGGACACGGGGCGGGCTGGCCCCACAGTCCAGACCTGAGGCTAGACCCGGGGCAGGCGGTCCCTTATTCTAGACACGGGGTGGACGGGCCTCACAGACCTGACACGGGGCGGACATGCCCCACAGTCCAGACCTGGGGCTAGACCCGGGGCAGGCGACCCACAGTCCGGACACGGGGTGGACGGGCCCCACAGTCCGGACACGGGGTGGACGGGCCCCACAGTTCGGACACGGGATGGACGGGCCCCACAGTCCGGACACGGGGTGGACGGGCCCCACAGTCCGGACACGGGGTGGACGGGCCCCACAGTCCGGACACGGGGTGGACGGGCCCCACAGTCCGGACACGGGGTGGACGGGCCCCACAGTCCGGACACGGGGTGGACGGGCCCCACAGTCCGGACACGGGGTGGACGGGCCCCACAGTCCGGACACGGGGTGGACGGGCCCCACAGTCCGGACACGGGGTGGACGGGCCCCACAGTCCGGACACGGGGTGGACGGGCCCCACAGTCCGGACACGGGGTGGACGGTCCCCACAGTCTGGACACGGGGTGGACGGGCCCCACAGTCTGGACACGGGGCGGGCGGGCCCCACAGTCAGGACACGGGGCGGGCTGGCCCCACAGTCAGGACACGGGGCGGGCTGGCCCCACAGTCCAGACCTGAGGCTAGACCCGGGGCAGGCGGTCCCATATTCTAGACACGGGGTGGACGGGCCTCACAGACCTGACACGGGGCGGACATGCCCCACAGTCCAGACCTGGGGCTAGACCCGGGGCAGGCGACCCACAGTCCGGACACGGGGTGGACGGGCCCCACAGTCCGGACACGGGGTGGACGGGCCCCACAGTCCAGACACGGGATGGACGGGCCCCACAGTCCGGACACGGGGTGGACGGGCCCCACAGTCCGGACACGGGGTGGACGGGCCCCACAGTCCGGACACGGGGTGGACGGGCCCCACAGTCCGGACACGGGGTGGACGGGCCCCACAGTCCGGACACGGGGGGGATGGGCCCCACAGTCCGGACACGGGGTGGACGGGCCCCACAGTCCGGACACGGGGTGGACGGTCCCCACAGTCCGGACACGGGGTGGACGGTCCCCACAGTCCGGACACGGGGTGGACGGGCCCCACAGTCCGGACACGGGGTGGACGGGCCCCACAGTCCGGACACGGGGTGGACGGGCCCCACAGTCCGGACACGGGGTGGACGGGCCCCACAGTCCGGACACGGGGTGGACGGGCCCCACAGTCCGGACACGGGGCGGGCGAGCCCCACAGTCCGGACACGGGGCGGGCGAGCCCCACAGTCTGGACACGGGGCGGGCGAGCCCCACAGTCTGGACACGGGGCGGGCGAGCCCCACAGTCTGGACACGGGGCAGGGGAGCCCCACAGTCAGGACACGGGGCGGGCGGGACCCACAGTCAGGACACGGGGCGGACGGGCCCCACAGTCCAGGCTCGGGGCGGACGGGCCTCACAGTCCGGACACGGGGCTAGTCCCGGGGCAGGCGGCCCCAAAGTCTGGACACGGGGCGGAGGAGCCCCACAGTCTGGACACGGGGCGGAGGAGCCCCACAGTCTGGACACGGGGCGGAGGAGCCCCACAGTCTGGACACGGGGCGGGCGAGCCCCACAGTCTGGACACGGGGCGGGAGAGCCCCACAGTCTGGACACACGGCGGGCGAGCCCCACAGTTTGGACACGGGGCGGGCGAGCCCCACAGTCTGGACACGGGGCGGGCGAGCCCCACAGTCTGGACACGGGGCGGGCAAGCCCCACAGTCTGGACACGGGGCGGGCGAGCCCCACAGTCTGGACACGGGGCGGGCGGGACCCACAGTCAGGACACGGGGCGGGCGAGCCCCACAGTCTGGACACGGGGCGGGCGAGCCCCACAGTCTGGACACGGGGCGGGCGGGACCCACAGTCAGGATACGGGGCGGGCGGGCCCCACAGTCCAGGCTCGGGGCGGACGGGCCTCACAGTCCGGACACGGGGCTAGTCCCGGGGCAGGCGGCCCCAACGTCTGGACACGGGGTGGAGGAGCCCCACAGTCTGGACACGGGGCGGGCGAGCCCCACAGTCTGGACACGGGGCAGGCGAGCCCCACAGTCTGGACACGGGGCGGGCGAGCCCCACAGTCTGGACACAGGGCGGGCGAGCCCCACAGTCTGGACACGGGGCGGGCGAGCCCCACAGTCTGGACACGGGGCGGGCGGGCCTCACAGTCCGGACACGGGGCTAGTCCCGGGGCAGGCGGCCCCAAAGTCTGGACACGGGGTGGAGGAGCCCCACAGTCTGGACACGGGGCGGGCGAGCCCCACAGTCTGGACACGGGGCAGGCGAGCCCCACAGTCTGGACACGGGGCGGGCGAGCCCCACAGTCTGGACACAGGGCGGGCGAGCCCCACAGTCTGGACACGGGGCGGGCGAGCCCCACAGTCTGGACACGGGGCGGGCGAGCCCCACAGTCCGGACACGGGGCGGGCGGGACCCACAGTCCGGACACGGGGCGGACGGGCCCCACAGTCCAGGCTCGGGGCGGACGGGCCTCACAGTCCGGACACGGGGCTAGTCCCTGGGTAGGCGGCCCCAGAGTCCGGACACGGGGCGGATGAGCCCCACAGTCCGGACACGGGGCGGGCGGGACCCACAGTCTGGACACGGGGCGGGCGGGACTCACAGTCTGGACAGGGGGCGGGCGGGACCCACAGTCTGGACACGGGGCGGGCGGGACCCACAGTCTGGACACGGGGCGGGCGGGACCCACAGTCTGGACACGGGGCGGGCGAGCCCCACAGTCTGGACACGGGGCGGGCGAGCCCCACAGTCTGGACACGGGGTAGGGGAGCCCCACAGTCAGGACACGGGGCGGGCGGGACCCACAGTCAGGACACGGGGCAGACGGGACCCACAGTCAGGACACGGGGCGGACGGGCCCCACAGTCCAGGCTCGGGGCGGACGGGCCTCACAGTCCGGACACGGGGCTAGTCCCGGGGCAGGCGGCCCCAAAGTCTGGACACGGGGCGGAGGAGCCCCACAGTCTGGACACGGGGCGGGCGAGCCCCACAGTCTGGACACGGGGCGGGCGAGCCCCACAGTCTGGACACGGGGCGGGCGAGCCCCACAGTCTGGACACGGGGCGGGCGAGCCCCACAGTCTGGACACGGGGCGGGCGAGCCCCACAGTCCGGACACGGGGCGGGCGGGACCCACAGTCCGGACACGGGGCGGACGGGCCCCACAGTCCAGGCTCGGGGCGGACGGGCCTCACAGTCCGGACACGGGGCTAGTCCCTGGGCAGGCGGCCCCAAAGTCCGGACACGGGGCGGATGAGCCCCACAGTCCGGACATGGGGCGGGCGGGACCCACAGTCTGGACACGGGGCGGGCGGGACCCACACTCTGGACAGGGGGCGGGCGGGACCCACAGTCTGGACACGGGGCGGGCGGGACCCACAGTCTGGACACGGGGCGGGCGGGACCCACAGTCTGGACACGGGGTGGGCGAGCCCCACAGTCTGGACACGGGGCGGGCGAGCCCCACAGTCTGGACACGGGGTAGGGGAGCCCCACAGTCAGGACACGGGGCGGGCGGGACCCACAGTCAGGACACGGGGCGGACGGGCCCCACAGTCCAGGCTCGGGGCGGACGGGCCTCACAGTCCGGACACGGGGCTAGTCCCGGGGCAGGCGGCCCCAAAGTCTGGACACGGGGCGGAGGAGCCCCACAGTCTGGACACGGGGCGGGCGAGCCCCACAGTCTGGACACGGGGCGGGCGAGCCCCACAGTCTGGACACAGGGCGGGCGAGCCCCACAGTCTGGACACGGGGCGGGCGAGCCCCACAGTCCGGACACGGGGCGGGCGGGACCCACAGTCCGGACACGGGGCGGACGGGCCCAACAGTCCAGGCTCGGGGCGGACGGGCCTCACAGTCCGGACACGGGGATAGTCCCTGGGCAGGCGGCCCCAAAGTCCGGATACGGGGCGGATGAGCCCCACAGTCCGGACACGGGGTGGGCGGGACCCACAGTCCGGACACGGGGCGGGCGGGACCCACAGTCTGGACACGGGGCGGGCGTTACCCACAGTCTGGACACGGGGCGGGCGGGACCCACAGTCTGGACACGGGGCGGGCGGGACCCACAGTCAGGACACGGGGCGGGCGGGACCCACAGTCAGGACACGGGGCGGGCGGGCCCCACAGTCAGGACACAGGGCGGGCCGCACAGTCAGGACATTGGGCGGGCAGGCTCCACAGTCAGGATACAGGGCGGGCAGGCCCCACAGTCCGGACACTGAGCTAATCCCGGGGCAGGCGGCTTCACAGTCCAGACCTGGGGCTAGACCTGGGGCAGACGGCCCACAGTCCGGACACGGGGTGGACGGGCCCCACAGTCCGGATACGGAGCAGGCATGCCCCACAGTCCAGACCTGGGGCTAGACCCGGGGCAGGCGGCCCACAGTCCAGACCTGGGGTTAGACCCGGGGCAGGCGGCCCACAGTCCAGACACGGGGTGGACGGGCCCCACAGTCCACGCTTGGAGCGGACGAGCCCCACAGTCCAGACTCGGGGCGGACGGGCCCCACAGTCCAGGCTCGGGGCGGGCGGGCCCATAGTTACGACACGGGGCGGGCGGGCCCAGTCCGTACACGGGGCTAGTCCCGGGGCAGGCGGCCCCACAGTCCGGACACGGGGTGGACGGGCCCCACAGTCCGGACACGGGGCGGCCATAGTACGGACATAGGGCGGGCGGGCCCCACAGTCAGGACACGGGGCCCACAGTCAGGACACGGGGCGGGCGGGCTCCACAGTCAGGACACGGGGCGGGCGGGACCCACAGTCAGGACACGGGGCGGGCGGGCCCCACAGTCAGGACACAGGGCGGGCCCCACAGTCAGGACATTGGGCGGGCGGGCTCCACAGTCAGGATACAGGGCGGGCAGGCCCCACAGTCCGGACACTGAGCTAATCCCGGGGCATGCGGCTTCACAGTCCAGACCTGGGGCTAGACCTTGGGCAGACGGCCCACAGTCCGGACACGGGGTGGACGGGCCCCACAGTCCGGACATGGAGCAGGCATGCCCCACAGTCCAGACCTGGGGCTAGACCCGGAGCACGCGGCCCGCAGTCCGGACACGGGGTGGACGGTCCCCACAGTCCGGACACGGGGGGAGCCACAGTCCGGACATATTTCGGACGGGCCCCACAGTCCGGACACGGGGTGGACGGGCCCCACAGTCCAGATGCAGTGCGGCCACAGTCCGTACATAGGGCGGGCCCCACAGTCCAGGCTCGGGGCGGACGGGCCCCACAGTCCAGGCTCGGGGCAGACGGGCCCCACAGTCCAGGCTCTGGGCGGACGGGCCCCAAAGTCCGGACACGGAGCTAGTCCCGGGGCAGGCGGCCCCACAGTCCAGACCTGAGGCTAAACCAGGGGCAGTCGGCCCCACAGTCCAGACACGGGGTGGACGGTCCCCTCAGTCCAGACCCGGGGCAGGCTTCCCCACAGTCCAGACTCGGGGCGAGCGGGGGGCCCCACAGTCCGTACCCGGGGCGGGCGGGGGGCCCCACAGTCCGTACCCGGGGCTGGCTGGGGGCCCCACAGTCCAGACCTGGGGCTAGACTCGGGGCGGGCGGGGGGCCCCACAGTCCAGACCTGGGGCTAGACCCGATGCAGGCGGCCCCACAGTCCGGACACGGGGCGGACGGGCCCATAGTCCGGACACTGGGCGGCCGCAGTCCGGATATAGGGCGGCCGGGCCCCACAGTCCAGGCTCGGGGCTAGACCCGGGACGGACGGGCCCCACAGTCCAAGCTTGGGGCGGGCGTGCCCCACAGACCGGAAACGGGGCTAGACCCGGGGCAGGTGGCCCCAAAGTCCAGACACTGGGCGGATGAGCCCCACAGTCAGGACACGGGGCGGGCGAGCCCCACAGTCAGGACACGGGGCGGGCGAGCCCCACAGTCAGGACACGGGGCGGGCGAGCCCCACAGTCAGGACACGGGGCGGGCGAGCCCCATAGTCTGGACACGGGGCGGGCGAGCCCCACAGTCAGGACACGGGGCGAGCGGGACCCACAGTCAGGACACGGGGCGGGCGGGACCCACAGTCAGGACACGGGGCGGGCGGGACCCACAGTCTGGACATGGGGCGGGCGGGACCCACAGTCTGGACACGGGGCGGGCGGGACCCACAGTCAGGACACGGGGCGGGCGGGGCGGGCCCCCCCCGGGCGGGCCCCCCCCGCCCCCCCCCCAGTCAGGACACAGGCGGGCCCCCCCCAGTCAGGACACAGGGCGGGCCCCACAGTCAGGACATTGGGCGGGCGGGCTCCACAGTCAGGATACAGGGCGGGCAGGCCCCACAGTCCGGACACTGAGCTAATCCCGGGGCAGGCGGCTTCACAGTCCAGACCTGGGGCTAGACCTGGGGCAGACGGCCCACAGTCCGGACACAGGGTGCACGGGCCCCACAGTCCGGACACGGAGCAGGCATGCCCCACAGTCCAGACCTGGGGCTAGACCCGGGGCAGGCGGCCCACAGTCCAGACCTGGGGTTAGACCCGGGGCAGGCGGCCCACAGTCCAGACACGGGGTGGACGGGCCCCACAGTCCACGCTTGGAGCGGACGGGCCCCACAGTCCAGACTCGGGGCGGACGGGCCCCACAGTCCAGGCTCGGGGCGGGCGGGCCCATAGTTACGACACGGGGCGGGCAGGCCCCACAGTCCGGACACGGGGTGGACGGGCCCCACAGTCCGGACACGGGGCGGCCATAGTACGGACATAGGGCGGGCGGGCCCCACAGTCAGGACACGGGGCCCACAGTCAGGACATTGGGCGGGCGGGCTCCACAGTCAGGACACGGGGCAGGCGGGCCCCACAGTCCGGACACTGAGCTAATCCCGGGGCAGGCGGCTTCACAGTCCAGACCTGGGGCTAGACCTGGGGCAGACGGCCCACAGTCCGGACACGGGGTGGACGGGCCCCACAGTCCGGACACGGAGCAGGCATGCCCCACAGTCCAGACCTGGGGCTAGACCCGGAGCACGCGGCCCACAGTCCGGACACGGGGTGGACGGTCCCCACAGTCCGGACACGGGGGGAGCCACAGTCCGGACATATGGCGGACGGGCCCCACAGTCCGGACACGGGGTGTACGGGCCCCACAGTCCAGATGCAGTGCGGCCACAGTCCGTACATAGGGCGGGCCCCACAGTCCAGGCTCGGGGCGGACGGGCCCCACAGTCCAGGCTCGGGGCGGGCGGGCCCATAGTTACGACACGGGGCGGGCAGGCCCCACAGTCCGTGCACGGGGCTAGTCCCGGGGCAGGCGGCCCCACAGTCCGGACACGGGGTGGACGGGCCCCACAGTCCGGACACGGGGCGGCCATAGTACGGACATAGGGCGGGCGGGCCCCACAGTCAGGACACGGGGCCCACAGTCAGGACATTGGGCGGGCGGGCTCCACAGTCAGGACACGGGGCAGGCGGGCCCCACAGTCCGGACACTGAGCTAATCCCGGGGCAGGCGGCTTCACAGTCCAGACCTGGGGCTAGACCTGGGGCAGACGGCCCACAGTCCGGACACGGGGTGGACGGGCCCCACAGTCCGGACACGGAGCAGGCATGCCCCACAGTCCAGACCTGGGGCTAGACCCGGAGCACGCGGCCCACAGTCCGGACACGGGGTGGACGGTCCCCACAGTCCGGACACGGGGGGAGCCACAGTCCGGACATATGGCGGACGGGCCCCACAGTCCGGACACGGGGTGTACGGGCCCCACAGTCCAGATGCAGTGCGGCCACAGTCCGTACATAGGGCGGGCCCCACAGTCCAGGCTCGGGGCGGACGGGCCCCACAGTCCAGGCTCGGGGCGGACGGGCCCCACAGTCCAGGCTCGGGGCGGACGGGCCCCACAGTCCGGACATGGAGCTAGTCCCGGGGCAGGCGGCCCCACAGTCCAGACCTGAGGCTAAACCAGGGGCAGGCGGCCCCACAGTCCAGACACGGGGTGGACGGGCCCCACAGTCCTGACATGGGGCGAACATGCCCCACAGTCCAGACCCAGGGCAGGCTTCCCCACAGTCCAGACTCGGGGCGAGCGGGGGGCCCCACAGTCCGTACCCGGGGCGGGCGGGGGGCCCCACAATCCGTACCCGGGGCTGGCTGGGGGCCCCACAGTCCAGACCTGGGGCTAGACTCGGGGCGGGCAGGGGGCCCCACAGTCCAGACCTGGGGCTAGACCCGATGCAGGCGGCCCCACAGTCCGGACACGGGGCGGACGGGCCCATAGTCCGGACACTGGGCGGCCGCAGTCCGGATATAGGGCAGCCGGGCCCCACAGTCCAGGCTCGGGGCTAGACCCGGGACGGACGGGCCCCACAGTCCAAGCTTGGGGCGGGCGTGCCCCACAGACCGGAAACGGGGCTAGACCCGGGGCAGGCGGCCCCAAAGTCCAGACACTGGGCGGATGAGCCCCACAGTCAGGACACGGGGTGGGCGAGCCCCACAGTCAGGACACGGGGCGGGCGAGCCCCACAGTCAGGACACGGGGCGGGCGAGCCCCACAGCCAGAACACGGGGCGGGCGAGCCCCACAGTCTGGACACGGGGCGGGCGAGCCCCACAGTCTGGACACGGGGCGGGCGAGCCCCACAGTCTGGACACGGGGCGGGCAGGACCCACAGTCTGGACACGGGGCGGGCGGGACCCACAGTCTGGACACGGGGCGGGACCCACAGTCAGGACACGGGGCGGGCGGGGGGCGGGCGGGACCCACAGTCAGGACACGGGGCGGGCACAGTCAGGACATTGGGCGGGCGGGCTCCACAGTCAGGATACAGTGCGGGCAGGCCCCACAGTCCGAACACTGAGCTAATCCCGGGGCAGGCGGCTTCACAGTCCAGACCTGGGGCTAGACCTGGGGCAGACGGCCCACAGTCCGGACACGGGGTGGACGGGCCCCACAGTCCGGACACGGAGCAGGCATGCCCCACAGTCCAGACCTGGGGCTAGACCCGGGGCAGGCGGCCCACAGTCCAGACCTGGGGTTAGACCCGGGGCAGGCGGCCCACAGTCCAGACTCGGGGCGGACGGGCCCCACAGTCCAGACTCGGGGCGGACGGGCCCCACAGTCCAGGCTCGGGGCGGTCGGGCCCCACAGTCCGTACACGGGGCTAGTCCCGGGGCAGGCAGCCCCACAGTCCGGACACGGGGTGGACGAGCCCCACAGTCCGGACACGGGGCGGCCATAGTACGGACATAGGGCGGGCGGGCCCCACAGTCAGGACACGGGGCCCACAGTCAGGACACGGGGCGGGTGGGCTCCACAGTCAGGACACGGGGCAGGCGGGCCCCACAGTCCGGACACTGAGCTAATCCCGGGGCAGGCGGCTTCACAGTCCAGACCTGGGGCTAGACCTGGTGCAGACGGCCCACAGTCCGGACACGGGGTGGACGGGCCCCACAGTCCGGACACGGAGCAGGCATGCCCCACAGTCCAGACCTGGGGCTAGACCCGGAGCACGCGGCCCACGGTCCGGACAAGGGGTGGACGGTCCCCACAGTCCGGACACGGGGGGAGCCACAGTCCGGACATATGGCGGACGGGCCCCACAGTCCAGGCTCGGGGCGGACTGGCCCCACAGTCCGGACACGGGGCTAGTCCCGGGGCAGGCGGCCCCACAGTCCAGACCTGAGGCTAGACCAGGGGCAGGCGACCCCACAGTCCAGACACGGGGTGGACGGGCCCCACAGTCCTGACATGGGGCGAACATGCCCCACAGTCCAGACCCGGGGCAGGCGGCCCCACAGTCCAGACTCTGGGCGAGCGGTGGGCCCCACAGTCCGTACCCGGGGCTGGCGGGGGGCCCCACAGTCCGTACCCGGGGCTGGCTGGGGCCCCCACAGTCCAGACCTGGGGCTAGACTCGGGGCGGGCGGGGGGCCCCACAGTCCAGACCTGGGGCTAGACCCGATGCAGGCGGCCCCACAGTCCGGACACGGGGCGGACGGGCCCATAGTCCGGACACTGGGCGGCCGCAGTCCGGATATAGGGCGGCCGGGCCCCACAGTCCAGGCTCGGGGCTAGACCCTGGACGGACGGGCCTCACAGTCCAAGCTTGGGGCGGGCGTGCCCCACAGACCGGAAACGGGGCTAGACCCGGGGCAGGCGGACCCAAAGTCCAGACACTGGGCAGATGAGCCCCACAGTCAGGACACGGGGTTGGCGAGCCCCACAGTCAGGACACGGGGCGGGCGAGCCCCACAGTCAGGACACGGGGCGGGCGAGCCCCACAGTCTGGACACGGGGCGGGCGAGCCCCACAGTCAGTACACGGGGCGGGCGAGCCCCACAGTCAGGACACGGGGCGGGCGGGACCCACAGTCAGGACACGGGGCGGACGGGCCCCACAGTCCAGGCTCGGGGCGGACGGGCCTCACAGTCCGGACACGGAGCTAGTCCCGGGCCAGGCGGCCCCAAGTCTGGACACGGGGCGGATGAGCCCCACAGTCTGGACACGGGGCGGAGGAGCCCCACAGTCTGGACACGGGGCGGGCGAGCCCCACAGTCTGGACACGGGGCGGGCGAGCCCCACAGTCTGGACACGGGGCGGGCGAGCCCCACAGTCTGGACACGGGGCGGGCGAGCCCCACAGTCTGGACACGGGGCGGGCGAGCCCCACAGTCTGGACACGGGGTGGGCGAGCCCCACAGTCTGGACACGGGGCGGGCGAGCCCCACAGTCCGCACACGGGGCGGGCGAGCCCCACAGTACGGACACGGGGCGGGCGAGCCCCACAGTCCGGACACGGGGCGGGCGAGCCCCACAGTCCGGACACGGGGCGGGCGAGCCCCACAGTCCGGACACGGGGTGGGCGGGCCCCACAGTCCAGGCTCGGGGCTAAACCCGGGGAAGCCGGCCCCACATTTCAGACCCGGGGCGGGGGGCCACACAGTCCAGGCTCGGGGCGGATGGGCCCCACAGTCCAGGCTCGGGGTGGATGGGCCCCACAGTATTGGCTCGGGGCGAACGGGCCCCACAGTCCAGGCTCGGGGCGGACGGGTTCCACAGTCCAGACCTGAGGCTCGGCCCGGGGCAGGCGGCCACACAGTCCAGGCTCGGGGCGGATGGGCCCCACAGTCCAGACTCGGGGCGGATGGGCCCCACAGTATTGGCTCGGAGCGAACGGGCCCCACAGTCCACGCTCTGGCCCCACAGTCCACGCTCGGGGCGGACGGGCCCCACAGTCCACGCTTGGAGCGGACGGGCCCCACAGTCCAGACTCGGGGCGGACGGGCCCCACAGTCCAGGCTCGGGGCGGGCGGGCCCATAGTTACGACACGGGGCGGGCGGGCCCCACAGTCCGTACACGGGGCTAGTCCCGGGGCAGGCGGCCCCACAGTCCGGACACGGGGCGGACGGGCCCCACAGTTCTGACACGGGGCGGGCATGCCCCACAGTCCTGACCTGGGGCTAGAGCCGGGGCAGGCGGCCCCATAGTCCGGACACGGGGTGGACGGGCCCCACAGTCCGGACACGGGGCGGGCGGGACCCACAGTCCGGACACGGGGCGGGCGGGACCCACAGTCTGGACACGGGGCGGGCGGGACCCACAGTCAGGACACGGGGTGGGCGGGACCCACAGTCAGGACACGGGGCGGGCGGGACCCACAGTCAGGACACGGGGCGGGCGGGGGGCAGGCCCCACTGTCAGGACATTGGGCGGGCAGGCTCCACAGTCAGGATACAGGGCGGGCAGGCCCCACAGTCCGGACACAGGGCTAATCCCGGGGCAGGTGGCCCCACAGTCCAGACCTGGGGCTAGACCCGGGGCAGGCGGCCCACAGTCCAGACACGGGGTGGACGGGCCTCACAGTCCGGATACGGGGCGGGCATGCCCCATAGTCAAGACCTGGGGCTAAACCCGGGGCTGGCGGCCCCACAGTCCAGACCTGAGGCTAGACCCGGGGCAGGCGGCCCCACATTCTAGACACGGGGTGGACGGGCCCCACAGTCCGGATACGGGGCGGGCATGACCCATAGTCAAGACCTGGGGCTAGACCCGGGGCAGGCGGCCCTACAGTCCAGACCTGAGGCTAGACCCGGGGCAGGCGGCCCCACATTCTAGACACAGGGTGGACAGGCCCCACAGTCCTGACACGGGGCGGACATGCCCCACAGTCCAGACCTGGGGCTAGACCCGGGGTAGGCTGCCCCAAAGTCCGGACACGGGGTGGGCGGGCCCCACAGTCCAGGCTCGGGGCTAAACCCGGGGAAGCCGGCCCCACATTTCAGACCCGGGGCGGGGGGCCACACAGTCCAGGCTCGGGGCGGATGGGCCCCACAGTCCAGGCTCGGGGTGGATGGGCCCCACAGTATTGGCTCGGGGCGAACGGGCCCCACAGTCCAGGCTCGGGGCGGACGGGTTCCACAGTCCAGACCTGAGGCTCGGCCCGGGGCAGGCGGCCACACAGTCCAGGCTCGGGGCGGATGGGCCCCACAGTCCAGACTCGGGGCGGATGGGCCCCACAGTATTGGCTCGGAGCGAACGGGCCCCACAGTCCACGCTCTGGCCCCACAGTCCACGCTCGGGGCGGACGGGCCCCACAGTCCACGCTTGGAGCGGACGGGCCCCACAGTCCAGACTCGGGGCGGACGGGCCCCACAGTCCAGGCTCGGGGCGGGCGGGCCCATAGTTACGACACGGGGCGGGCGGGCCCCACAGTCCGTACACGGGGCTAGTCCCGGGGCAGGCGGCCCCACAGTCCGGACACGGGGCGGACGGGCCCCACAGTTCTGACACGGGGCGTGCATGCCCCACAGTCCTGACCTGGGGCTAGAGCCGGGGCAGGCGGCCCCATAGTCCGGACACGGGGTGGACGGGCCCCACAGTCCGGACACGGGGCGGGCGAGCCCCACAGTCAGGACACGGGGCGGGCGGGCTCCACAGTCAGGACACGGGGCGGGCGGGCCCAACAGTCAGGACACGGGGCGGGCGAGCCCCACAGTCAGGACACGGGGCGGGCGAGCCCCACAGTCAGGACACGGGGCGGGCGGGCTCCACAGTCAGGACACGGGGCGGGCGGGACCCACAGTCAGGACACGGGGCGGGCTGGCCCCACAGTCCAGACTGGGGCTTGACCCGGGGCAGGCGGCCCACAGTCCAGACATGGGGTGGACGGGCACCACAGTCCGGACACGGGGCGGGCATGCCCCATAGTTCAGACCTGGGGCTAGACCCGGGGCAGGCGGCCCCACAGTCCAGACCTGAGGCTAGACCCGGGGCAGGCGGTCCCATATTCTAGACACGGGGTGGATGGGCCTCACAGACCTGACACGGGGCGGACATGCCCCACAGTCTAGACCTGGGGCTAGACCCGGGGCAGGCGACCCACAGTCCGGACACGGGGTGGACGGGCCCCACAGTCCGGACACGGGGTGGACGGGCCCCACAGTCCGGACACGGGGCTAGTCCCGGGGCAGGCGGCCCCACAGTCTGGACACGGGGCGGATGAGCCCCACAGTCTGGACACGGGGCGGGCGAGCCCCACAGTCCAGACCTGGGGCTATACCCGGAGCAGGCGGCCCACAGTCTGGACACGGGGTGGACGGTCCCCACAGTCTGGACATGGGGGGGGCCACAGTGGGGACATAAGGCGGGCGGGCCCCACAGTCCAGGCTCGGGGCTAGACCCGGGGGCAGTCGGCCCCACAGTCCAGACCCGGGGCGGGGGGCCCCACTGTCCGGACCCGGGGCAAGCGGGGGATCCCACAGTCCGGACCCTTGGTGGGCGAGGGGCCCCACAGTCTGGAATCAGGGCGGGCGGGGGGCCCCACAGTCCGGACCTGGGGCTAGACCCGGGGCAGGCGGCCCCACAGTCCGGACACGTGGCGGCCGCAGTCCGGATATAGGGCGAGCCCCACAGTCTGGACTCGGGGTGGCCACAGTCCAGACATAGGGTGGGCGGGCCCCACAGTCCAGGCTCAGGGCTAGACCCGGGGCGGGGGGAACACACAGTCCAGGCTCGGGGCTAGACCCGGGGAATCCGGCCCCACATTTCAGACCCCGGGCGGACGGGCCTCACAGTCCAGGCTCGGGGCGGACGGGCCCCACAGTCCAGGCTCGGGGCGGATGGGCCCCACAGTCCAGACATGGGGCTAGTCCCGGGGCAGGCGGCCCCACAGTCCAGACCTGAGGCTCGACTCGGGGCAGGCGGCCCCACAGTCCAGACACGGGGTGGACGAGCCCCACAGTCCTGACATGGGGCGGACATGCCCCACAGTCCTGACATGGGGCGGACATGCCCCACAGTCCAGACACGGGGCAGGCGGCCTCACAGTCCGGACACGGGGTGGGCGAACCCTACAGTCCGGACACAGGGCGTCCGCAGTCCGGACATAGGGTGGGCGGGCCGCACAGTCCAGGCTCGGGGCCAGACCCTGGGCCAGACCCGGGGCAACCGGCCCCACAGTCCAGACTCGGGGCGAGCGGGGGGCCCCACAGTCCAGACTCGGGGCGGGCGGGGGGCCCCACAGTCCAGACCTGGGGCTAGACTCGGGGCGGGGGGCCCCACAGTCCAGACCTGGGGCTAGACCTGTTGCAGGCAGCCCCACAGTCCGGACACGGGGCGGACGGGCCCACAGTCCGGACACGGGGCCGCCGCAGTCCGGATATAGGGCGGCCGGGCCCCACAGTCCAGGCTCGGGGCTAGACCCGGCACGGACGGGCCCCACAGTCCAAGCTCGGGGCAGACGGGCCCCACAGTCCAAGCTCGGGGCGGGCATGCCCCACAGTCCGGACATGGGGCGGATGAGCCCCACAGTCTGGACACGGGGCGGATGAGCCCCACAGTCTGGACACGGGGCGGATGAGCCCCACAGTCTGGACACGGGGCGGGCGAGCCCCACAGTCAGGACACGGGGCGGGCGAGCCCCACAATCAGGACACGGGGCTGGCGCCCACCCACAGTCAGGACACAGGGCTGGCGGTGGGTGCGCCCCACAGTCAGGACACAGGGCTGGCGGGCCCCAAAGTCAGGACACAGGGCTGGCGGGCCCCAAAGTCAGGACACAGGGCGGGCGGGCCCCAAAGTCAGGACACAGGGCGGGCGGGCCCCACAGTCAGGACACAGGGCGGGCCCCACAGTCAGGACACAGGGCGGGCCCCACAGTCAGGACACGGGGCTAATCCCGGGGCAGGTGGCCCCACAGTCTAGACCTGGGGCTAGACCAGGGGCAGGCGGCCCACAGTCCAGACACGGGGTGGACGGGCCCCACAGTCCGGACGCGGGGCGGGCATGCCCCATAGTCCAGACCTGGGGCTAGACCCGGGGCAGGCGGCCCCACAGTTCAGACCTGAGGCTAGACCCGGGGCAGGCGGCCCACAGTCCGGACACGGGGTGGATGGGCCCCACAGTCCGGACACGGGGCGGGCATGCCCCACAGTCCAGACCTGGGGCTAGACCCGGAGCAGGCGGCCCACAGTCCTGACCTGGGGCTAGACCCGGAGCAGGTGGCCCACAGTCCGGACACGGGGTGGACGGTCCCCACAGTCCGGACACGGGGGGGGGGGCCACAGTCCGGACATAAGGCGGGCGGGCCCCACAGTCCAGGCTCGGGGCTAGACCCGGGGGCAGTCGGCCCCACAGTCCAGTCCCGGGGCGGGTGGCCCCACAGTCCGGACCCGGGGCAAGCAGAGGATCCCACAGTCCGGACCAGGGGCGGGCGAGGGGCCCCACAGTCTGGAATCGGGGCGGGCGTCGGGCCCCACAGTCCGGGCCTGGGGCTAGACCCGGGGCAGGCGGCCACACAGTCCGGACACGGGGCGGCCGCAGTCCGGATATAGGGCGAGGCCCACAGTCTGGACTCGGGGCGGCCACAGTCCAGACATAGGGTGGGCGGGCCCCACAGTCCAGGCTCGGGGCTAGACCCGGGGCAGCCGGCCCCACATTTCAGACCAGGGGCGGGGGGCCCCACAGTCCAGGCTCGGGGCGGACGGGACCCACAGTCCAGGCTCGGGGCGGACGGGCCCCACAGTCCGGACACGGGGCTAGTCCCGGTGCAGGCGGCCCCACAGCCCAGACCCGGGGAAGGCGGCCCCACAGTCCGGACCCAGGGTGGACGCAGTTCGGACATAGGGTGTGCGGGCCGCACAGTTCAGGCTCGGGGCCAGACCCGCGGCAACCGGCCCCACAGTCCAGACTCGGGGCGGGCGTGGGGCCCCACAGTCCGGACACGGGGCGGGCGGGCCCCACAGTCCGTACCCGGGGCTGGCGGGGGGCTCCACAGTCCAGACCTGGGGCTAGACTCGGGGCGGGCGGCCCCACCGTCCAGACCTGGGGCTAGATCCGAAGCAGACGGCCCCACAGTCCGTACATGGGGCGGACGGGCCCACACTCCAGACACGGGGCGGCCGCAGTCCGGATATAGGGCGGACGGGCCGCACAGTCCAGGCTCAGGGCTAGACCCGGGGCGGACGGGCCCCACAGCCCAGGCTCGGGGCGGACGGGCCCCACAGCCCAGGCTCGGGGCGGATGGGTCCCACAGCCCAGGCTCGGGGTGGACGGGCCCCACATCCCAGGCTCGGGGCGGACGGGCCCCACAGCCCAGGCTCGGGGCGGACGGGCCCTACAACCCAGGCTCGGGGCGGACGGGCCCCACAGTCCAGGCTCGGGGCGAACGGGCCCCACAGTCCAGGCTCGGGGCGGACAGGCCCCACAGTCCAGACCTGAGGCTAGACCTGGGGTAGGCGGCCCCACAGTCCAGATACGGGGTGGACGGGCCCCACAGTCCAGACCTGGGGCTAGACCCGGGGTTGGCAGCCCCAAAGTCCGGACACGGGGTGGACGAGCCCCACAGTCCGGACACGGGGAAGCCACAGTCCAGACATAGGGGCTAGACCCGGGGTAGCCGGCCCCACATTTCTGACCTGGGGCGGGGAGCCACACAGTCCAGGCTTGGGGCGGACGGGCCCCACAGTCCAGGCTCGGGGCGGATGTGCCCCACAGTACTGGCTCGGGGCGAACGGGCCCCACAGTCCACGCTCGGGCCCCACTGTCCATGCTCTGGATGGACGGGCCCCACAGTCCACGCTTGGAGCGGACGGGCCCCACAGTCCAGGCTCGGGGCGGGCGGGCCCATAGTTACGACACGGGGTGGGCAGGCCCTGTGGGCGGGCCCTACAGTCCGGACACGGGGCTAGTCCCAGGGCAGGCGGCCCCACAATCCGGACACGGGGCGGACGGGCCCCACAGTCCTGACACGGGGCGGGCATGCCCCACAGTCCTGACCTGGGGCTAGAGCCGGGGCAGGCGGCCGCACAGTCCGGACACGGGGTGGACGGGCCCCACAGTCCAGACATAGGGCGGGCCAGTCCAGGCTCGGGGCTAGACCCGGGGGCAGCTGGCCCCAAAGTCCAGACCCGGGGCGGGCGGGGGGGCCCCACAGTCCAGACTCGGGGCGGGCGGGGGGGCCCCACAGTCCAGGCTCGGGGCGGACGGGCCCCACAGTCCAGGCTCGGGGCTGATGGGCCCCACAGTCCAGGCTCGGGGCTGACGGGCCCCACAGTCCAGGCTCGGGGCGGGCGGACCCCACAGTCCAGGCTCGGGGTGGGCGGGCCCATAGTTACGACATGGGGTGGGCGGGCCCTGTGGGCGGGCCCTACAGTCCGGACACGGGGTTAGTCCCAGGGCAGGCGGCCCCACAATCCGGACACGGGGCGGGCATGCCCCACAGTCCTGACCTGGGGCTAGAGCCGGGGCAGGCGGCTGCACAGTCCGGACACGGGGTGGACGGGCCCCACAGTCCAGACATAGGGCGGGCCAGTCCAGGCTCGGGGCTAGACCCGGGGGCAGCTGGCCCCAAAGTCCAGACCCGGGGCGGGCCCCACAGTCCAGACCCGGGGCGGGCGGGCGGGGGGGCCCCACAGTCCAGGCTCGGGGCGGGCGGGCCCCACAGTCCAGGCTCGGGGCGGACGGGCCCCACAGTCCAGGCTCGGGGCTGATGGGCCCCACAGTCCAGGCTCGGGGCTGACGGGCCCCACAGTCCAGGCTCGGGGCGGGCGGACCCCACAGTCCAGGCTCGGGGTGGACGGGCCCCACAGTCCGGGCTCGGGGCGGACGGGCCCCACAGTCCGGGCTCGGGGCGGACGGGCCCCACAGTCCGGGCTCGGGGCGGACGGGCCCCACAGTCCGGACACAGGACGGACGAGCCCTACAGTCCGGACACGGGGCGGCCACAGTCCGGACATAGGGTGGGCGGGCCGCACATTCCAGGTTTGGGGCTAGACCCGGGGCAACCGGCCCCACAGTCCTGACATGGGGCGGACATGCCCCACAGTCCGGACACGGGGTGGACGAGCCCTACAGTCTGGACACGGGGCGGCCACAGTCCGGACATAGGGTGGGCGGGCCGCACATTCCAGGTTCGGGGCTAGACCCGGGGCAACCGGCCCCACAGTCCGGACACGGGGCGGACGGGCCCCGCAGTCTAGGCTCGGAGCAGACGGGCACCACAGTCCAGGCTCGGAGCGGACGGGCCCCACAGTCCGGACACGGGGCTAGTACCAGGGCTGGCGGCCCCACAGTCCAGACCTGAGGCTAGACCAGGGGCAGGTGGCCCCACAGTCAAGACACGGGGAGGATGGACCCCACAGTCCTGACACGGGCTTGACATGCCCCACAGTCCAGACCTGGAGCTAGACCCGGGGCAGGCAGCCCCAAAGTCCGGACACGGGGTGGACGAGCCCCACAGTCCGGACACGGGGCGGCCACAGTCCGGACATAGGGTGGGCCCCACAGTCCAGGCTCGGGGCTAGACCCGGGGCAGCCGGCCCCACAGTTCAGACCCGGGGCGGGTGGGGGGCCCCACAGTCCGTGCCCGGGGCTTACGCGGGGGCCCACAGTCCACACCTGGGGCTAGACTCAGGGCGGGCGGGGGGCCCCACCATCCGGACCCGATGCAGGCGGCCCCACAGTCCGGACACGGGGTGGACGGGCCCCACAGTCCAGATGCAGTGCGGCCACAGTCCGTACATAGGGCGGGCCCCACAGTCCAGGCTCGGGGCGTACAGGCCCCACAGTCCAGGCTCGGGGCGTACGGGCCCCACAGTCCAGGCTCGGGGCGGATGGGCCCCACAGTCCAGGCTCGGGGCGGACGGGCCCCACAGTCCAGGCTCGGGGCGGACGGGCCCCTCAGTCCAGGCTCGGGGCGGACGGGCCCCCCTTTTCCGCTCGGGGCGGGCGTGCCACACAGTCCAGGCTCGGGGCGTGCGGTGCCCACAGTCAGGACACGGGACGGGCGGGCTCCACAGTCAGGACACGGGGCGGGCGGGCCCCACAGTCCGGACACGGAGCTAATCCCGGGGCAGGCGGCCCCACAGTCTAGACCTGGGGCTAGACCCGGGGCAGGCGGCCCACAGTCCGGGCAGGTGGCCCACTGTCCGGACACGGGGTGGACGGGCCCCACAGTCCGGACATGGGGCGGGCATGCCCCACAGTCCAGACCTGGGGCTAGACCCGGAGCAGGCGGCCCACAGTCCGGACACGGGGTGGACGGTCCCACAGTCCGGACACGGGGGGGGACCACAGTCCGGACATAAGGCGGGCGGGCCCCACAGTCCAGGCTCGGGGCTAGAACCGGGGGCAGTCGGCCCCACAGTTCAGACCCGGGGCGTGGGGCCCCACAGTCAGGACACAGGGCGGGCTGGCCCCACAGTCGGGACACTCTGCGGGCGAGCCCCACAGTCAGGACACGGGGTGGGCGGGCCCATAGTTAGGACACGGTGCTAGTCCTGGGGCAGGCGGCCCAACAGTCCAGACCTGCGGCTAGACCCGGGGCTGGCGGCCGCAAAGTCCGAACACGGGTCTTACGTGCCCCACAGTCCTGACACGGGGCGGGCATGCCCCACAGTCCAGAGTTGGGGCTAGACCCGGGGCAGGCAGCCCCACAGTCCGGACACGGGGTGGACGGGCCCCACAGTACGGACACGAGGCGGCCACAGTCCGGACATAGGGCGGGCGGTCCCCACAGTCCAGGCTCGGGGCTAGACCCAGGGGCAACCGGCCCCACAGTCCAGGCTCGGGGCGGACGGGCCCCACAGTCAGGACACAGTGTGGGCGGGCCCATAGTTAGGACATGGGGCGGGCCCCACAGTCCGGGGACTGGGCTTGTCCCGGGGCAGGCGGCCCCACAGTCCGGACACGGGGTGGACGGGCCCCACAGTCCAGGCTCGGAGCGGATGGGCCTCCCTTTCCCGCTCGGGGCGGGCGTGCCCCACAGTCCAGGCTCGGGGCTAGTCCCGGGGCAGGTGGCCCCACAGTCGAGACCTGGGGCTAGACCCGGGGGCAGGCGGCCCCAAGTCAGGACACGGTGCGGATGGGCCCCACAGTCTGGACTCGGGGCGGGCGAGCCCTACAGTCAGGACACCCACAGGCCAGACACGGGGCTAATCCCGGGACAGGCGGCTTCACAGTCCAGACCTGGGGCTAGACCCGGGGCAGGCGGCCCACAGTCCGGACAAGGGGTGGACGGGCCCCACAGTCCGGATGCGGGGCGGGCATGCCCCACAGTCCAGACCTAGGGCTAGACCCGGAGCAGGCGGCCCACAGTCCGGACACGGGGTGGACGGTCCCCACATTCCAGACACGGGGGGGGGCACAGTCTGGACATAAGGTTGGCGGGCCCCACAGTCCAGGCTCGGGGCTGGACCCGGGGGCAGTCGGCCCCACAGTCCAGACCCGGGGCAAGCGGGGGATCCCACAGTCTGGACCCGGGGCGGGCGAGGGGCCCCACAGTCTGGAATCGGGGCGAGCGGGGGGCCCCACAGTCCGGACCTGGGGCTAGACCCGGGGCAGGCGGCCCCACAGTCCGGACACGGGGCGGCCGCAGTCCGGATATAGGGCGGGCCCCACAGTCCAGGCTCGGGGCTAGACCCGGGACGGATGGGCCCCACAGTCCAGGCTCAGGGCGGACAGGCCCCACAGTCCATCCTCGATGCGGACGGGCCCCGCAGTCCAGGCTCAGGTCGGACGGGCCCCACAGTCCAGGCTCGGGGCGGAGGGGCCCCACAGTCCAGGCTCGGGGTGGAGGGGCCCCACAGTCCAGGCTCGGGGCGGAGGGGCCCCATAGTCCAGGCTCGGGGCGGAGGGGCCCCACAGTCCAGGCTCGGGGCGGAGGGGCCCCACAGTCCGGACACGGGGCTAGTACCAGGGCTGGCGGCCCCACAGTCCAGACACGGGGAGGATGGGCCCCACAGTCCTGACACGGGCTTGACATGCCCCACAGTCCAGACCTGGAGCTAGACCCGGGGCAGGCAGCCCCAAAGTCCGGACACGGGGTGGACGAGCCCCACAGTCCGGACACGGGGCGGCCACAGTCCGGACATAGGGTGGGCCCCACAGTCCAGGCTCGGGGCTAGACCCGGGGCAGCCGGCCCCACAGTTCAGACCCGGGGCGGGTGGGGGGCCCCACAGTCCGTGCCCGGGGCTGACGCAGGGGCCCACAGTCCAGACCTGGGGCTATACTCGGGGCGGGCGGGGGGCCCTACCATCCGGACCTGGGGTGGGGGGCCCCACAGTCCAGTCCAGGGGCTAGACCCGATGCAGGCGGCCCCACAGTCCGGACACGGGGTGGACGGGCCCCACAGTCCAGATGCAGTGCGGCCACAGTCCGTACATAGGGCGGGCCCCACAGTCCAGGCTCGGGGCGGACGGTCCCCACAGTCCAGGCTCGGGGCGGACGGGCCCCACAGTCCAGGCTCGGGGCGGACGGGCCCCACAGTCCAGGCTCGGGGCGGACGGGCCCCACAGTCCAGGCTCGGGGCGGACTGGCCCCACAGTCCAGGCTCGGGGCGGACGGGCCCCTCAGTCCAGGCTCGGGGCGTGCAGTGCCCACAGTCAGGACACGGGACGGACGGGCTCCACAGTCAGGACACGGGGCGGGCGGGCCCCACAGTCCGGACACGGAGCTAATCCCGGGGCAGGCGGCCCCACAGTCTAGACCTGGGGCTAGACCCGGGGCAGGCGGCCCACAGTCCGGACACGGGGTGGACGGTCCCACAGTCCGGACACGGGGGGGGACCACTGTCCGGACATAAGGCGGGCGGGCCCCACAGTCCAGGCTCGGGGCTAGACCCGGGGGCAGTCGGCCCCACAGTTTTGACCCGGGGCGGGGGGCCCCACAGTCAGGACACAGGGCGGGCTGGCCCCACAGTCGGGACCATAGTTAGGACACGGTGCTAGTCCTGGGGCAGGCGGCCCAACAGTCCAGACCTGCGGCTAGACCCGGGGCTGGCGGCCGCAAAGTCCGAACACGGGTCGGACGGGCCCCACAGTCCTGACACGGGGCGGGCATGCCTCACAGTCCAGAGTTGGGGCTAGACCTGGGGCAGGCAGCCCCACAGTCCGGACACGGGGTGGACGGGCCCCACAATACGGACACGAGGCGGCCACAGTCCGGACATAGGGCGGGCGGTCCCCACAGTCCAGGCTCGGGGCTAGACCCGGGGGCAACCGGCCCCACAGTCCAGGCTCGGGGCGGACAGGCCCCACAGTCAGGACACAGTGTGGGCGGGCCTATAGTTAGGACATGGGGCGGGCCCCACAGTCCGGGGACTGGGCTTGTCCCGGGGCAGGCGGCCCCACAGTCCGGACACGGGGCGGACGGGCCCCACAGTCCTGACACGGGGTGGGCATGCCCCACAGTCCAGACCTGGGGCTAGACCTGGGGCAGGCGGCCCCACAGTCCAGACACGGGGCGGCCACAGTATGGATATAGGGCCGGCGGGCCCCACAGTCTAGGCTCGGGGCTAGACCCGGGGGCAGCCGGCCCCACAGTCCAGACCCTGGGCGGACGGGGGGCCCCACAGTCCAGGCTCGGGGCGGACAGGCCCCACAGTCCACGCTCGGGCCCCACAGTCCAATCTCGGGGTGGACGGGCCCCACAGTCCAGGCTCGGGGCGGATGGTCCCCACAGTCCAGGCTCGGGGCGGACGGGCCCCCCTTTCCCGCTCGGGTCGGGCGTGCCCCACAGTCCAGGCTCGGGGCGCGCGTGCCCCACAGTCCGGACACGGGGCTAGTCCCGGGACTGGTGGCCCTACAGTCCAGACCTGGGGCTAGACCCGGGGCAGGTGGCCCCAAAGTCCGGACTCGGGGCGGATGGGCCCCACAGTCTGGAGTTGGGGCGGGCGAGCCCCAAAGTCAGGACACGGGGCGGGCGGGCTCCACAGTCAGGACACTGGGCGGGCAGGCCCAACAGTCTGTATACGGGGTGGGCAGGCCTCACAGTCAGGACACGGGGCGGGCGGGCCCATAGTTAGGACAAGGGGCGGACGGGCCCCACAGTCCTGACACGGGGTGGGCATGCCCCACAGTCCAGACCTGGGGCTAGACCCGGGGCAGGCAACCTCACAGTCCGGACATGGGGCGGCCACAGTATGGACAGAGGGCGGACGGGCCCCAGTGTCCAGGCTCGGGGCGGATGGGCCCCACCGTCCAGGCTCGGGGCGGACGGGCCCCACAGTCCACGTTCTTGCCCCACAATCCACGCTCGGGGCGGATGGGCCCCACAGTTCACGCTCGAGGCGGTCGGGCCCCACAGTCCACGCTCGGGCCCCACAGTCCAGGCTCGGGGCAGACGGGCCCCAAACTCCAGGCTCGGGGCGGACGAGCCCCACAGTCCAGGCTCGGGGCGGACGGGCCCCACAGTCCAGGCTCGGAGCGGACGGGCCCCACAGTCCAGGCTCGGAGCGGACGGGCCCCACAGTCCAGGCTCGGGGCGGACGGGCCCCACAGTCAAGGCTTGGGGCGGATGGGCCCCACAGTCAAGGCTCGGAGCGGACGGGCCCCACAGTCCAGACATGGGGATAGTCCCGGGGCAGGCGGCCCCACAGTCCAGACCTGGGGTTAGACCCAGGGCAGGCGGCCCCAAAGTCCAGACACAGGGCGGACGGGCCCCACAGTCCAGACCCAGGGCGGCCGGCCCAACAGTCCAGACCCAGGGCGGGCGGCCCAACAGTCCAGACCCAGGGCGGGCGGCCCAACAGTCCAGACCCGAGTCGGGCGGCCCAACAGTCCAGACATGGGGCCAGACCCGAGGAGGGTGGCCAATTGGTGCAACATGTGCAGTTCCACAGGGACCCAAGATGTAAAGGGGCCACCACCACCTCCTAATCAGGTGAATTGTGCATTATGATGAGCTATGCCAATATACTGATAGAGGGGAACTGTCCAGACCCGAGGCGGGCGGCCCAACTGTCCAGACCCGAAGTAGGAAGTTCAACAGTCCAGACTCAAGGCGTGAAGTCCCACAGTCCAGACACGAAGCCAGGCCCGAGGTGGGCGGCCAACAGTCCAGACATGGGGCCATGCCCGAGGCGGCCCGCCCAACAGTTCAGACACGGGGCTAGATATACTGTTCTGATAGAGGGGCCCTCTTCTGGCTGTGTCCGCCCCTGACGTACAGATATACAGCAATATGCAGCAGGAGAGACAAGATCCAGGGAGATATCCGATCGCCAGAACTGGGGTCAGGAAGGAATTTTTTTCCCCCCTAGGGGGTTTTCTTCGCCTTCCTCTGGATCTTTGGTTCCAGTGGCTCTCATCAGGTCTGCACTATCCGCAGCAAGTTCTGTAGTCTCTATCGGGCCTGACCTGAGAGTCATTGTGAACTTTAATTTATTAAAGGGCCAGTAATATTTTTATTACAATGTGGCTTATTGCTATTCCAATAAAAAAATTAATAATAATATATTGTGTTGTGTGTTTTATTTGTGTGGACTTCACCCTACAGAAACAATGATGAGAGTGAACGCTGACGCTCAATATTCCAGAACTAGAACCAGACTTGGCTGATCCGGCATATAATAAAGTGTCTGTCTCATCTGCTGTATACATGATGGCAGCTGCTGCAGGACCAGGGAGTATAGAGGGTGCTACATACAGGAGCATCTCACAAAATTAGAATATCATCAAAAAGTTAATTTCAGTTCTTCAATACAAAAAGTCAAAGTCATATATTATATAGAGTCATTACAAACAGAGTGATCTATTTCAAGTGTTTATTTCTGTTAATGTTGATGGTTATGGCTTACAGCCAATGAAAACACAACAGTCATTATCTCAGTAAACTTAAATAATTAACAAAAAACACCTGCAAAGGCTTCCTAAGCATTTAAAAAGTCCCTTAGTCTGTTTCAGTAGGCTCCGCAATCATGGGGAAGACTGTTGACTTGACAGATGTCCAGAAGGCAGTCATTGACACACTCCACAAGGTCCCAGAGTTCCAATTTTAATTTGTTTCATTTCATTTGTTTAGCTGCTGGAGGTCTAGTGTGAAGTTTCCACCATCAGTGATGGTTTGGGGAGCCATGTCATCTTCTGGTGTAGGTCCACTGTGTTTTATCAAGACCAAAGTCAGCGCAGCCGTCTACCAGGAAATTTTAGAGCACTTCATGCTTCCCTCTGCTGACAAGCTTTTGGAGATGGAAATTTCATTCTCCAGCAGGACTTGGCCCCTGTCCACACGGCCAAAAGTACCAATACCTGGTTTACACACAACAGTATCACTGTGCTTGATTGGCAGTAAACTCGCCTGACCTTAACCCCATAGAGAATCTATTATAGAGAATCTATGGGGTATTGTCAAGAGGAAGATGAGAGACCCCAGACACAACAATGCAGACGAGCTGAAGGCTGCTATCAAAGCCACCTGGGCTTCCATAACACCTCAGCAGGGCCACAGGCTGATCGCCTCCATGCCACATTGCCGCATTGATGCAGTAATTGATGCAAAAGGAGCCCCGACCAAGTATTGAGTGCATTTACTGAATATACATTTCAATAGGCCAATATTTCGGATTTTAAAATAATTTTTCAAGCTGTTATAAAGTATTCTAATTTACTGAGATAATGACTTTTGTGTTTCCATTGGCTGTAAGCCATAATCATCAACATTAACAGAAATAAACACGTGAAATAGATCCCTCTGTGTGTAATGACTCTATATAATATAGGAGTTTCACTTTTTGTATTGAAGAACTGAAATAAATTAACTTTTTGATGATATTCTAGTTCTGTGAGATGCACCTGTAATAGAGCAGGTCACATATAACTCCAGCCCAAGTGACATCACCAGTGTTTTGGGGGTCGGTCTCTGTGATGGGGGCACTTATATTGTATTGGTCCTATAAAACACACTACCTGAAAGACTGATGACCAGATCACAGCAAAACAGAATGCAGGAAACCCAGGAAAATGGCTAAATAGGTGTCACAGGGTGCAATAAGTAGCCATGGGCCCCAAGACAAAACTAGGGCCTCACTCAGAAATGAACACAATAGCCCATTTACCAAGGCTGGCTATAGGTAGGAAAGCAGATACTTGGAGGGATTTGTGCCAAATTTTCCACCTATTTATTAGAACGAAGAAAATAGTGTTACAGGGTCAGGATAGGGTTAAAAATCTTGTGAGTTTATTTGTAGTAAAAAATATATAAAAACATCACCATAGGTCGCGATCCTAACCAGAATAATGTTTAACCGCAAATGCGTTTCCGACTTGCATCTTTAGTTATTGCAATAGGATAGGACAGATACACAATTCCAGTTAAAGGGAATCTGTCAGAAGGTTTTGCTACGTAATCCGAGATCAGCATGATGTAGGGGCAGAGAGCCTGATTCCAGCGATGTATCACTTACTAGACTGCTTGGTGCAGTTTTGATAGAATCCCTGCTTTCTCTGTTGTAAATGAAGCAGTGCTCAGAATGTTAAGCCCTGTGTAACCCCGCCCACGCTGGCAGATTCCTGTGTACAAACTGCAAATCAGTGGTGAGGGCGGGGTTACACAGATGAGCCTGACTGGCCTGTACCTGAGACCTAGTCAGGCAGTGATCATCTCCTGTTGATAAAACATGGATTGTATTGAAACTACAACACACAGCCTAATAAGTGACACATCCCTGGAATCAGGATATCTTGCTCTACATCATGCTGCTCTCAGATTAAGTAGCAAAAATCTGCTGACAGATTCCCTTTAATAAAGTACATGTCCTGTTTTGTATCTCCCAGAGCAATGTCATCAGTGTCGCTCACCACCAATGCAGATGTGAGTGGTGCCGGACAACCTCTTTATGTCAAATAATTCCCTGCAGAGCTGGCATCCATCTGAGGAGATGTAACATATCTGCCTGACAGGTGGGTGGAGATGAATTGGTTGATATATCCCACTCTTAGTCCACTTGGCTAAAAAGATGATTTACATCCAGGGAAGAGGGACAGAGGGGCAGGAACACAAGAAAAGCAACGCCGTATTCAGAACAGGGGCATTTACACCAGGTAAAAAATTACATCGTTATGGAAAGTGACAGGTTCTCTTTAAAGGGATTTCAGAAGACTGAGAACACCTACAACACCTGAAATGGACGACCCACATCTCTGGTTTACTCTATTATGACCGGCTATTAATGGAAAAAGTATGGAAATGGGACCAGTCGTGTGCAGGGTCCTCACATACAAAGGTTGAAAAAAAGATGATGGGGCTGGTATCTACTATAGACAAGTTGTGGGGCCGCACATCAACTAGTCCATAAACCTCCTGCAATCAGCAGCAAACCAAAGACAAGTGCGAAGCATCATGCTCCGTGTGCATTACCTAATTCCCTATTAGTTATTAATTTGTGGGGATAATTTGGGACATTAATTTGACTGCTGGTTCTATTAGCTCAATAGGTCCACAGGAATCCTTGATTAGTTTAGGAAAGGGCATCCACTATGGTTACTGGACACATGAAGTCCCCCACAACCACGATCCCCATACACAATAGATACAAGGTAGAAAGTCTTGCCCTGTTGAACACAACACCTGACTTGAGGCCACCACATCTTGGTTGTCAAATGTTCTTGCTTCTCTAGGGCTCTTCTCAGATATTCATTATACCAGCTCCCCAGAATACCAAAGCTAGGGTGGGTGACCGCAAGCCCTGGTGGATGTCATAACTGCAGCCACCCAGGGGCAATACTCCATAACAACAATCCCCTGAGGTGGTGTAGGATGTAAGGACCTATTCACACTACATTCAGCGCTGCATTCAGGTCTTTACACAAGGCTTACAACTGAATCCCTGAAATTCAGGATTGTGCTGTCTGAAATGAGACATCTGAAAGCAGAGCAAATGGAGCCTAAAGATTCATACTTTAGGCTCGGTTTGCCTTTGTTCAAATCAATGGAAAAAATCCCCATCTCTACATGTCTGACAGCCATTCTATTCCAGCGTCAGCTGAATTCCAACCACAGTCCACCTCATTCTACTTAATGTGCTGCTGATTAGGTGATCACCTGAACCAAATCTTATGTAATGAGGGAAAGGATAAAAAACACTGCTGTGGTCTTCACAATCCTCTTGTAATAGGACAAGCTGGATGGCAAAATAAGTGCTAGGAATAGCCCAAAAGTAATTTGAATGAAAAACTAACTTTTAACCATGCCAAAGGAGTTGAAAAGAAAAGTCTTGAGTGAGGAAAAGAAGGGCTCAATTCTGGCTTCTCTAGCAGAGGGATACAGTGAGCGTCATGTTGCCTCCATCCTTAAAATTTCAAAGACGGCAGTCCATTACAACAAGGTCAAGCAGCAGACATTGGGGACAACAAAGCTACAGACCGGCAGAGGGCGAAAGCGACTCTCCACTGACCGGGATGACCGTCATCTTATTCTAATGTCACTCAGCAACCGCAGGATGACATCAAGTGACCTACAGAAGGAATGGCAAATGGCAGCTGAGGTGAAGTGTACGGCAAGAACAGTTCATAACGGGCTCCTAGAGACCTCAAGTCATGTAAAGCTAGAAAAAAGCCTTTCATCAATGAGAAGCAAAGGAGAGCCAGGCTGAAGTTTGCCAAAGACCATAAGGATTGGACCATAGAGGACTGGAGTAAGGTAATCTTCTCTGATGAGTCTAATTTTCAGCTTTGCCCAACACCTGGTCGTCTAATGGTTAGACGGAGACCTGGAGAGGCATACAAGCCACAGTGTCTTGCACCACTGTGAAATTTGGTGGAGGATCGGTGATGATCTGGGGATGCTTCAGCAAGGCTGGAATTGGGCAGGTTAATCTTTGCGAAGGACGTATGAATCAAGCCGCATACAAGGTTATCCTTGAAAAAACACTTGCTTCCTTCTGCTCAGGCAATGTTCCCCAACTCTGAGGACTGGTTTTTCCAGCAGGACAATGCCCCATGCCACACAGCTAGGTCAATCAATGTGTGGATGAAGGAGCACCACATCAAGACCCTGTCATGGCCAGCCCAATCTCCAGACCTGAACCCCATGGAAAACCTCTGGAATATAATCAAGAGGAAGATGGATAGTCACAAGCCATCAAACAAAGAAGAACTTCTTACATTTTTGTGCCAGGAGTGGCATAAGGTCACCCAAAAGCAGCGTGAAAGACTGGTGGAAAGCAGCCAAGACACATGAAAGCTGGGATTAAAAATCATGGTTATTCCACCAAATATTGATTTCTGAACTCTTCCTGAGTTAAAACAGGAGTATTGTTGTTTCTAAATGAATAAGAACTTGTTTTCTTTGCAGTATTTGAGGTCTGACAGCACTGGTTCTCTGGTTCTCTGTTTCTTTTTTATTATTTTGACGATTTCTCATTTGCTGCAAATAAATACAAAATTTTTAGCTTTGAATTTCGGAGACAAGTTGTCAGTAGTTTATAGAATAAAACAACAATGTACATTTTACTCAAAAATAGACCTATAAAGAGAAAAATCAGAGAAAATGAAAATGAGCTGTGTATATATAGATATATATAGATATATACACACACACATTATATACATACACACATTATATTATATACACACACACATATCTATGTGGCGCCCCTGAGGGTTCGGTCACCACAGAGGTACTGCATCTCACCCAGAGCTGTGGTATCTCACTCTCAGGTAAGGGAGGAGTACAGCTCAGGACCCCAACACCTGCATTCATTACACCACACTTCAGAGGGCGGGGCGAGATTGCTCCTACGGGAGAGCACAGTCCCTGGTCCCTGGCTGGAGTGGGGGGAACCTAGTAAAGGGGTGTGGGTGGAGGACGTAGTTAAGGGGAGCACATAGAAGGAAGAAATAAAAAGAGAAACCACCTTAGAAAGACAGATTAGTCTGAGGAGGAAAGTGCCAGGAGCAGAGGCTCTGTAGGAGCTCTTTTCCAGAGGCGGGCCTAGCCAGTGAGGCCCAAGGCTGAGAGGAAGAAGAGAAGGAGAGGAGAGGGAGCAGGAAGGCTCCAGGAACCAGAAGAAAGGATCCCAGGGGTACAGGCAGTGCGAGAGGCCACCCGTACGCCCGAATCTGCCGGGAGGTGGAGGGGTCAGGCTGCATACAGGGAACTGGTCCCTCAACTAGTAGAAGATTGCACGTCTTAACTAGAAACCGGAGGCTGCAGTATTTCATGTCCAGTAGCCAACATTCCATACCAGTCTCACCAGGAAGGTAGCTATATAGGACCCAGGGGACGGAACAGACGTCGCCCGCCAAGGCCCCCAGGTACTGGACTGGGACACTTGGTATGAGGTTCAGGGAGACAGCCAGAGAGAGGACACAGAAGGGGGTCCTGCTATGTACTCCGGAGTTACCTGGGGGTGGACTGAACCCCTCACTGAGTAAATGCAGCACGGCACGGGAAGTTACCTTGACGTCTGTAACTTGGACTGCAATAACTGTGAGTAAAGATCCAGAGGACTGCACCACCTTGTCTGTGTTTCTTGCAGCGCCATCACTCCCTGCACTACAACGCCCAGCGCAACCTACAACAACATCTACACTGCCCTGGAGCTAGCTCTTCCTGTGGAGAGCCACACCATCCCTGCTGCAGTAACATCAGCTTCAGAGGACGGCTCCACAGCGGCCGCTCCCTTTAGCCGCATTCCACAGGTGGCGTCACAAACTTTAACATAAACTATAAAAATCCCCTGTAAATATATCCCTTTTTATTGACCACCCTGGATCACGAACCGGGTCACCGCCACTGTGACATCCCCCAGCATCTACCGGCCCGGCACCGGGTACCCCACGGCCCAGGGGGAGCGTCATATATATCGGCAGAGCATCCCTCTCAAAGTCTGCACCGCTCTCGCTCACTAACTCAAGCAACCTGCACCGCCTCGCACCCCTCTAGCACACGCACACAGCACCCCCTTGCATCCCTCTATCCCACACACCCTGCATATCCATGCACACTTATCAACTGTGCGAAGGTCACTGGTAAAATACTGGAGGGGAAATATGTGTCAATCAGGATGTTACCATCAGTGATATGAACCCGGAAAAATGCTCCAGCATACTAAGTGCTGAGAGGGGTTAATCGACCATGCTAAGGGCTCGGTTTAGTGAACAGCTAAAGAGTGGGTAGGAGGCTGTTCACCATATCTCCACCCCAGGGTATGGGCCAGAAGGTAAATACGAATCTTTTGGACTCATTCAGTGTTTGGTGTGTCTGTAGATGAGAGCACCAGAGCTGTGCTCATGTTAAAAAGAACTGAACCTATTTGTTTTCCTAATTTTGGACTGGTTTATGCAGTACAATTTTAATAAATCAGTTGAAAACTTAAACAGAAAATGTTCCTGTATCTACCTCTAAGAAGCTGAGTGAGTCGACCTACTATACCACACACCCTGCACCCCTTTATCCCACACCCCTTACTACTCAGATGTGTTTTCTTCCATTTGGACAAGAAGCTGATTAGTGCGCCCCAGCAACCTGCCACCCTAGGCACCCGCCCTCCAGTGCCTAGCGGCTAATACTGCCCTGCTCAGGAATAAAAACAAACTCAAATCTGTCTTGGACAAAACAAGATAGACTGCCAGAACAGTGAGGTGTCAGGTTACACCTGCATTTATACTGCAAGGAGAGGGAAGGGAGAGGAGGGGGCAGAGACAAAAAGACACAGGCGGATGGAGCCACAGCTTATAGGTAATGTATTTCTCTTTGATGGATTTACAGCCACAGCACAGTAATGCTGTATAATGTTCACATTGCTTCTGTTGCTACGGTCTTTGTGCTCAGAGCAAGAGCAGGAAGAATCCATCATGTCCGTGTACGGTATAGACATCATAGTAGCTAATCTCCACCCACTAGCTCAGAGAGGACTGAAAATCAGAGATAGAGCCTGCAGAGGGGAAACTGATGAAAACACACGATTCAAGTCATATAATAACCAGAAATAGTGACAGCCTGTTCTGACTAGTCACCTGAAAGGACAGGTACCCTTTAAAAGGAATCTGTCAGAAGGATTACACGCCTCAAACTATTTATATGCACATGTAACTCTTGCAAATACAAGTACAGTCATTCCTTTTGCTAGAGTCTATTCCTCCATTACAGAGAAAGCTGCATTTGAATCGATAAGCAAACGAGGCTGAAGTACTTTGGGTGTGTGGAAGCACTTCCAATGCCTCTGCTCTTCCCAGCTGTATTTCCCACCTATTGATGCCTTTTGCTTAACTGTCTCCTCCTTTTGGATTCTGGTCGATCAGATGCCCCTGCAGAGCAGACCCTGGTACATGTGAGTAATTGGTAAAGAGATTATGTGGCGCCCCTGAGGGTTCAGTTGCCACAGAGGTACTGCACCTCACCCAGAGGTGTGGTATCCCCTTCTCTCAGGTAAGGAGGGAGTGCTGCCCGGAACCCCAAAACCTGCATCCAACACTACACTACTCCAGCCCGGCTGGAAGGGCAAGATGCAATGTGTTTTCCTGCTGAGCCCTGTCCCTGGCTGGAGTGGGGGGAACCTAAAGGTAGGGGGAACCAGTAGTGGGTGTGGGTGGAGGAAGTAGTTAGAGGGAGCACTTTGACAGTAGGTATATAAAGGGAAGCCATCTTAGGATGGCAGTGGAGTAAGAGGAGTGAGTGAGTGAGGACAGTCTGGGAGCAGAGGCTTTTTAGGACCTCTGCTCCATAAGTAGGGCCCAGTCCTAGAGGCCCAGGTGGGGAGCAGAGGAGTAGGCTCCGTTCTAAGTAAGGGATCCCAGGGGGTACGGCGAGTGCAGGACAGCACCCGTACGCCCCGAATCTGCCAGAAGACAGAGGGATCGTAGGCCGCAAGAAGGGGACCGGCCCCTGGTCCAGCCGTGTTACTCTAAGTCTCAGCTGGGAAAACCGGAGGCTTCTGGCTTATGGCTTATATAGTCAGTTGCCGAAGCCTCATTCTAATCCCCGTGAGGGTCAAGCAGGTCCGGGAACTCCGACGAGACAGGAAGAACTTCAGAGCACCCGAGCGGGATTGAGAGTGGGGAAGCGCAGGGCAGGAGGGAGAAAGACCCAGCGTGAAGACGGTCTAGCTAGGAACACAAGAAAGTGGGGTTCTGTCAGGTGCTCCTAATCGGCCTGAGGAAGTGCTGAACCCCTGCCTGGTGAACGCAGCGCGACGTGGGAGGCTGACACCTGTAAAGTGCACGAGTGGAACTATCATAAGAACTGTGAGTAAAGACTCGGATGACTGCACCACACTGCCTCCGTCCATTCCTTTCATCTGCGCCATCTTTCCTTCCCTGCACTACAACGCCCAGCGCAACTTACACTACCTACACTGCCCTGGAGCCACACCATCCCTGCTGCAGTAACATCAGCTTCAGAGGACTGCTCCACAGCGGCGGCTCCCTTTTGCCGCGTTCCACGAACTTTCCAAATCCCCTATATATTTCCCCTTTTTGCTGACCGCCATGGGTCACAGACCGGGCCAGCCACCGTGATATCCCCCACCGGCATACACAGAGGCCCGGCTGCCGAGTAACCCTCGGCCGAGGGGGCGCGTCAATTACTCACTAATAAAAATCCTGTATACTTAGTATCTTCCCCATTCTTACAATTCTAGGACAAGGGAGCCCCTGCTGCACCAGTATCTGCACCCAAAAGGGCTGTCTAGGTCTCAGGTAAATCTAGAAGATGTGCTCTCTGCAGTATAAAATTGCCTGGGAAACAGCTATGTGAGAGGTGGACCTCTAAAATCATCAGGGATGAACAGTCTACTTTTCTATCTGACATGAGGTCCATGATTAGAGAGGAGGTGCAAACTTCAATCTCTAATTTCGTTCCCCCACAGACATCTCAGCCAGGTCCCCGTGCTAAGAGACCAAGATGGGAGATGGAGCTAAGCTCAGAAGAGGACATACAATCCCTTGATTCTGATCAGGATGAGGAAGGAAAGATCTGCTCAGAATCCCCAGAAGAAGGGAAAAAATATATTTTTTCTCCTCTGACAACACAGACAAGATCCTACTGGACTGGGGTGTCTGGGGCCCACCAGGGAAATTAACTCCAGGGGCCCACCCACCCGGGCCCACCCTTCAGCTATTTGCAAATACCTGTTAGCCGTTATACCCATTATATTGGCGGCTCCTGCCCATCACTGTGCGCTCACCAGAACTGCGATGTACAATTACTGTAGTTTGCATTAAAGGGTTTTTATTGGTGAAAACAAGTTATCAGCGATGCACAAGTTGGGAAGGTGATCACTTATTTATTGGTGGAATCCGCACTGTCAGAAGATTGTGGCACTTTGAGTATTTGGTGAGATTTTTACCTCAGTATTTGTAAGACAAAACCAGGAGTGGAGCAATCCGAGGTCATGTTTTATGCATTTCTCACCCACTCCTGGTTTTGTCTTATAAATACAGAGGTGAAAATCTCACCAAATGCCAACTTGCTTTCTCTGGTGAACCTCTGTAACTGCATCTCTGCTGCTGTGTAATAGTCACAGGGCAGGGAGGGGTTAAACATCCAAGTATTTAATATCTATTGGAAATAAAGAGGTTTCCCCTTATTGATATCAGATAAAACAAATGACCAACCACAATCCACTCTACCAAGACCAATATTACCAGATAGAAGGCAGAAATACCACCACACCATGACCAGATCACATATTACCACCACATAGTGCCCAAATAATGCCACATACAAGGCACAAATACCGCCACACCATGACCAAAGCACATAATATCACCACATAGTGATCAAATGCTACCAGATACAAGGTATAAATACTGACACACCATGAGACCACATATTACCACCACATAGTGACTGAATAATACCACATACAAGGGACAAATATCGTCATGTCATGACCAAAGCACATAATGGCACCACATAGTGACAAATAATACTAAAATAATAAAAATGTAAAAAAAGCTCTGTATATAGTGTCAGTGTACAGGTTATACAGTGCTCACCAGTGACATTATACACAGGAGCTCTGTATATAGTGTCAGTGTACAGGTAATACAATGATCACCATTGATATTATACACAGGAGCTCTGTATATGTCAGTGTACAGGTAATGTAATGATCACCATTGATATTATACACAGGAGCTCTGTAAATAGTGTCAGTGTACAGGTTATACAGTGATCACCAGTGACATTATACACAGGAGCTCTGTATATAGAGTCAGTATACAGGTAATACAATGATCACCATTGATATTATACACAGGAGCTCTGTATATAGTGTCAGTGTGAATGTATAGGTAATACACATACTCACAAGTTCTTTATCTGCAGACCGATATATCACATCTTCTATGCAGGACTTATCTCTGCAGAAAATAACATAGTTAGCTATAACTGATCACTTCCAGAGTACAATCCACACTTTTCCCAAGATTTCTACACTACATGAAATGACAAAAAAAGCAACATAGCACTGCACTACACAGTAACAGTGCTCCAGTGTCATTCTGTGCCTGCTCATCTGTCAGCAGACATATTTGTCTGATGGCAAAGATCTAGCAGAGCTGAAGACAGAAGACCCATGGATGACGTCGGAGCGAGGATTTTTTTTAATTAAAGATGGAGTCCCTTAGGCTTAGTTTCCCACGCAGCATAATAGCCGCATATTCCTGCTTTTATGCGGCGCTCCTGTCATCAGGATTTTGATAATTTTGAGTATTTGTTCAACAGAGGTTGATTTTGAAAGGAGAGCGGAGGAAATGAAACACAGGTTCTTAGATCGCGGATATAGTCGAAGAAGTATTAAGCATGCCTATAATCGAGCCAAAACCAGTAATCGTCAACAATTAATGTATTCTAATCGAGCTCACAAACAAGAGAACTGTGTCAGGATGGTGACACGGTACCATTCACAATGGCGCAAAATGTGTGATGTGCTTAGGAAACACTGGCCCATTTTACTTGCGGATGAGACGTTGCGCCAATATTTGCCTATGTATCCGTCAGTCACAGCCCGTCGATCTCCGAGCCTCTGAGATCACTTGGTAAGGAGCTACCTTACACCTAAAACTCAGAAGAAAATTGGCGAAATAGGATTGGCTGAAATAAGACAAACGTGGGGTTGTACCCCATGTGGTTCATGTATTTCGTGTCCAAACATCGAACATACTAAAAAGTTTCTTTCATCCAGTGGGAAAGAATTGACTATCCTACACTCCATTACGTGTACAACACGTAATGTCATTTATCACGCTACATGGCCTTGCTCTTTGGTATACATAGGTCTGACCACTAGGATGTTAAAGACCAGAGCGAGGGAACATGGACGTGATATTATGGCAGCAGCCACTGAGGATAATTTGGAGTTGTTGAAAACAATCCCTAGACACTTTAAAAACTATCATGCCTGTGATCCATCAGGTCTTCAAGTTAAAGGCATCGATCATGTGTATAGTACGTTGCGTGGAGGTAGTGCTAGTCGCCTACTTGCACAGAAAGAATCCAGATGGATTTGGCTATTGCAAACATTACATCCTCAGGGCCTCAACAAGTCCTTAAGCTTTTCACCATTCCTCTGATTGCCTCTATGTCTCCCCCACCCCTGCACCCGCTAGATTTATCTGTATTTTAATGATGTTTATAATCCCCCCCCCCCTTGTTTTATCCTCTGTTGTCTAATTAATGTTCATTTTTTCCTTAGTACATACTCTTTTGTCCTTGGTTGCGGCTGCCTTCCGTGTCTCTTTCTGCTTGTTACTCCTATTGATGGATGGCTGTGGACGATTTATACATCTTGATTAATCAATGATTCTCCTGGACTACTGACAATAGGTCACAGAGATATTATCATCTACTGGGACAAAGAAAAGCTACGCAACGAATGAATTCATCTAATTGCTGGATATACTTGATATTGAGCTGTATTATGGGTGTATTGTGTTTTTTGTATTTTATGCTTACAACCTATTGTGTAGGATTTAATTGTTGAATGTTTCTATCATTTTTCTCCATTACACAGTGTACTGTATCTTTTATATGTACATATTACACCGCATTTTTTGTGGTTTTTGACTGGTGCTCTCCGTTGGGGCAATGGCGCCATGCCCCCATGGACAGTATTTTTCGGTAATATTTAGTTACAATATTGGATTAACATTAGCCATACAATTGATATGAAGAATGTCTTTTGATTATAATTGGCTACTGATGGCAATTATATGGGGGAAGGGGTCCCACAGCTATGCATCTACTGAGATATATCCTGCTTCTTTTGATCTGCGATTTCTTTCCGTTGTGATATGTTATCTGTTCACACTTATTATTCTGTGATTGGTTCATTATTGCGTTAGTTGGGCACTATTGGGTTAAATAGCTGTGGTTTAGCCACGACTCTTCTCATTAGATCTGATTGTCCACTTCCTATATTCATTTATCTACACTTTTGTTGGGCGTTTTATAATGTATACTTACCACATTATAGCGCTATGTCCCCTGTTATGGGCTTTCCCCGTTGGTCAGATTGTGATGTCACAGCGATTTTCGTCCATGTGACCTGGGGGGTGTGGCTTGTATTTATGTGTGGCGAGGGGCGGATGACTGTGTTCCGACGCGTCATAGCAAGTCCCGCTCATGTGACCTGGGAGGTGTGGTTTGTTATCACGGGGGACGAGGGGCAGATGATTGCGTCCTGAAGCGAAGGGGTCCTACTATATACTTCCGGATGTGAGTGGTAATACAGGGGCACACGTGACTCTATATGTATGTATTATGATGAGCGGTTGGCTATTCTAATAGCTGCGTCCTGTCTTACTTTCACCCATTGGACAATAAGTAATACTTAAGGGATACCGGTTCCAGACATACTATAACCCCCAGAAGAAGGCACAGCGCCGAAACGCGCGTAGGGGTGACGATACCTGGACTGATAAACAATACATATGTGAGTAATACTACATTCCCACTTATTTTCAAGTGCTAAATGGATTTACTTTTATATCAACTATTTATGCACTGTGCACCTTAGCATTTGCATTGAAGCTTTGATATTATGCTTACAGCTGGGATAAGGCATGTGGTTTACATACCCATGCCCGTATTTTCTTCAACTATGTAGGTTTAATCTATTTATTATATGATTGTATTGGTCTTGGCATCTCTATTACAGCTCACTACTTATGTATTTATGCCACTTTTTCAATATGGATGTTTTTTTAATTAATGTGTATTAATAAATTTATGAATTTTTTGCAAAATTATGTTCTTATACGTCATTTTTTCTATATGATTTGCTATTATAGACGTTGAACAGAGTCTCATTGTCCTACTATTGAGAACTAATTGTGTATGTGACCTTGGTGGTCAGTTAATCTGTCTCAGGATTTTGATAAGTAAACTACAGGCAGTGAAAGGTTGGCACTGTTACACTGATTAAACAAGAACCATAAGACAGATTTCTTCAACCCAGGTATCATTTTAATCTGTGTTTGTGACGCGCCCCTGGGCCTGTGTCGCGCTGCGTTGCGCACGCGGGAGCTTACCCGGAGCCGGATCTCTTGAGGGTTGTAGTCTCGTGGCGGTGATCCGGTCCGTGCCCAGGGAGTCAGACTAAGTGGCGCTGTATTAGCGGTAGATGTTGGACGACTACGCCACCCGTTGAGTACAGCTAAGGAGCTGCTGCTGCAGGGCAGACCGCTGAGGCCGGTGGTAGGATTGTGCAGCGTGATAGTATAACCCCCAACGGGAGGGGTATGGCCTCAGGGCAGCCGACGTGGATGATGGGGGTAGCAGGAACCACTCGGAGACGGCACGGTGTAGTTCAGGGTCTTTACTGGTGACAAAGATAGACCCTCCCGGAGTACTGGCTAGCGATTGGGGCCTGGTCAGTCCTTGAGCAGATGGGATCTCCCCTGGCCAGGCGGAGTTGTAGGCCTCCCAAACTAACGATACTCTTCCGGCTACCTTGCTAGAGGCGGGTATAAGTAGCCCACGTCCCTGAGTGTACCGTGTGGTGCTCACCCGTATGGCCGGTGACTCGGGGCCTTCTAGTAGCTTCCGCTCCACGACGGCGGTGCTGGTCCCACGCGTGTGACCGTGCCTTCGGGTTTCTGGGCCAGAGGACCTGCAATCCCCTGCCGGTCGGTTTCTGCTGCTGGATAGGAGTTAGTCCCCACAGCCTCGGACTCCGGGTCCGGTGATAACTTCTCAGTCAGGGCGAGCTCTGCAGCTGCCAGCCCCTGACTCCTTGTAGTACTGCTCCCACAGAGCTCCTGATGTTCTTTTCCTATATCTGCTTCTCTGTCTCTACTTCTTCTCTACTCCCCAACCCTGCCTCAGCCCTAGGTTTATATAGGGGAAGTTCTTCCCCTCCCAGGACTGGGCAGGAGGTGTGGCATGCACAGGATCCCTGACCAAGAGACCTCCCACCTGCTCTCAGACATAACATTGCCGTTACTGTGGAAACCAGACCCCTGGGGTGCCACATTCCCCCCTAGTGAAATTTAGTACTCCGGGACTAAACATATTTTTAAACATAACAAGGTATAAACAATAATAGTACAATAAGAAAAACACATAAAGATGGTTACGGCGTGTCCGCAACCGGTTGCAGTTTTTGAAGAAAAGCAAGGTGTCCATTTCACCAAAACAGGGAGACGTAACCAGGTAGGGGTCTGTCCTGCCCCGAGTCCTTAACAGTCTTTAGTCCATTCCTAGGTTACGCTCCAACCATGTACAAGGATTCCCGGTAAATCCACCAAGGACTCCTATAAATAACTAGAAACACATAATTATACACAAGCAACAAGAAAAACAGGTAACCACAAATAAAACAATTTATACACTTCAAATCCTCCAACGTGCGGGTAACTGGCCTCTAGTGGCCCTAGTGGACCTACGAAGCTGACTGTCTAGCCCTGAACTACAGGGGGTAGGAGCTGTCAAGGGTAAACTGGGCAGCTGTCTACCGGCTCTTTGGCTCACTAGGGGTACGGCAGGCTCACTATAAGCAGAGGGTTGATCCTCCTGTTCTGCTTGTGTGGAGTCTTCTGCCTCCTGGACCGGCTGCTCTTCCAGCTCTACCTGTTGCTCCGTAGGCAATTGGGATGCTGGTTGGAGGAACGTGAGGACGGGTACCACAACTGCACCATTGACTTGAGTCCAGGACCGAGGGAAGTCTCCGAGCACAGTACTAACCATATCTTCCCTTTCCTCTACGGGTCGATGGTCTTCTTGTTCCTCTTCAGGGTTCCGTAGCTGTTCAGGACACTTCTTCAGGTGATCCCGGGATACAATGGCTATGGTCTCCCCTCTGTCTTTACTGATGGTGCAGACTTTCGGGTTCTCGTGGCTTGAGGGCAGTACGGTGTACGGGTCCTTCTCCCATTGGTCGTCCAACTTGTGGAGCCGTCTTTTCCTCTTCAAGACCTGCTCTCCGGGTACCAGGGGAACAGCGGGAGCATACTGGTTGTAAGTTTTCTCTTGTCTTTCCCTAGCCTGACAGAGACTTCGCTCCACGCTCTCCTGTACTTTCCGGTACTGCTGCTGCCTCTCTGTGTCCCAGTCTGCTTCTGGTGAAGTGTCCTCGGGTGTCAGGACTCCCATTTCCAGGTCAACAGGTAACTTACCAGGTCTCGCCCTCATTAGGTAAGCCGGGGTACAGTTGGTGGAACCTACCGGGATGTGGTTGTATAGGTCCACCAGATCGGGCAGCTTCTCAGGCCACAGACTGCGTTCTTCCAGGGGCAACGTTTTCAGGAGATCCATTACCACCTGGTTCATTTTCTCACAAAGTCCATTAGTTTGCGGATGATAGGGTGTCGTCCTTATCTTCCGGCAGCCATACAGAGTGCAGAATTCTTGGAAGACCTCCGCTTCAAAGGCAGGTCCCTGGTCTGTCAACACTTGGTCCGGGTACCCGTGTGGACGGCAGAAATGCTGCTGGAAGGCTCTAGCTGCTGTTCGAGCTGTTAAGTCCTTGACGGGGATGACAACCAAGAACCGGGAGAAGTGATCCACGATGGTTAGTGCGTAGACGTAGCCACTTCTGCTTGGGGTCAGTTTTACATGATCCAAGGCTACCAGTTCCAACGGCTGCCGGGTGACGATGGACTGCAGGGGAGTCTTCTGGCTGGCACGGTCCTTCCTTCTTAGGTTGCACGGGCCACAGTCTCTGCACCACCTCTCGATGGTTCCCCTCATGCCTACCCAGTGGAACCGCCCGCGCAGCAGGAACTCCAGCTTCTTCCATCCGAAGTGTCCAGCCCCATCGTGGTATGCCTCCATCACCACGGCTGCGTCTCTTCGTGGCACCACTACTTGCCAGATTAGTTCATGCGTCCGGGAGTTAACCATTCGGCGGCACAACTTCCCCTTATAAAGGAACAGTCGACTCTTCTCAGCCCACAGTTGCTTGGCTTCCTCCGGAGCGTCTGGGTCAAGGCGAGCCTCTGGCCGAATCAGCATCTCCTTCACCAGTCGGACGGCAGGGTCACTGTCTTGCGTTTCCGCCCAGTTGTAGTGAGGCAAGGGATTAAACGTAGCAGCTTGCTTACTCCTTACCCGGTGGGAATACTGGATAGTCCCATGACGGTGGAACGCGGGGAGTTCGACTTCTTCCAGTCCCTCTGGATCTTCTCCTACGTCCGGTAGGTTTGGCATCCTGGACAGGGCGTCCGCGTTGGTATTGGAGCGTCCTGCCCGGTATTTGATTGTGAACTCGTAGTTGGACAGACGGGCCATCCATCTCTGCTCTAGGGCACCGAGTCTTGCTGTGTCCAGGTGTGTCAACGGGTTGTTATCCGTGTACACGGTGAACCGGGAGGAAGCGAGGTAGTGCTTAAAGCGTTCGGTGACTGCCCACACCACTGCCAGGAACTCTAGCTTAAATGAGCTGTAATTCTCAGGGTTTCTCTCGGTGGGTCGCAGTTTTCGGCTGGCGTAAGCGATTACTCGTTCTTTCCCCTGCTGGATCTGGGACAGTACGGCTCCTAGCCCGATGTTACTGGCGTCGGTGTAGAGGATAAAGGGCTGGCTGTAATCCGGGTACGCCAGGATTTCATCCCCCGTGAGGGCCATCTTCAGCTGGCGGAAGGACTCTTCTTCCGGCTTCTCCCATCTGAAGGGTGGCTTCTGGTTCTTGGCCTTCCTGGACTGGCCTATCTTGAGGTCCTGCATAGGAGCTGCCTTCTTGGTGAAACCGGGTATGAACCTTCGGTAGTAGCCTACCAACCCGAGGAACTGCCGCACTTCCTTTACACTGGAGGGACTTGGCCATTCCTTAATTGCGGTGATCTTATCAGGGTCGGGAGCCACTCCATCAGCGCTCACCACGTGTCCCAGGTACTGCACCTTTGGTTTCAGGAGGTGACACTTGGAGGGTTTCACCTTTAGGCCGTAGCTTGCCAGAGCTTCGAACACTTCCGCCAGGTGTTTCAGGTGGTCCTCATACGTCTTGGAATATACGATGACATCGTCCAGGTACAGCAGGACCGTCTCGAAGTTTCTGTGGCCCAGACAGCACTCCATTAATCGTTGGAAGGTTCCTGGTGCGTTGCAGAGTCCGAACGGCATGCAGGTAAACTCGCTAAGTCCCATCGGGGTGGTGAATGCGGTCTTCTCCCGGTCCGCCTCTGCTACAGGAACCTGCCAGTACCCACTAGTAAGATCCAAGGTAGAGAAGAAGTTAGCAGATCTTAAAGCAGCCAAAGACTCCTCTATCCTTGGTAAGGGGTACGCATCCTTGTGTGTGATACGGTTGATTTTCCGGTAATCTACACACATCCTCATGGTGTTGTCTTTCTTTTTGACTAAGACTAGTGGAGCTGCCCAGGGGCTACAGCTATCCCTGATCACCCCAGCCTCCTTCATGTCTCTAAGCATCCCCTTGGCGTGTTGGTAGTGTGCAGGGGGTACGGGTCGATACCTCTCTTTTATGGGAGGATGGTCTCCCGTGGGGATGTGGTGTTCTACCCCCTTGACTCGCCCGAAGTCTAACGGGTGTTTACTAAACACTCTCTCGTACTCTTGAACCACCCGATAGACTCCCTGTTTCTGGTGTGAGGGAGTGGAGTCAGTACCCAAATGTAGTTGCTGACACCAGTCCTCCATTGTTTTCTGAGAGCCGTTACCTTCCTCCGGGGAAGATGGAGGCAAGGGTTCTACGGACTGTATGGAATCTTGATTGATGGTATACAATTTGGCTAGCGTGGCATACCGGGGCAGGTACACTTCCCTCTTCCCGATATTTATTATGCGAACGGGCACCCTCCCATGGTGTACATTGACCACCCCCCGTGCTGTCAAAATGGTGGGCCTACTGTCTGAGTAAACTGGTTCTACCATTGCCTGGTAATCTCTACCTCTCAGACCAATAGCTGCCCGGCACCAAATCATCATTTCACTTTTCGGGGGCATGGCAATAGGGAAAGGGTCACACATTCGCACGCTACCAATCTCACCACCGGAGAGTTCTAGCTGTTGCCGTCGCATCAGTGCCCGGATCTCTTTCTGGAGCACTCGCTGCTGGCCGGAGCTGGCGTTCTTGGCAACCTGCTGTAAAAGGAAAATCACCTCAGCAAGACAATTTTCAATTACATTAGTTCCTAGAGTTATCTTTGGGTGACTCTCGTGTTTGTCAATGTCTACAATGATCAGTCCCTGTGCTGCCAGTTCGACTCTACCGATTTTAATGGTCACCTCTTTAAATCCAATCTGTGGCACGGGCTGACCATTGCTGGCGATGATACTCAAGTCGTCGTCAGGGTAGCGGGTGATATCCGAGTCATTCCAGTACTGCTTGAAGAGCACGTACGGGATGGTGGTGACCTGTGACCCGGTGTCCAGTAGGGCACTCATAGGAATGCCATCCAGTACCACGGGTAAGACTGGACGTCCTCCCACATATTTGTCGCGCCAGTTCGATGGGCCTGGTGATCTTTTTCCTGGGGGTTGGCCCTCTACCCCAGGTTGTGCCAGTTTAAAGGACAGTACCTTGCCATATGTCCGGGTTGATTGCAGCGGCGGCAGATGGGTCGTCCGTCCTCGTTGTATCGGTCGCTGGGTCTTCCTCTGGCCGGTGGGGTCCTCCTTGGTCGACGCCACGGGATGTCCTCCGATCCGGATGCCAGCTGGATCTTCCCTGGAGTGGAAACCTGTAAAGACTGCACAGTTCGGGTTAGCGCAGCAACGCTTTTAGCTAGCTCTTGGACCTGATGGTGCAGGTCTGGAGACGGGTCATTGTTCAAAGCCTGCGCACCAGCTCCCACAGGCCCTGCCGACAAGGGCGCCGCCTCCTGGTGGTAAGTGGTAGTGGGGCGTCTGGGGGTCACAACGCCACCTGGTGCCGGTTCTCGAAGCACCCGGATGGCTCTGTCCTTGAACTGTGCAAATCCCAGATGAGGGTCCTGTAAGGCCATTGCCCGCAACTGGGTTCGGTGGGCATTGCAATATAAACCCTCTATAAATTGTTCAGTCAACAGCCTGTCCTCGTCTCCCACGCCGTCAGGGTCGGTCTGCTTAATGGCTCTCAGGGCCTCTTGTAGGTTCAGGGCATAGTCCCTTATACTCTCATGTGCCCGCTGTTTGCACCCGTAGAATCTAAGCTTGATCTCGGCTGAGGTGCGGGTATCAAAGGTGTCCCTCAGCCGGGTTAGTATCCCTGCGACAGTCCTCCCCCCAGGTGGCCAGGACTTTACCTCCCTTTGGGCTGCCCCGGTTAATTGGGCCACCAGGATGCTCACTTTTTGCTCCTCTGTGAGGGGGTACACCTGGAAGAGGCTATCCAGCTTTTCTCTAAAGTCATGCAGGGTATGTGACTCCCCTGACTACTGGGGTAGCCAGGCTGCCCCCGGGATATAGGGCATGGTGAAAGGCATGACCGCAACAGCGGTGGCGCTGGCGGGGGTTGAAGCGGTGAAGCTCTCCTCCGTATCCGACATCCTTCTCCCCCCTAGTGGACCGTGGCCTACCTTGCGATGATCCTCTTCCGTAGGCCGCGGCTCCGCAGTGGATCGTCAGGGTTGAGGACCTTCCGTCGCGCTCCTGTGACGTCGGCGTCTGCTGGGCTCCTTCCAGGACCTTACGCAACGTCCGGACGTGAGGCGGGGCTTCAGTTCTCGCGCGCTTTCGGAGTCCACGCCCCTCTTCTTCCCGCGCGGCGTCCTCAAGATGGCGTCCAACGGCGGGAAAACTCCACGGAAGGCGGGAAGAAGGCTAAAAATGGCGCCGGATGGCGGGAATCTTCACCGATGGCGGGAAGAAGGCTGAAGATGGCGCCGGATGGCGGGAATCTTCACCACTGGTAAGTTTGAACAGTCTTTTTCAGGCACGCAGTACCCGGTGGTTGCGGGCACGAAATCCTGCCGACTACGTCAAAAGTTGACGCGCCCCTGGGCCTGTGTCGCGCTGCGTTGCGCACGCAGGAGCTTACCCGGAGCCGGATCTCTTGAGGGTTGTAGTCTCGTGGCGGTGATCCGGTCCGTGCCCAGGGAGTCAGACTAAGTGGCGCTGTATTAGCGGTAGATGTTGGACGACTACGCCACCCGTTGAGTACAGCTAAGGAGCTGCTGCTGCAGGGCAGACCGCTGAGGCCGGTGGTAGGATTGTGCAGCGTGATAGTATAACCCCCAACGGGAGGGGTATGGCCTCAGGGCAGCCGACGTGGATGATGGGGGTAGCAGGAACCACTCGGAGACGGCACGGTGTAGTTCAGGGTCTTTACTGGTGACAAAGATAGACCCTCCCGGAGTACTGGCTAGCGATTGGGGCCTGGTCAGTCCTTGAGCAGATGGGATCTCCCCTGGCCAGGCGGAGTTGTAGGCCTCCCAAACTAACGATACTCTTCCGGCTACCTTGCTAGAGGCGGGTATAAGTAGCCCACGTCCCTGAGTGTACCGTGTGGTGCTCACCCGTATGGCCGGTGACTCGGGGCCTTCTAGTAGCTTCCGCTCCACGACGGCGGTGCTGGTCCCACGCGTGTGACCGTGCCTTCGGGTTTCTGGGCCAGAGGACCTGCAATCCCCTGCCGGTCGGTTTCTGCTGCTGGATAGGAGTTAGTCCCCACAGCCTCGGACTCCGGGTCCGGTGATAACTTCTCAGTCAGGGCGAGCTCTGCAGCTGCCAGCCCCTGACTCCTTGTAGTACTGCTCCCACAGAGCTCCTGATGTTCTTTTCCTATATCTGCTTCTCTGTCTCTACTTCTTCTCTACTCCCCAACCCTGCCTCAGCCCTAGGTTTATATAGGGGAAGTTCTTCCCCTCCCAGGACTGGGCAGGAGGTGTGGCATGCACAGGATCCCTGACCAAGAGACCTCCCACCTGCTCTCAGACATAACATTGCCGTTACTGTGGAAACCAGACCCCTGGGGTGCCACATTTGCTGTTAATGAGATTCTTGTGCTCTGGGCTTAAATAACCTTCCATGACCTTCCTCCTATTTTAAATACTGCACATTTAATATTGTGGTCTTAAAAAAAAAAATTTGCCTCCAACAAAATGGCGCCGGTGCATGCACAGTAGCATCTATCTGTGCAAGCGCAGTATTTAAAGGTTCAGTGACCTGTCATTTAAGCTCAGAATGATGACAATGAGGCCAGAGAACCAAAAAAAAGACCTGCCCACAGGCCGGTCTCGAAGCACAAGCATCTCATTAACTCCAAACTGCAAACAGATTAAACAAGAACCACTAGACAGATTTCTTCAAACCAGATATCATTTTAATCAGTGTAACAGCACCAACCTGACAATGCCTATAGTTTACTTAGCAAAATCCTGATGACAGGTTTCCTTTAACGGTAGGGATAAACCTTCTAACAATCTCCCAATAGCTCCCAAACTCAAACATTAAGCGTTTATGCTACAGTGTTGAAGCATGGATGTACCTACTTTCAATCGAAGGTGACAGGAGAAGCTTTTCTGTTTTACCAACATCTAACCTGTGGTATGTCATTTACGGTTTACCTGTTGGAATGTGGGTGCAGTCTCCAATATGTGAGACGCAACACTCAACAGGTTCACATCAGGTGCTGGAGGGGATGTTACACAGATCAGCATTGATAGTGACGTATACAGACACCGTGTTCCCACCGCCATCACCCTTGTTATAAGATTCCACACAGTGATTTATATAGAAGCTGGACACTGCACCTCTCATTTATGTCCACTACCAACATTTCTGTACACTGAGGAAGGTCTTACATGACCGAAACGTTTGTTTTGTACTACTTTTTCTACTATTAAATTCTCAAAATTCATTGAGTCATCTTGAGTGCCAAGTTTTTCATCTTATTGCAGTCACACAGAGTGACTGCAGACTTATCAATTTGGACCAGACAATTCCTGCAAAGGGTAAAAAGTAGTCTCTGTGCTGCTTGGTATCATGGTGTGTGAACATGGACCAAAGAAAGGTAAAGAGAGAGCAGTCTCAGGAAATTAGAAAGAAAATTATAGACAAACATGTTAAAGGTAGATGCTATAAGACCATCTCCAAACAAATGTTCCTGTTACAACATTTGCACATATTATTCAGAGCTTTAAGGTCTATGAGGCGGCAGCCAATGTCCCTGGATGTGGCCGCAAGAGTAAATTAATGACAAATTAAAGAGATGGATAATTTGAATGGTTACAAAAGAGCCCAGAACAACTTTCAAAGAGATTAAAGGTGAACTCCAAGGTCAGGGTACATTAGTGTCAGATCGCACCATTCGTCGCTGTCTTGACCAAAGTGAAATTCATGGAAGAAGAGGAGGAGGAAACCATTGTTCAAAGCAAATCAGAAAAAAAGCAAGACAGGAATTTTCTAAAGTTTCTGGGAGAATGTCCTTTGGACAGATGAAACAAACCTGTGCTTTTTGGCAAGTCACATCAGCTCTATGCTCACAGACAGAAAAATGAGAAAATAAACCAAAAAGAGAAGGCGCGCCATGTGTCACAGCATATAGATGGAGGGGTGAGAGGTATTCCTCTCACCTCTGGTAGTTGTGCATGCCAGACACAAAGCTGATACTAAGCGGTAAATGACTGCGGTCCTGGAGCACTGCGACACCTTCTGCCCTCCCCGGCATCATGCTCAGGAGCCATGATACAGCGAAAGATAATGAACAGTGGGTGGTGGAGATCCACAGGTCGCCACGCTCTGAGTTAGGAACCACCAGGTTAGGCAAGAGAAGTCGATTTATTCAACACATAACGCGTTTCAGAGACGATCTGTGCCCTTCATCAGGTGATTCCAGAATGTATACCACGCTGAGTGCTTTAAATAGATAGGCACTGATGTGATTGATAATTGCATACAGGCTTTAGAAATAAATAAATCTACATATAATTTTCATGATTAAAAATCATTAAAACCAATAATACACTAAAAATTAACCCCTTTCTGATGTGTGACCTAATAGTATGTCATGGTGACCTGGGCCGATTGGACCAATGACGTACTATTAGGTCATATGGCCATCGCACCAGCACACAAGTGGTGCGGGGCGATCGCCGCCTGGTGACAGCTGATAGCACCAGGTATTAGCTGTGACTATGTGCAGGGAGCGGTCCCGCACCACTCCCGGCACATTAAAGCCCTCAATGCTGCGATCGAAGTCGATCGCAGAATTGCGGGGGCAAGGGGAGGTGATCGCAATACTCACCTCCTCTCCCGGCCTCCAGCGCTGTCTGCAGCGGCTTCCCGGATGTCGTCATTACAACATCCGGGTCACCAGACAGCAGGAAGATATTTTGGTCATGCGCAGTGCATGACCAAAGTATCTTCTGCATCTGCAGGGTTGACAGTCTGTATAGCATAGGGATGGTGCTCCATCCCTGTGCTATACAGGCGATCAGAATAAAAAAAGTGAAAGTCGAATAGTGGGAAAGAGAATAAAAGTCCAAAAAGTGTTAAAAAATGAAGAAAAAAAATTGTAAAAATATAAAGAAAAAATTTTAAAAAAATCCACCAAAAAAAATATATATATAATGTACCCATCAAATATTATTATGAAAAAAACAAAAAAAACAATAAAAGAACACATATTTGATATCGCCGCGTCCGGCGACCTGACCTATAAAACTGTCCCACTAATTAACCCCTTTAGTGAACATGGTAAAAAAAATAAAAAAAAAGCTACGCAAAAAACAATGCTTTATCATCATACCGCCAAACAAAAAATGGAATAACACGTGATCAAAAAGACGAATGTAAATAAAAATTGTACCACTGAAAACGTCATCTTGTCCCGCAAAAAACAAGCCGCCATACAGCTCCATCAGCCGAAAAATAAAAAAGTTATAGCTCTCAATATAAAGCGATGCAAAAAAATTTTTTTTATATAAAATAGCTTTTATTGTGTAAAAACGCCAAAACATAGAAATACGATATAAATGTGGTACCACTGTAAACGTACTGACCCGAAGAATAAAGCTGCCTTATCAATTTCACCACACGCGGAACAGCATAAAAAAAACCCCATAAGAACAATTCCGGAATTGCTGTTTTTTGTTTATTCTGCCTCCCAAAAATCGGAATAGAAAGCGATTAAAAAAATGTCAAGTGCCTGAAAATGGCACCAATAAAAACATCAACTCGTCCTGCAAAAAACAAGCTGTCACATGACTCTGTCGGCCAAAATATGGAAAAATTATTGCTCTCAAAATATGGCGATGCAAAAACTAGATTTTACAAAAAAATGCGTCTTTTAGTGTGTGACAGCTGTCAATCATAAAAACCTGATATGATTCTGGTATCGCTGTAATCGTACCGACCCGAAGAATAAAGTCGTCTAATCACTTATACCGCACGAGGAACGGCGTGAAAAATAAACTCTAGGGTTAGGGTAGGGTTAGGGTTAGGGTTGGTGTTAGGGTTGGGCTAGGGTTAGGGTTGGGCTAGGGTTAGGGTTGGGCTAGGGTTAGGGTTGGGGTTAGGGTTGGGCTAGGGTTGGGGTTAGGGGTGGGCTAGGGTTAGGGTTGGGCTAGGGTTAGGGTTAGGGTTGGGGTTGTATTAGGGTTGGGGTTAGGGTTGTATTAGGGTTGGGATTTTTTTCAAAAGTAAAAAAAAAAAAGATGACGATATGGTGATTAGTGTTGAGAGCAAGTGCTCGCTACTTGAGTTTGCATCGGGTGCTCGGGTATGCACTGAGTATCGCGGGTGCTCGAGTGACATGCTCAAGTCTCCGCCCCATATCCTTCGTGGCCAAAAAAAACCTCGCAGGGACTGCCTGTCATGCACGAGCGAACCCTGGATGTTTTTTTTTGGGTGTCTAATAACCGCGAAGCATGCGAGGGGGACTTGAGCATGTCACTCGAGCACGTGCGATACATGGTGCATACCCGAGTACCCAATGCAAACTCAAGTAGCGAGCACTTACACTCAAGACTAATGACAACTTATTCAATATGATGAACTAATGTTATCAAATTCTGTGTCGTACCTCTGGGTTCAAAATGTTCAGTATACCCCTTGATAAAATCCTTGAGGGGTCTAGTTTCCAAAATGGGGTCACTTGTGGGGGGTTTCCACTATTTAGGCACATCAGGGGCTCTCCAAACACGACATGGCGTCCGCTCTCAATTCCAGCCAATTTTGCGTTCAAAAAGTCACACAGTGCTCCTTCCCTTCTGAACTCTGCCATGCGCCCAAACACTGTATTTTCCCCACATATGGGGTATTGGCGAATTTTTTCCTGTTACCCCTGCGAAAATAAAAAAAATTGTGTCTAAAATAACATTTTTGTGAAAAAAGTTAAATGTTCATTTTTTTCTTCCACGTTCCAAAAATTCCTGTGAAGCACCTGAAGGCTTAATAAAGTTCTTGAATGTGGTTTTGAGCACCTTGAGGCGTGCAGTTTTTAGAATGGTGTCACTCTTGGGTATTTTCTGTCATGAAGACCTCTCAAAGTAACTTCAAATATGATGTGGTCCCTAAAAAAATGGTTTTGTAAATTTTGTTGGAAAAATGAGAAATCGCTGGTCAACTTTTAACCCTTATAGCGCACTAATAAAAAAAAATTGGTTCCAAAATTGTGCTGATGTAAAGTAGACATGTGGGAAATGTTATTTATTAACTATTTTGTGTAACATATCTCCCTGATTTAAGGGAATAAAAATGTAAATTTTGAAAATCGCTAAACTTTCACCAAATTTCCGTTTTTTTCACAAATAAACGCAAGTGATATCGAAGAAATTTTACCACAATCATGAAGTACAATATGTCACGAAAAAAACAATCTCAGAATCAGCGGGATCCGTTGAAGCGTTCCAGAGTAATTACCTCCTAAAGTGACAGTGGTCAGAATTGTAAAAATTGGCCTGGTCATTAACGTGCAAACCACCCTCGGGGGTAAAGGGGTTACCGTATTTTTCAGACTATAAGACGCACCGGACCATAATACGCACCTAGGTTTTAAAGGAGGAAAATAGGGAAAAAAAATGTAAGCAAAAAATGTGGTCATGATGCCCTGTTATGGGAGAGGGGGTCTACTGCTGACACTGGTATTGGGGTAATGTCCCCCAATTCTGTTAATATCCTCCATCCTGGTATGTATGGCCCCTCCTTCCTGGTTTAAGTGGCCCCCATCCCATCCTGGTATGCATGGCACCCCTTTATCCCCCATCCTGGTATGCATGGCACCCCTTTATCCCCCATCCTGGTATGCATGACACCCCTTTATACCCCATCTTGGTATGCATGGCACCCCTTTATCCCCCATCCTGGTATGCATGGCACCCTCTGAGCCCCCATCCTGGTATGCATGGCATCCTCTGAGCCCCCATCCTGGTATGCATGGCACCTTCTGAATCCCCATCCTGGTATGCATGGCACCTTCTGAGCCCCCATTCTGGTATGCATGGCACCTTCTGAGCCCCATCCTGGTATGTATGGCACCTTCTGAGCCCCCATCCTGGTATGTATGGCACATTCTGAGCCCCCATCCTGGTATGTATGGCACCCTCTGAGCCCCCATCACGCTGCCTACAAAAAAAAAAAAGAACAATCATACTCACCTCCTCTCTCCTCCAGCGCTGCCCCGCCTTGCTGCTGACACTCTCACTGTGTGAGCGGCGCATGGCAGGGCGCGCATGGCATCCCTGCCGTGCGCCCTCACACAGTGTGAGACGCTGTGCTGGAATAGTCACTACTCCCCACGCCGGGACTCTGTGCATGGGGAGCAGTCTGTTCAATAGCCGGCACACTGTACTGCAGCGCGGCTTCCGCTGCCGCTCTGCGGTCAGTGTGCCTGCTATTAAAGACCATAGATATTCACTACAACCCATGGGAGTGGGTTGTAGTGAATATTCATGAGCTTTAATAGCGGGCACACTGACCACAGAGTGCAGCAGGAGCCGCGCTGTGGCTACAGTGTGCCGGCTATTAAGAGAAATGAATATTCATTGCTCTCCGCGCCCATGGGTATGGGGAGCAGGGAATATTCATTTTCTTTAGTAGCGGGCACAGCTAGGCTGTATATGACTCGCCCCCTGGGCCGTGGGGCACCCGGAACCGGGCTTCTGTACGATGCTGGGGGTAGTAGTGGCAACCCGATCCCGTGGCTCAGGGTGGTCAGACCAAATTGTGGCAGTCTATTTATACATTTGGGAATGTCCAACTACGCCACCCGTGGATTGCTGTCAGAGTTAACCGCCGCTGCGAGGCAGACCACTGAGGCTGGTGTTGGTGTGCAGCACAGGGGTAGGACAACTCCCCACGGGAAGAGTGTAGCCTCAGGGCAGTGTAGGTGAATGCTGGGGGTGATAGTGCAGGCCGCAATAGTATGAGTTCAGAGTCCGCTTCAAACAGTCCAGGGTCTTTATTGCAGATGTTATTACTGACCCAACAGGAGTACCGGTTAGGAATGGGCCTGGGTATCAGAGAGCATTCGGGCGAGCCCCATTGGTCAGGGTGAGTGTGTAGGCCTACCGTTCTCTCTCTGCCCTTGCTGACTATCCCCTTTTCGTGGTGTAATAGCCCACATCCCTGAGCTGGCCGTGTACTTTACCTGTATGGCTTGCGACTCGGGCCTTGGGTACCTTTTGCTTCTCCTTGCTGTACTGGTCCCTCTGTGTGGCGGAGCCTCCAGGCTTCTTAGGCCAAGGGACCTGAAATCCCTCGCGGGTTGGTTCTCTGCTGCTGGGCTTGCAACCCTGACAGCCTTGGACCCCAATGTCCGGTTGTGTACTTCTCTCAGCCAGGACCGGCTCTTGTCACCTCTGTCCCTGGCTTGCAGCTTCTCCTCTGCCTCACGGACTCCTCAGCTGCTGCTGACCTGTCCCTCTTCTCTGAGAACCCTTCTGGACACTTCAGAAGTGGGTTCTGGTCTCTCTAACCCTGCCCCAGTTCCAGCTTTTATAGGGGCAGCCTGCTCCCCCTACTGGCCTGGGACAGGAGGTACTGCATGCTAATTGTCCCTGACCAGGGAACCTCCCTCCTGCTCTCAGATACAGCCTTTAATATTTGTGGCATCCAGGCCTGGGGTGACACATTTCCCCCTAGTAAAATTTAGTACTCCGGGACTAAGCCTTTTTGGCCAACAGCAAACAGGGTATAAATTACAACATAACATATATACAAGTACATTTTGTCCTTAAGGTCACGGCGCTTCCATGACCGGGTGTCCATATCACCCAACAAGGTGAAGTTTTCCACAGTGTGGGGACCTGTCTCCATAAACCCCAAGCTCCTGGCCTTGGGCGTGGCGACAAGGCCAAGCTAACTACTTTGGGCCACAAGGGAGCCACGCAAGACAGGTTTTTCTTCTGTGGCCATCTTCACAAGAGGGCACCTAGTGCAACTATTTACAAGACAGTTCCGGCCATTCAGTGTCCATGACCTGTCAGTCCATTGTATCTAGGAAAACTGGGAAAACAGTATTAATAACCAGGTAACAAGTATAAAACATTAACTACATACTTTACATTCAGATTTTCCAGCGAGCTGGTATTTGACCCCTAGTGATCCGGGTTGACCTGCGTAACCCACTGTCTGGTGGTGGTCTATCCTGGCTTTCCCCACTAGCATTTAGGGTACAGCTACTAGCTGGGTTTACAGGCAGGGCAGGCAGCTGTCTGCGGGTCCTTTGGCTTACCGCAGGCATGGCAGGCTCACTGTCAGCAGAGGGTTGACTCTCCTGGGCTGCTGGCATGGGTTCTTCTGCCTCCGGGGCTGCTTGTTCCTCTTGTTCTTCCTGCTCTCCTGTAGGCTCCTGCTGGGTAGGTTGAAGGAAGTGTAGGATGGGCACCACTATGGCATTGTTTATCCGAGTCCAGGACCGGGGGAACTCTCCGAGAATGGTGCTGACCATTTCTTCCTTGTCCTCTATGGGTTCAAGGTCATCTTGATCTTCTCTTGGACTCTGCAGTTGCTCGGGGCACCGCTTTAGGTGGTCTCTGGAGACAGTGCTAGTGGTTTCTCCTCCATCCTTGGTAATTACACATACCTTCGGGTTGTTGTGGTTGGACGGCAGTACTGTGTACGGGTCGCTCTCCCACTGGTCATCTAGCTTGTGAAGCCTTCTCTTCCGCTTCAGGACCTGCTCACCAGGTTCCATGGGACCAGCAGGGGCGTGTTGGATGAAGAGCCTCTCTTGTTTTTCTCTCGCTTGAGCCAGACTCCTCTCCACACTCTCCTGTACCTTCTTGTACTGTAGCCGCCGTTCCGTATCCCAGTCCGCGTCTGGGGAGGTGTCCTCGGGTGTCAGGACTCCCATCTCCACGTCTACCGGCAGCTTACCTGGTCTTGCTCGCATCAGGTAAGCCGGGGTGCAATTTGTAGCATTCACCGGGATATGGTTGTACAAGTCTATCAGGTCTGGCAGCTTCTCCGGTCACAGGCTGCGTTCTTCCAGGGGCAACGTCTTGAGGAGATCAATGATGATATTGTTCATTTTCTCACACAGCCCGTTGGTTTGCGGGTGGTAAGGCATTGTCCGAATCTTCCTACAGCCGTAGAGGTTGCAGAACTCCTGAAAGACTTCCGCCTCAAACACTGGACCATGATCTGTTAAGACCTGTTCCGGATACCCGTGTGGATGGCAGAAGTGTTGTTGGAAGGCTCTGGCCGCTGTTTGGGCTGTCAAGTCTTTAACCAGGACCACCACCAAGAACCGGGAGTAATGGTCCACAATCGTGAGGGCATAGATATAGCCGGACCGGCTTGGAGCCAACTTCACATGGTCCAGAGCTACCAGCTCAAGAGGCTGCCTGGTGACGATGGGCCTCAAGGGTGTCTTCTGGCTGGTACGGTCGTTCCTTTTGAGGTGACATGGGCCGCAGTCCCTGCACCACTTCTCTATGGCCCCTCTGATACCGATCCAGTAGAACCGCTCTCTCAGTAGGAACTCCAGTTTCTTCCACCCGAAGTGTCCCGCTCTGTCATGGTAGGCCTCCAGGACCATTGCTGCATCCTGTCTCGGGACCACTACCTGCCAGGTCAGCTCGTGCGTCCAGTGGTTGACAAGCCTCCTGCACAGCTTACCTTCGTAGAGGAATAGCCTGCTTTTCTCCTTCCATAACTGCTTGGCTTCCTCTGGAGCGTCCGGGCCAGGGCTAGCGTCTGCCTGGGTTAACAGGTATTTCACCAGGCGAACTGCAGGGTCACTAGCTTGCGTTTCAGCCCAGCCGTGGTGGGGTAAGGGGTTGAACATGACGGTGGTTAGGTCTTTGTCTCTTACCCGGTGAGAATACTGAGTGGCCCCATACTAGTGGAACGCAGCTCTTCCGAGTCTTCTTCTCCTTCGGGTAGGTGGGGCACTCTTGATAGGGCGTCTGCGTTGGCGTTGGTTCTGCCTGCCTGGTATTTGATTGTGAAGTCATAATTTGATAGCCGGGCCATCCCCTGCTGTTCTAGGGCACCTAGTCTTGCATTGTCCAGGTGTGTCAACAGGTTGTTGTCCGTGTACACAGTCCGTGTACACAGTGAACTTTGCGGAGGCCAGGTAATGCTTGAACCGTTCTGTGACGGCCCACACCACTGCCAAGAATTCTAGCTTGAAGGAGCTGTAATTCTCCGGGTTCCTTTCAGTGGGCCTCAGCTTCCGGCTGGCGTACGCGATCACCCTTTCTCTGCCCTGTTGGTTTTGGGACAGTACGGCTCCTAACCCCACATTACTGGCGTCTGTGTGGAGGATAAAAGGCTGGCCATAATCGGGGTAGGCCAGGATCTCATCCCCCGTGAGGGCCATCTTCAGCTGGCGGAAGGACTCCTCTTCCGGCTTGTCCCACTTGAGGGGGGCTTTTGACTTCTGGATTTAGACTGACCTATCAGGAGGTCCTGCATTGGAGCCGCCATCTTTGTGAACCCGGGGATGAACCTTCGGTAGTAGCCTACCAACCCGAGGAACTGCCTCACTTCTTTGATGTTTGAGGGGCTTGGCCAGCTCTTGATTACTGTGACCTTGTCGGGGTCAGGGGCTACTCCTTCTGCACTCACCACGTGCCCCAGGTACTGTACCTTCGGCTTTAACAGATGGCACTTGGAGGGTTTCACTTTCATACCAAAGCATGCCAGGGCCTCGAACACCTCGGCCAGGTACTTTAGATGGTCCTCGTAAGTCTTTGAACAAACAATCACGTCGTCCAGGTAAAGTAGGACTGTCTCAAAGTTTCAGTGCCCTAGACAGCATTCCATCAGCCTCTGGAAGGTCCCGGGTGCGTTGCAGAGCCCGAATGGCATACAGTTGAATTCACTTAATCCCATCGGGGTGGTGAAGGCGGTCTTCTCCTTTTCAGCCTCTGCCACAGGAACCTGCCAGTACCCGCTAGTAATGTCCAAAGTAGAGAAGAAATTAGCTGATTTTAGTGCGGCTAAGGACTCCTCTATCTTAGGTAACGGGTACTCGTCTTTATGGGTGATACGATTGATTTGTCTATAGTCCACGCACATTCTCATGGTACCGTCTTTCTTTTTTACCAGGACCAAGGGGGCTGCCCAGGGGCTACAGCTGTCTCTAATGACCCCGGCTTCTTTCATTTCTCTCAGCATGCCCTTTGCGTTCTGATAATGTGCAGGGAGTGCAGGACTGTATCTCCCTTTTATTGGTGGGTGGCTCCCCGTGGGGATGTGGTGTTCTACCCCTTTCACCCTGCCGAAGTCTAGCGGGTGCTTACTAAAGATTCTCTCGTACTCCTGAACCACCCGGTAGACTCCTTGTTTTTGGTGCAAGGGAGTGTAGTCAGCACCCATGTGGAGTTTCTGGCACCAGTCCTCCTTAAGTTTCTGGGAGCCATTACCCTCCACCAGGGGAGATGGAGGCAAGGGTTCCACGACCCTGAGAGCATTGTGTTCGACGGCAAACAATTTGGCTAGTGTAGCGTACCGGGGCAAGTGTACTTCCCTTTCCCCGATGTTTAAGATCCGGACGGGCACCCTTCCATGGCGGACATCAACCACCCCCCGGGCTGTCAAAATGGTGGGCCTGCTGTCTGAGTACACGGGTTCTACCATGGCTTGGTAGTCTCTCCCTCTTAACCCGATTGCAGTCCGACACCAGATCATCATTTCACTTTTGGGAGGCATGGCAATGGGGAACGGGTCGCTCATCCTCACGCTACCGATCTCACCACCAGACAGTTCTACCCGTCTCTTCAGGGCTCTTATCTCCTTCTGGAGGACCCTCTGTTGGCTGGAGCTCGCATTCATCGCCACCTGCTGCAAAATTACAATCACTTCTGAAAGACAATTTTCAATCACGTTAGTACCCAAGGTTATTTTAGGGTGACTTTCTCGACGGTCAATGTCCACAATGATCACTCCCTGTGCCGGCAGTTCAACTTTCCCAATCTTAATGGTCATCTCTCTGAACCCCACCTGCGGCACGGGCTGGCCATAGCTGGCGATGATGCTCAAGTCACTGTCTGGATAGCGGGTTATGTCAGTGTCACTCCAGTACTGCTTGAAAAGTACATAGGGGATGGTAGTCACTTGGGACCCGGTGTCCAGCAGTGCACTCATGGGGATACCGTCCAGCACTACGGGTAAAACCGGGCGTCCCCCTACGTACTTATCACGCCAATTAGACGGGCCTGGTGACCTTATGCCTGGGGGTTGGCCCTCTGCCCCAGGTCGGACCCATTTAAAGTACAGTACCTGGCTACGTGTCCCGGCTGGCTGCAACGGCGGCAAATCGGCTGTCCATCCTCAGTGTAACGATCGGCGGGCCTCCCTCTGAACGACGGGATCCTCCTCCATCGACGCCATGGGACATCCTCCGGACTGGAAGCCAGCTTGATTGGTCCTGACGGGTCCATCTGTAACAACTGTACGGTCCTGGTCAATGCAGCAACACTCTTTGTCAGTTCTTGGACCTGATGGTGCAGGTTTGCAGGCGGGGATGGGTTTAGGGCCTGCGCATCAGTCCCCACAAGGTCTGCAGGGTAGGGCGCTGCCTCCTGGTGGTAAGTGATGGCAGGGCGCCGGGAAACTACAGCGCCACCTGGTGCGGGTTCTCGGAGCACCCGGATGGCCCTATCTTTGAACTGTGCAAAAGTCAAATCGGGGTTCTGTAGGGCCATGAGACGTAGCTGGGTTCTGTGGGCGCTGGACAGCAGACCTTCTATGAACTGATCAGTCAACAGTTTATCGGTATCCTGCACGCTGCCAGGGTCAGCTTGCTTAATTGCCCCCAAGGCTTCCTGTAAATTTAGGGCATAGTCTCTGATGCTATCTTGAGCTCGCTGCTTACATCCATAGAACCGCATTTTGATTTCTGCTGAGGTACGGGTATCAAAGGTGTCCCGTAGACGGGTCAGAACCCCCCTTACAGTCCTTTTCTCCTCCGCTGTCCAAGACTTTACCTCCCGCTGGGCCGCACCAGTTAACTGCCTTATCAGTATGCTTACTTTCTGTTCTTCTGTCAGGGGATAAACTTTGAACAGGCTATACAGCCTTTCTTTAAAGTAGCCCAAGGTATGCGACTCGCCGGCATACTGTGGCAGCCAGGCTGCTCCGGGGATATAGGGCATGGAAAACGGCATCACAGCTGCAGCGGCTACGCTGGTGGTAGAGGGTCCCTCCGCGTCCGACATCTTCCTCCCCCCTAGTTAACCGAGGCCTACCTTCCGGCGATCCTCTTCTGTAGGCCTCGGCTCCGCTCGCGATTCTCTGGGCGAGGACCTTGCATCGCTCGGTGATGACGTCAGCGTCGCTCTCTCTCCTTCCAGGACCTTGCACGGCGTCTCAGCGTAGGGCGGGGCTTCAGGTCTCGCGCGTTTTTGGACGTCCACGCCCCTCTTCTTCCCGCGCGGCGTCCCGAAGATGGCGCCCGATGGCGGGAAACGGCTCCGATTGGCGGGATATGGCCCCGAATGGGGGGAAACTTCACTCAGGTAAGTATAAAGTCTTTTTCAGGCACGCAATACCCGTTTGTGGCGGGTTGGTCACAATCCTGCCGACTACGCCAAAGCTGACTCGCCCCCTGGGCCGTGGGGCACCCGGAACCGGACTTCTGTACGATTCTGGGGGTAGTAGTGGCAACCCGATCCCGTGGCTCAGGGTGGCCAGACCAAATGCTGTGGCAGTCTATTTATACATTTGGGAATGTCCGACTACGCCACCCGTGGATTGCGGTCAGAGATAACCGCCACTGCGAGGCAGACCACTGAGGCTGCTGTTGGTGTGCAGCACAGGGGTAGGACAACTCCCCACGGGAAGAGTGTAGCCTCAGGGCAGTGTAGGTGAATGCTGGGGGTGATAGTGCAGGCCGCAATAGTATGAGTTCAGATTCCGCTTCAAACAGTCCAGGGTCTTTATTGCAGATGTTATTACTGACCCAACAGGAGTACCGGTTAGGAATGGGCCTGGGTATCTGAGAGCATTCGGGCGAGCCCCACTGGTCAGGGTGAGTGTGTAGGCCTACCGTTCTCTCTCTATGCTCTTGCTGACTATCCCCCTTTTCGTGGTGTAATAGCCCACGTCCCTGAGCTGGCCGTGCACTTTACCTGTATGGCTTGCGACTCGGGCCTTGGGTACCTTTTGCTTCTCCTTGCTGTACTGGTCCCTCTGTGTGGCGGAGCCTCCAGGCTTCTTAGGCCAAGGGACCTGAAATCCCTCGCGGGTTGGTTCTCTGCTGCTGGGCTTGCAACCCTGACAGCCTCAGACCCCAATGTCCGGTTGTGTATTTCTCTCAGCCAGGACCGGCTCTCGTCGCCTCTGTCCCTGGCTTGCAGCTTCTCCTCTGCCTCACGGACTCCTCAGCTGCTGCTGACCTGTCCCTCTTCTCTGAGAACCCTTTTGGACACTTCAGAAGTGGGTTCTGGTCTCTCTAACCCTGCCCCAGTTCCAGCTTTTATAGGGGCAGCCTGCTCCCCCTACTGGCCTGGGACAGGAGGTGCTGCATGCTAATGGTCCCTGACCAGGGAACCTCCCTCCTGCTCTCAGACACAGCCTTTAATATTTGTGGCATCCAGGCCTGGGGTGACACATATACATCGTACGCACCACACACACGCACTCTGTATACACCGTACGCACCACACACACTGTATACGCCGTACGCACCACAAACCCACTGTATATGCAGTACACAGTGGCGTACTGCCAATGGCGGCAGACCACGCGACTACTATGGGGCCCGTGAGCTGGGGGGGCCCCATAGCAGTCCAGGGGTGGACATACCACCACTGGTGCAGCTGTGCCGGGTCCCCACCATGCAGCTGCACCAAGGGGCCCGCAAGGTGCAGCTGCTCCCTGCACGCGGAGGTCAGGGAGCGATCCCTGCAGCTCCGTTGCTGTCAGGAGGAGAATAGCAGCGGAGCTGAAGGGTTCGTCCTCTGCTTCCTCCCTGACCCAGGCACGCGCAGCTTGATGACGTCATCATGCAGCGCGCGCCTGGGTCAGGAAGAAAGCTGCCGGCAACCAGGAGGATGCTGCTGCAGGGGAGCAAGCTGAGGTAAGTTGTTTTTTTTTTTTTTTTTACTGAAATGCTGGGGAGGGGATGGGGCTGGGGAGAGGAATGATGGGGCTGAGAAGAGCAATAATGGGGCTGATGGGACTGGGGAGAGCAATGATCGGGCTGGGGAGAGAAATATTGGGGCTGGAGAGGGGGCTGATGGGGCTGGGGAGAGGAATAATGGGATTGATGGGGCTGGGGAGAGCAATAATGGGGCTGATGGGGCTGGGGAGAGGAATAATGGGGTTGATGGGACTGGGGAGAGGAATAATAGGGCTGATGGGGCTGGGGAGAGGAATAATGGGGTTGATGGGGCTGGGGAGAGCAATAATGAGGCTGATGGGGCTGGAGAGAGGAATAATGGGGTTGATGGGGCTGGGGAGAGCAATAATGGGGCTGATGGGACTGGGGAGAGGAATGATGGGGCTTGGGATAGGAATAATGGGACTAATGGGGCTGGGAAGAGAAATAATGGGGCTGGGGAGAGGAATGATGGGACTGGGGAAAGGAATAACGGGGTTGATGGGGGTGAGGAGAGGAATAATGGGATGGTAGGGCTAGGGAGAGCAATGATGGGGCTGGGGAGAGGAATGATGGGGCTGGGGAGAGCAATGATGGGGATGGTGGGACTGGGGAGAGCAATGATGGGATAGTGGGGCTGGGGTGAGCAATAATGGTGCTGATGGGGCTGGGGAGAGGAATAATGGAGTTGATGGGGCTGGGGAGAGGAATGATGGGATGATGGGGTTGGAGAGAGCAATAATGGGGCTGATGGGGCTGGGAAGAGCAATAGTGGGGTTGATGGGGCTGGGGAGAGGAATGATGGGGCTGGGAAGAGCAATAATGGGGCTGATAGAGCTGGGGAGAGCAATGATGGGGATGGTGGGGAAGGGGAGAGCAATGACGTGTTGCTGGGAGAGAGCAATGATGGGGTGCTGGGACAGAGCAATGGTGGGGGGCTGGGAGAGAGCAATGATGTGGGGCTGGGAGAGAGCAATGATGGAGGTGCTGGGACAGAGTAATGATGGGGGTGCTGGGAGAGCGCAATGATGGAGGGGGCTAGGAGAGAGCAATGATGGGAGTGCTGAGAGAAGTGACGCGCCCAAGGGATGGGGACTCGGCGCCCGGGCCTTGCTGTTTGGTTTTGGGGGACGCCGCGGTGGCCGGCTCCCGGGCCCGTACCCTGGGGTCACTCTTTAAAAGAAAGAAGGAATGGTGGGGAAAAGGTGTATGGGATAGGAAAGAGTTTGTGACGCCACCCGTGGTGTCTGGTGAGGATCACCAGCGCTGCTACAGTCCTCTGAGGCCGGTGATCAGGCAGCTTAGATGGTATGGCTCCCCACAGGTGGAGCGGGGCCTCAGGGCAGCGTAGGAGAAGGGATGCAGGACAGAGGGACCCAGCCGGGTCGGAGGAAGAATAGGCACACACACGACAGTTCACTTCAGTACCTTTACTGGTGGTGTTTCAGGCACGATCAAGGGCACTGTAGGGTGAAGGGTGCATTTCAGGACTCTCTCCAGTGAGCGGGTGTGGGGCCTCCTGTTTCTTGCCTTTTCCTGTTAAGTTTATGACCTGCCTGGAGCTAGGCCTAACTTGGTCTCTGTCTTGCACCGGCTGACCTGGTGGTAGGGCCTTCTGTTGGAGATCACACTCCCTGGTCTCTTGGGCCTCAGTGATTCCTGACCCTGGTATTACACGCAGCTTTTGGTGTTCCTGAGACATGTAGTTCGCCAGGGATCCCAGTTGTTTCTGCTGGTCCTAGAGATCCTTGCAGACGCGGTCCCGGTGTCCGGTAAATGCTTATGGGGTGAGCTAGTTAAGCTCCTCTGCCCCCTACATAGCTCGCTTACTCCACTTGCCTTCGGCCGCGCTCAGGGCCCTCACTAGGCTTCACACTGGCAGTAAACCGCGCTACTCTTCACCGCTCTTATGGCGTCGGCACGCCTTAAGCTCACTGACTGAGCTTTATGAGTCTGAACTCTCTCTAGAGGGACTGGAACTACCTCTGTCCCCTGAGGAAACTGTTCTCTAGACTGAGCTCCACTGCAGGCTGACCTCTCTCAGGCTCATCTTCTGCAGGAACTGACTGCCTAGCTCCACCTTCCCTTTTTATATCCCTAACGGGCTCCCTCTGTTGGTCTGAGGTGGAAGGTGGAGGTGTGTGTGTATGCTACGAGGGCCTCTTGTGGAGGAATCCGTCCATGCACCCCTCTAGGATCTGTGGCACCAATGCGCAGCAGGGGCGCCACATTCCCCCCCCTAGCAAAGCTCAGTACTCCCGGACTGAAGTACTTTTTATAACAACAATACAATATTTCTTCCCTTTATGGGAGGCACTTTGCTTAAACGTTACATAATAAAACATTATAAATAACAAATATATACATATATACAATACGCAACCTCAGAATTCAAGTCTCTTCTGCTGAGGTTCCCAACAGGATGTCCATCTCACAGGGTAGAGTACTTGGTAGCTTGAGGGACCTGTCCCAGACCCTCAATGTAGGCCCTGGGGTGGCTGCAGGGCTTGGAGATCCTGAGTCGGACCTCCGTTAGTCCCACACCAGACACGTTTTTCTTCCGAGGTCACCTAAAGGGGCACTCCAGGGCGTGCAATTATTTACAAGAAGCAGTTTTTGGGCTGCACATAGTCCTCAGCCACAAAGTTCTTTATGTACCCTGACGAGTAACTAAAGGTAACAAGGAAAAGTGTCCATTTCACTTAAATTGTCCATTATAAGGCAAAACAACAAGTTAATAAATATATATACATGAAAATACACAATATAATACCCCAGGGGCAACTATTTACACTGTCAGAGTTTCCTTCTCTATTCTCTGTATCTGACAGGGGTCTGACCTCGTGTGCTATGCGTCGACCTACGTAGTACTGGGATGCGTGAGGCACTAGTATTTGCACTACCTCCCATTCTGTCAGTTCTAAGTGTTGGGGAACTGCAGGGTTGCCTTAACCTCTCTACAGGACTGGCAAGTATACCATTGGCTGGGCCTTCTTGCTCTGCTCAAACCGGGGATCCTTCTTCCGTGGATTCTTCTTGAGCAGGCTCTTCTGAAGCACTTACAGGCTGTGGAGGGTTTTCTGGCTGTTGAAAGAAGTGGATCACAGGTATTATTACTGCTCCTCCTAGTTGAGGCCAATCTGCCGGGAAATCTCCTAAGTCAGTATGGAGTACTGCTTCTTTAGGCTCCTCCGGTTCGGTGAGAGGCACTTCTTCTTGGAGCTTTAGCAGGTCTGGACACAACTTCAGATGGTCTCTAGATACCGCTGTAGTCGTTATTCCTCCGTCTCTACTAATTAGGCAGGTCTTCCTATTATCGAATCTTGAATTTAACACAGTGTAGGGTTCTCTCTCCCACTGGAAATCAAGTTTGTGGTTTCTCCTTTTTCTTTTTAACACCACTTCTCCTGGTGTGAAGGGTTCCGCGGGCGCACTTTTATTGTAGTGGGCTTCCTGCTTGAGACTGTCTTCGACAAAGGCCTGTACTCTTCTGTACCGCTCTTGTCTGGTCGTGTCCCAGTCCTCAGTGGACATATCTGCTTCTGGTTCTACTACACCAAGCTCCAGGTCCATGGGCAACTTCCCGGGTCTGGCTTGCATGAGATATGCTGGAGTACAATTGGTGAAACTCACAGGTATGTGGTTGTACAGATCTATCAGGTCAGGTAGTAGGTCTGGCCACTGATTTCTCTCCTCTAGTGGTAAGGTCTTCAGCAGGTCAATGATGATGTTATTCATCTTTTCACAGAGACCGTTGGTTTGGGGGTGGTACGGTGTAGTCCTGATCTTTTTACACCTGTACAGATGGCAGAACTCCTTGAACAGTTCGGCTTCAAAGGCTGGGCCTTGATCTGTCAGCACCTGCTCCGGGTATCCATGGGCCTGCAGAAGTACGCCTGAAATGTCTTCGCCGCAGTTTCTGTTGTCAGGTCCTTGACGGGGGCGACCACCAGGAACCGGGAGTAGTGATCCACCATGGTCAGGGCATAGGAATATCCTGACCTGCTGGGTGACAGCTTGACATGATCCAGGGCCACGATCTCCAGGGGACGAGTCGTCTTGATGGGTTGCAGGGGTGCCTTCAGGCTGCTGCAGTCTTTTCTTCTGAGGCTACAGGGTCCACAATTCCGGCACCACCTCTCAATGGAACTACCCAATAAAACCAACACTTCAACAGGGTCTCTAGCTTCTTCCAGCCGAAGTGCCCCGCCTGATCGTGGTAGGCTTCCAACACCATCTGGATGTCTGTCTTGGGCACCACTGTCTGCCATACCATCTCATGGGTTTTGGGGTTGACGTACCTCCGGCACAGCTTCTCTCTATAGATGAACAGCCGGCTCTTCTCATTCCACAGCTGCTTGGCTTGGAGAGACGCTTCCTTCTCCAGGGAGGAACCTTCCTGGGTTATCAGTTCTTTGATACGGCTGACAACCGGGTCGCTGTCCTGAGTCTCCTTCCAGCTGTGGTGAGGCAGGGGGTTTAGCGTGTTACCGCGAGGCCTCCTGGAGGCTCGTTGCTCGTGGACCATCCCATTCTGATGAAAGGCAGGTAATTCAATCTCCTCCAGGTCGTCCACTTCATCTTCAGTGTCTGACTGGTGAGGCATCCTGGACAGGGCATCGGCGTTGGCGTTCTTGCGGCCCACCCGGTACTTAATAGTGAATTGGTAATTTGACAGCCGAGCCATCCATCGATGCTCCAAGGCTCCTAGCTTGGCTGTTTCTAGATGAGTCAAGGGGTTGTTATCAGTGAAGGCAGTGAACTTACTGGAGGCTAGATAGTGCTTGAACCGCTCGGTGATGGCCCAGACCAGGGCCAGGAACTCCAACTTGAAGCTGCTATAGTTCTCTGGGTTCCTCTCGGTCGGGCGGAGCTTCCTGCTTGCATAGGCGATCACCTTCTCTTTGCCATTCTGCTTCTGACTCAGTACAGCTCCTAATCCTTCGTTGCTGGCATCAGTGTACAGCAGGAACGGTTGGCTGTAGTCAGGGTAGGCTAGGATCTCTTCGCCGGTCAGGATCTCCTTCATCACCTTAAAGGATTCAGCTTGCTTCTTACCCCACTGGAACGGGGGATTTCTGCCTCTGGGGGACTGTCCTACCAGGAGGTCTTGCAGAGGCGCCGCTTTCTTAGTATAGTCCTTCACAAACCTCTGGTAATACCCGACTAGTCCCAGGAACTGACGTACCTCCTTGAGGCTCTTTGGCCCCGGCCATTTCTGGATGGCAGTGACCTTCTCCGGGTCTGGTGCTACTCCCTCTGAACTGACGATGTGCCCCAGGTACCGTACCTTTCTCTTGAGCAGGTGGCACTTTGAGGGCTTCAACTTCATCCTACACCGGGACAGCGACTCGAATACCTCCGCCAGGTGCTTCAAGTGGTCCTTATACGTTTTGGAGTATACTATCACATCATCCAGGTATAGTAGTACAGTCTCAAAGTTGCGGTGTCCGAGGCAGCACTCCATCAATCTTTGGATCGTTCCGGGGGCGTTGCAGAGTCCAAACAGCATACTATTGAACTCGCAGAGTCCCATCGGGGTGGTGAAGGCCGTCTTCTTCCGATCCTCCTTAGCAACAGCTACTTGCCAGTACCCACTAGTGAGGTCAAGGGTGGAGAAGTAATTTGCAGACTTTAAGGCAGCCAGGGATTCCTCTATACGTGGTAAAGGGTATGCATCTTTATGTGTAATGCCATTTACTTGTCTGTAATCTACACACATTCTCATGCTTTCATCCTTTTTCCTGACTAAAACTAGGGGAGCTGCCCAGGGACTACAACTACCCCTTACTACCCCTGCCTTCTTCATGTCGTGCAACATCTCCTTCACCTTCTGGTAGTGTGCTGGTGGTATAGGCCTGTAACGTTCTTTGATGGGTGGATGGTCACCTGTGGGGATATGGTGTTGAACCCCCTTAATCCTCCCAAAGTCAAGTGGGTGCTTACTGAATACTTGCTCATATTCCTGAACCACCCGGTGTACACCCTGCTTCTGATGAGCAGTAGTGGTGTCTGTCCCAACATGGAGTTGTTGACACCAATCCTCCACCTGGGTTGCCGGGTCATTATCCTCCACTTCGTCTGGTGAGGTTAAGGACTCCACCGTGTGTATGGAGTTGTTATTTACTGTGTACAGTTTGGCAACAGTGGCGTAGCAAGGTAATCTAATCTCGTCCTCCCCATAGTTTAGGAGGCGTACGGGCACCCTCCCTTTGCGTACATCCACTACCCCTCTGGCAGTCAAGAGTGTAGGCCTATGCTCGGAGCTAAGGGGCTCTACTACCGCCTGGTAGCTCCGTCCTTTGAGACCTATTGCTGCTCTACACCATATCAGCATTTCACTCATCGGGGGAATCACAATGGGTACCGGGTCTGTCACCAGTACATTACCAATTTCACCACCTGTTAGCTTTACCTGTTGCTGGTACATAAGGGCTCGGATTTCTTTCTGGAGCGCCCTTCTCTGCCCTGGTCTGACAGTGTCAGCTATCTGTTGGAGCAAGAACACCACTTCTCCCAGAAAGTTACTAACAATATTAGTGCCAAGTACCATATACAAATTTGTATCATCAGGATTAGTCTCTACTACAATTAGTCCCTGGTTCCACTCTTCCCACCTTTACTGCCACATCCTTAACCCCGACTAGGTTAAGGGGAAGGCCGTTTGAGGCATAAACGGAAAGGTTTGGAGCTGGTGGGCTTAGGTCATCCATGGACCAGAACCTTTTGTAGAGGACGTCAGGCATGATGGTTACCTGAGATCCTGTGTCCAGCAGAGCGGATGTCGCAATGCCGTCCAGCACAACAGACAGGAAAGGTCTTCCTCCCACAAACCTGCTGTACCAGTCTGTTGGGCCTGGGGACTCTACTCCTAGGTGTCGGCCCTCGGCCCCAGGGTTTTCTCGTTTAAAGGACAGCTCTGGATGGTGTGACCTGACTTGTGGCAGCGGTGGCAAACAGGGTCCTTCGGTGGACGGCATTGGTCGCTGATCCTCCCAGGGGGTGGCGTTGTCCTCTTCCTCCTTCTCATCCAGAGGACATCCTCAGGGCTGTCGGCTAGCAGGATCCTTCCTTCCTCCTCGGGCTCCGTCCGCAGCTGCAGGGTTCTCAGTACAGTGGTCAGGGTTTTGCTCAATTGACGCACATCAGAGCGCAGGCTGTCCAGCTCACTAGGGGACGTTGCTTGCACCTTGGCTTCAGCAGCCACTGGGGAAAAGGTGGACGCTGCAGGCACTGGGGTGGCCCCACCCTGGTAACATTGGATAGCAGTTGTTTCCAGGGGCTGCAGTCCTTTTGTAGCCATGTCCTTAAGGATGTCAAAGGTGGCATCTGGATGATCCAGGGACCACCAACGCAGTCCTGCTCTCCTCTGGAGATAACCTGTTCCTTCAGTATTTTATTTTCATTATTGATGCTGGTTGGACTAACCTGTTTCAGAGCTCGCAGGGCCCCTTGTAAACGCCAGGCATAGTCCCGATCGCTGTCCTCCGGTTGCTGAGAGCAGTTGTAGAACCTCATCTGGAGGTCTGTCTCAGTACGATTCTCAAAGACAGTCTGTAACTTTTTAAAGATTGCGGACACTGACTCTTGGTCTGCGGCCGACCAGGTTTCTACTTCTTGCTTTGCAGCACCGGTTAATTGTCCTAATACCACAGCGGCTCTTTGCTTGCCTGTCATAGAGTACGTATCCAGTATACCGCATATTTTCCGCTTAAATCCAGACAGGGTATCTGGTTTGCCGCTGTACTGGGGGAGCCACTTCGCTCCGGGGATGTACGGTAGGGCCATGGGTATGACAGGGGTTACATGCCCTGCTGGTGGAGCGGCTGCTTCGGCCTGCTCGGCGTCGGGCACAAGTTGAGCATCAGGACGGTTAACCGGTATTCCGGCGTTGTGCTGTTCTTCGAACATTCTGTCGCCCCCCTAGCTAACTGTGGCCTACCTTCTCTTCTTTGCTTCCGGTAGGCCGCAGCTCCGCAGGTGACGTTCTTCTTCAGGACCTTGCGTCGCTTGCGTCCTACGTCAGAGCGTTCACCGGCGCTCCTTCCAGGACCTGGCGCTTCCTGGTTTGACGTCGAGGCGTGGGGCGTGTTCGGGGCTTCGCGCGCTTTAGCAGGTACGCCTCTCAGTTTCCCGCGGTTACGCCCTTCTTCCCACTTGGCGGCCCAACAATGGCGGCAATCTTCGTCACAGTTAAATATACAGTTTTTGATTAAAGGCGCACATTACCCGGTGGCAACGGACACAACACTCCGTCGCTGCAGCGGGCACAGGATCCTGTTCGTGATGCCAGGAAGAGATGACGAGCCCAAGGGATGGGGACTCGGCACCCGGGCCTTGCTGTTAGTTTTGGGGGATGCCGCGGTGGCCGGCTCCTGGGGCCGTACCCTGGGGTCACTCTTAAAAATAAGCAAGGAATTGGGGGAAAGGTGTATGGGAAAAGGAGAAAGTTCGTGACGCCACCTGTGGTGTCTGGTGAGACTCACCAGAGCTGCTACAGTCCTCTGAGGCCGGTGGTTGGGCAGCTTAGTTGGTTCTGCTCCCCACAGGTGGAGCGGGGCCTCAGGGCAGCGTAGGTGAAGGGATACAGGACAGAGGGGACCCAGCCGGGTCAAAGGAAGAATAGGCACACACACGACAGTTCACTTCAGTACCTTTACTGGTGGTGTTTTCAGGCATGATCCGGGGTACTGTAGGGTGAAGGGTGCATTTCAGGACTCTCCCCAGTGAGCGGGTGTGGAGCCTCCTGTTTCTTGCCTTTTCCTAGTAAGTTTATGACCTGCATGAAGCTAGGCCTAACTTGGTCTCTGTCTTGCACCTGCTGACCTGGTGGTAGGGCCTTCTGTTGGAGTTCACACTCCCTGTTTTCTTGGGCCTCAGTGACTCCTGACCCTGGTTTTACGGTCAGCTTTTGGTATTCCTGGGACATGTAGTTCGCCAGGGATCCCAGTTGTTTCTGCTGGTCCTAGAGATCCTTGCAGACACAGACCCGGTGTCCAGTAAATGCTTGTGGGGGTGAGCTGGTTAAGCTCCTCTGCCCCCTATGTAGCTCGCTTACTCCACTTGCCTTCGGCCTGCTTGGGGCCCTCACTAGGCTTCACACTGGCAGTAGGCCTCGCTACTCTTCACCGCTCTTATGGCGTCGGCACGCCTTTGGCTCACTACCTGAGCTCAATGAGTCTGCTCCACTGCAGGATGGCTATTGCAGGAGCTCCTCTCAACAGGCTTCCTTCTACAGACTGGATCCTCACAGACTGGAACTAGCTCTGTCCCAGAGGAAACTGTTCTCCAGACTGACTGCCTAGCTCCACCTTGCCTTTTTATATCCCTAACGGGCTCCCTCTGGTGGTCTGAGGTGGAAGGTGGAGGTGTGTGTATGCTATGAGGGCCTCTTGTGGAGGAATCTGTTCATGCACCCCTCTAGGATCTGTGGCACCAATGCACAGCAGGGCGCCACATTTGTATTCAGCCCCCTGTAGTCTACTACCCCTAAATAAAATCGTGAGTGACCAATGAAGTCACATAATGAGTAAACTGAGTCCACCTGCGTACAATTTATTGTCAGTATAACTACAGCTGTTCTGTGAAAATCTCAGAGGTTTATTTGAGAACATTAGGAATCAAACAGCATCATGAAAACCAAGGAATACACCGGTCAGGTCAGAGATAAAGTTATGGAGAAGAGTAAAGCAGGGTTAGGTTATAAAAAAAAATAGCCCAAGCTCTGAACAACTCACGGAGCACAGTTCAATCGATAATAAAAAAAACGTAAGTAGTATGCTACAACTGCAAACCTACCAAGACATGGCCGTCCACCTAAACTGACAGTCCTTGTATGGAGAGCACTAATTAGAGAAGCAGCCAAGAGGCCCATGGTCACTCTGGAGGAGCTGCAAATCCACAGCTCAGGTGGGAGAATCTGTCCACAGGACAACTACTAGTCCAGAAATCTGGTCTTTATGGAAGAGTGGCAAAAATAAAGCGTTTTTTGAAAGCAAGCCGTAAAAAATCTGTATGGAGGAATATGTGGTGCCCATAATAATGTATGGAGGACTATGTGGGGCCCATTATTCTGTATGGAGGACTATGTGAGGCCCATTATTCTGTATGGAGGACTATATGGGGTCCATTATTCTGTATGGAGGACTATGTGGGGCCCATTATACTGTATACCGGTTGACCCGCGATTTTGTCCAAGTTTTTCATTTTGGCTCTCTGAGTTTGAGTTTGGCATCCCTGGTTTAAGTCAAAGGATATCAGAAGAACAATAAGGGTTCACACTGTTTAAAAAAAAAATTTGTGCTCAGGAGGAAAATAGTCCATTAATATCTTAACTAAACCTCCGGCACTAATAAGTGAAAAAACAACTGTATATCATTTCAAGAATTTTTTTTTTAATTCTAAAGAGTGACTGTAACAAGATAATAACCACCAGAACGTTTTGTTTCGGCTAATTGCCTTTATCAAGGTTATCTGTGTCAATGAAAAATATGAATACTACATTTAATATGGTCACACAAATAATAGAGCCATACATATTACATACATATATTTTTTTCCAAACATACATAAAGCTCATATGCCAGGTTGCCAAGTAGTGGGTCACTTATTTTAAGCATAGGCGGTCATATTCAAGCGCAAATTGTACCTATAATATAAAAATAATCAGTAAGAAATCATCCAATGCCATATAATGAAAAAAAGGGGAATTGGCAACTTAGAATTCCAAAGGTATTCATTTCAGAACAAACTAGGAGGTAGAATACTTGGAGAAATAGTGAAATATATGAAAAGTCATAAATATGCCCCAAAGGTAAAAAGAAACTGGAGTCCTCAGAGTGCGTATCAGAGAGTATCAAACTGAGTATATAGCTGTGCAACTTACTTATTTGAATCCAGGAGTATCACCAGGGTGCGTCCATGTGGCATAACTAACAGTCAGTGTGCCGGTGTATGCACATGGGAAATGTGTCCCATTTTATATGCGTCAGAACAGGAAGAGGTAAGTATGAATGGTGATGGCTGATAGATGTTACCTGGACCACCGCGGCCGAAAGATGCAGTGCAGTCTGCGTTCCACCGTCAGCCGGATGTGACGCGCCGGTATCATACTGAAAGAGAGCGGTGAGTTGCGTTCCACCGTGCGCATGCGCAGTGAACCCAAGGCGCGCTATGTGAAAATAAGACTTGGAACAGGGGAGACTGCATAAATAGATATATGAGAGAGGTGAGAAAGGTGAAAAGTCAAAGGATATTCATGTGTTTGAATGACCATGTCAACGTCCAGATCTAAATCCCATTGAGAATCTGTGGCAAGACTTGCTGTTCACAAACCATCCGCATCCAATCTCACTGAGCTGGAGCTAAGTTGCAAAGAAGAATTGGCAAACATTTTCAGCCTCCAGATGTGCAAACCTGGTAGAGACATACCCCAAAAGACTTGCAGCAGTAATTGCAGTGAAAGATGGTTCTACAGTGTATTGACATAGGGGGGCAGATGACAATTTCCAGATTCATATTTTTAAAATTTTTAGAAAACCATGTATCATTTCCTTTACACGTCACAAATACTTGCTACTTTGTGTTAGTATATCATAAAAAATACCAATTATATATATTTAAGTTTGTGGGTGTAACGTGAACAAAATATGGAAAAGTTCACGGGGAAAGAATACTTTTTCCAGGCACTGTACTTGTCTGTGTCTGGTAGTTCTCACATGAATTCACCATTTCAGAAAAAAGAATAGAGTAAATAAGTTGGTGCAAGAACGAGTAAGTACCAGCAGTCCACTGTGCTCCATCTCTGGGATCCCATATATTTGCACAATTGGTGGACTCCTTAACTCTAACTAGCACTCCAAAAATATAGATGAGGTGGAGAAGTGGTCATACATGCATATGGATATCTCCACAGACTTTTGTAAGAAGTAGTGAAAAACTTGGCTGAAACTTTCCCCTCTCCAATCCGTCCTGAACGTAGCAGCCAGGATCATATTCCTCACTAACCCATACACTGATGCCTCTTCCCTGTGCCAGTCATTGCACTGGTTGCCCATTCAATGTAAACCTATCACTCTTACCCACAAAGCTATCCACGATTCAGCACCGCCCTACATATCCTCCCTCGTCTCAGTCTACCACCCTATACATGCCCTCCGTTCCGCTAGTGACTTAAAACTAAAATCCTCCATAATCCGAACCTCTCACTCTCGTCTTCAAGATTTCTCACGTGCTGCGCCAATTCTTTGGATTGCACTACCCAGGACAATTCGATTAATTCCCAATACCCACAGTTTTAAGCATGCCCTAAAAACCCATTTCTTTAGACTGGCTTATCGCCTCAACACACTTATCTACTGTAACTGTCCCAATTGGCCCATATTAAAATTTTCTTCAAAATCATGCTCATACCATCCATGCACTGATTAGCCTCTGTCTGTACTGTACACATACTGGCTGGCGACCAGTTCATGTAGTGTTATGTACTTACCCTATTTAGCATATTATGTATTATACAATATTTGTACATTTTACCTTTTGTGTCTCCCCTATTTTCTTATAGACTGTAAGCTTGCGAACAGGACCCTCACTCCTTTTAATATCTGAGTTATGCTTATTCTGTAACATCTGTATTGTCTGTATAAGTCCCCCCTAAAATTGTAAAGTGCTGCGGAATATGTTGGTGCTATAAAAATAAAAATTATTATTATTATTATTATTATTCAGCACCTCACATTATTTGAACTACAGCAAATATGGGTCCCTATTCTCCCGATAGGTGCTAGGTTGCTCTTCCAGGACTTCTACATATCAAACATTTGTACCATATACGTTCTATGTGCCATTATCTCAGATGATAATACACCTTTAAGTTTTATTGTAGCCCTTGGGATTGGTTCTATCTCTATAGCTAAGCTGTGAACTGTGACATTCTATCACTATCCAGAATGACCCTAAAATAGCTGCTTCATTTCCTGCTTCTGCTTTTATGCAGGCTATGATAGTCCCTTTTTATTTGTTGTGTTATGTAATGTGATGTGATAACTGCAAACCTGCCCCACGTCATTTGATCCTTCGGTCGCTGATGTAATCTTCTACATTGTATAAAATCACAGCAGCCATTTTAGGCAACTTTTGCAAAGCTAATCGTAGATTGTTCGAATTCCCTGAGTTCAGCAACTTTAAGCTTGTGGGCTCCAATGCAAATTCTCCACTAGGGGACTCAACCATCACGAGTCTTTGATAGGATTTGTGTACTCATATGATACAAAGGTAACTTTTGGTCCACCTGAACTCCAGGTTCGACTGAAGCCCTACACCCACTATAGTTACGCCCCTGCTTATAACTATCCCTTTTAGTGCAAATTACTCCCATCTCCTGCATCTACTTTTCTGCAGTACTTAAGTAATTGGCAGTAACTTTCTGAACCATTCAATTCTGGGACAGCTTTTCATGGACCTACTTTCCCAGAACTACTACTACTCCCTCAGGAAATCGACAGGAAAAAATAAAAGTCTCTCATATCTCTGGGAGTACTTGTAGATCACAGACAAAATATCAGCATGCAATGTCAGTAGGTGGCTTCTAAAGCCAGCAGGATATAGTCATGTATTAAAAGTATCATGAACTTGTAGGACAGAGACGTAATATTACCACTTTACAAAGCGTAAGTGCGGCCTCATCTGGAATATGCAGTTTAGTTATCGGTACCAGTTCATGGAAAGGATGTCCTGGACTGCGAAAAAGTAGAAGGAAGAGCAACAAAACTGGTAAGGGGCATGGAGGATCTTTGTTAAGAGGAAAGACTAAGGGAATCTGTCACAAGGTTTTTTTTACACCTAATCTGATAGCAGCATAATGTAGAGCCAGAGACCTTGACTCCAGCGATGTGTTACTTACTGGGCTGCTTAGTGTAGTTTTAATAAAATCACTGTTTTATCAGGAGGAGATTATCATTAGAGGATTAGTAAACTTGCTGCCAGGTAGTCCAGCATATTCATGAGCTCTGTGTACACTGTACATGAGCAGAAAGCTGCCAATCAGTGATAGGGGTGGGGTTTTAGAGAGCTCAGCATTCAAAGAACTGCTAGATCTGCAGCAGATAAAACTGTGATTTTATCAAAATTATATTGTAAAGGATGTGGCACCCCAGGGGTCTGGTTTCCACAGTAATAGCAATATTACGTCTGTGAGCAGGTGGGAGTTTTCCTGGTCAGACATCCTATGCATGCCACACCTCCTGCCCAGTCCTGGGAGGGGAAGAACTTCCCCTATATAAAACTAGGGCTGAGGCAGGGTTAGAGAGAAAGAGCAGAGAACACAGACAGAGACACAGTCTGGTCTGTAGTGGAGCAGCTTTAGGAACAAGAAAGATCAGGAGCTCTGTGGGAGCTGTGCTAAAAGAGATCAGGGGCTGGAAGCTGTAGAGCTCGCCCTGATTGAAGAGCTCTTACCGGACCCGGAGTCCGAGGCTGTGGGGACTAATCCTTACCCAGCAGCAGAAACCGCCCGGCAGGGGATTTCAGGTCCTCTGGCCAAGAAACCCGAAGGCACGGTCACACGCAAGGGACCAGCACCGCGACGTGGAGCGGAAGCTACCAAAAGGCCCTGAGTCACCGGCCATACGGGTGAGCACCACACGGTACACTCAGGGACGTGGGCTACTTTTACCAGCCTCTAGCAAGGTAGCCAGAAGAGTACGATTAGTTGGGGAGGCCTACAACTCCGCCTGGCCAGGGGAGATCCCATCTGCTCGCGGACTGACCAGGCCCCGATCGCTAGCCAGTACTCCGGGAGGGTCTACCTTTGCCCCCAGTAAAGACCCTGAACTACACCGCACCGTCTCCGAGTGTTTCATCATCCACGTCCGCTGCCCTGAGGCCATACCCCTCCCGTTGGGGGTTATACCATCCAGGCTGCACAACCGTACCACCGGCCTCAGCGGTCTGCCCTGCAGCGGCGGTTTCATAACCGCACTCAACGGGTGGCGTAGTCGAACATTCTAACATCTACTGCTAAATACTGCCACTCAGTTTGACTCCCTGGGCACGGACCGGGTCACCGCCACGAGACTACTACCCCCATCTGATCCGGCTCCGGGTAGGCCCCCGCGTGCGCAACGCTACTCAGCACAGGCCCAGGGGCGCGTCAACTTTTGGCGTAGTCGGCAGGATTCCGTGCCCGCAACCACCGGGTACTGCGCGCCTGAAAAAGAGACTTTTAAACTTACCTGTGGTGAAGATTCCCGCCATCCGACGCCATCTTCTACCTCCTTCCCGCCATCCGTGGAGTTTTCCCGCCGTTGGACGCCATCTTCTGCCTTCTTCCCGCCATCCGTGGAGTTTTCCCGCCGTTGGACGCCATCTTGAAGATGCCGCGAGGGAAGAAGAGGGGCGTGGACTCCGAAAAGCCCGCGAGAACTGAAGCCCCGCCTCGCGTTCGGACGTTGCGTAAGGTCCTGGAAGGAGCCCAGCAGACGCCGACGTCATAGAAGCGCGACGGAAGGTCCTCGACCCTGACAATCCACTGCGGAGCCGCGGCCTACGGAAGAGGATCATCACAAGGTAGGCCACGGTCCACTAGGGGGGAGGAGGATGTCGGATACGGAGGAGAGCTTCACTGCCACAGCCACTGCCAGCGCCACTGCTGCTGCGGTCATGCCTTTCACGATGCCCTATATCCCGGGGGCAGCCTGGCTACCCCAGTACTCAGGGGAGTCACATACCCTGAATGACTTTAGAGAAAAGCTGGATAGCCTCTTCCAGGTGTACCCCCTCACAGAAGAGCAAAAAGTGAGCATCCTGGTGGCCCAACTAACCGGGGCAGCCCAAAGGGAGGTAAAGTCCTGGCCACCTGGGAGGAGGACTGTCGCAGGGATATTAACCCGGCTGAAGGACACCTTTGATACCCGCACCTCAGCTGAGATTAAGCTTAGATTCTACGGGTGCAAACAGCGAGCACATGAGAGTATAAGAGACTATGCTTTAAACCTACAAGAGGCCCTGAGAGCCATTAAGCAGACCGACCCTGACGGCGTGGGAAACGAGGACAGGCTGTTGACCGAACAATTTATAGAGGGACTATATTGCAATGCCCACCGAACCCAGTTGCGGGCAATGGCCTTACAGGATCCTCATCTGGACTTTGCACAGTTCAAGGACAGAGCCATCCGGGTGCTCCGAGAACCGGCACCGGGTGGCGTTGTGACCAACAGGCGCCCTACTACCGCTTACCACCAGGAGGCGGCGCCCTTGTCGGCAGGGCCTGTGGGAGCTGATGCGCTGGCTTTGAACAATGACCCGGCTCCAGACCTGCACCATCAGGTCCAAGAGCTAGCTAAAAGCGTTGCTGCGCTAACCCGAACTGTGCAGTCGTTACAGGTTTCTGCTCCAGGGAAGATCCAGCTGGCATCCGGACCGGAGGACATCCCGTGGCGTCGACCAAGGAGGACCCCACCGGCCAGAGGAAGACCCAGCGACCGATACAACGAGGACGGACAACCCATCTGCCGCCGCTGCAATCAACCCGGACATATGGCAAGGTACTGTCCTTTAAACTGGCACAACCTAGGGTAGAGGGCCAACCCCTAGGAATAAGATCACCGGGCCCATCGAACTGGCGTGACAAATATGTGGGAGGACGTCCAGTCTTGCCTGTGGTACTGGATGGCATTCCTATGAGTGCCCTACTTGACACCGGGTCACAGGTCACCACCATCCCGTACGTGCTCTTCAAGCAGTACTGGAATGACTCGGATATAACCCGCTACCCTGACGACGACTTGAGTATCATCGCCAGCAATGGTCAACCCGTGCCACAGATCGGATTCAAAGAGATGACCATTAAAATCGGTAGAGTCGAACTGGCAGCACAGGGACTGATCATTGTAGACATTGACAAGCGCGAGAGTCACCCAAAGATAACGCTAGGAACTAATGTGATTGAAAATTGTCTTGCAGAGGTGATTTTCATTTTACAGCAGGTTGCCAAGAACGCCAGCTCCGGCCAGCAGCGAGTGCTCCAAAAAGAGATCCGGGCACTGATGCGACGGCAACAGGTGGAACTCTCCGGTGGTGAGATTGGAAGTGTGAGAATGTGTGACCCTTTCCCTATTGCCATGCCCCCAAAAAGTGAAATGATGATTTGGTGCCGGGCAGCTATTGGTCTAAGAGGTAGAGACTACCAAGCAATGGTAGAACCCGTCTACTCAGACAGTAGGCCCACCATTCTGACAGCACGGGGGGTGGTTGATGTACGCCATGGGAGGGTGCCCGTTCGCATAATAAACATCGGGAAGAGAGAAGTACACCTGCCCCGGTATGCCACGCTAGCTAAATTGTTCACCATAAACCAGAATGCTGTACAGGCCGTGGAACCCTTGCCTCCATCTCAACCAGAGGAAGGTAACGGCTCTAACAAACCAATGGAGGACTGGTGTCAGCAACTACATCTGGGTACTGACTCCACTCCCTCACACCAGAAACAAGGAGTCTATCGGGTGGTTCAAGAGTACGAGAGAGTGTTTAGTAAACACCCGTTAGACTTCGGGCGAGTAAAGGGGGTAGAACACCATATCCCCACGGGAGACCATCCTCCCATAAAGGAGAGATACCGACCCGTACCCCCTGCACACTACCAACACGCCAAGGGGATGCTTAGAGACATGAAGGAGGCTGGGGTAATCAGGGATAGCTGTAGCCCCTGGGCAGCTCCACTAGTCTTGGTTAAAAAGAAAGACAACACCATGAGAATGTGTGTAGATTACCGGAAAATCAACCGTATCACACACAAAGATGCGTACCCCTTACCAAGGATAGAGGAGTCTTTGGCTGCTTTAAAATCTGCTAACTTCTTCTCTACTTTGGATCTCACTAGCGGGTACTGGCAGGTTCCTGTAGCAGAGGCGGACCGGGAGAAGACCGCATTCACCACCCCGATGGGACTTAGCGAGTTTACCTGCATGCCGTTCGGACTCTGCAACGCACCAGGAACCTTCCAACGGTTGATGGAATGCTGTCTGGGACACCGAAACTTCGAGACGGTCCTGTTATACCTGGACGATGTCATCGTCTACTCCAAGACCTACGAGGACCACCTGAAACACCTGGCAGAAGTGTTCGATGCCCTGGCAAACTACGGCCTAAAGGTGAAACCCTCCAAGTGTCACCTCCTGAAACCAAGGGTGCAGTACCTGGGACACGTGGTGAGTGCTGACGGAGTGGCTCCCGACCCTGATAAGATCACCGCAATTAAGGAATGGCCAAGCCCCTCCAGCGTAAAGGAAGTGCGGCAGTTCCTCGGGTTGGTAGGCTACTACCGAAGATTCATTCCCGGTTTCACCAAAAAGGCAGCTCCTATGCAGGACCTCCTGATAGGCCAGTCCAGGAAGGCCAAGAACCAGAAGCCGCCCTTCAGATGGGAGAAGTTGGAAGAAGAGTCCTTCCGCCAGCTGAAGATGGCCCTCACGGGGGATGAAATCCTAGCTTACCCTGATTACAGCCAGCCCTTTATCCTCTACACCGACGCAAGTAACATCGGGCTAGGAGCCGTACTGTCCCAGATCCAGCAGGGGAAAGAACGGGTAATTGCTTACGCCAGCCGAAAACTGCGACCCACCGAAAGAAACCCTGAGAATTACAGCTCATTCAAGCTAGAGTTCCTGGCAGTGGTGTGGGCAGTCACCGAACGCTTTAAGCACTACCTCGCCTCTTCCCGGTTTACCGTGTACACGGATAACAACCCGTTGACACATCTGGACACAGCAAGACTCGGTGCCCTGGAGCAGAGATGGATGGCCCGCCTGTCCAACTTTGAGTTCACAATCAAATACCGGGCAGGACGCTCCAATACCAACGCGGATGCCTTGTCCAGAATGCCAAACCTACCGGACGTGGGGGAAGATCCAGAGGGACTGGAAGAAGTTGAGCTTCCCGCGTTCCACCGGCATGGGACTATCCAGTATTCCCACCGTGTAAGGAGTAAGCAATCCGCTACGTTCAACCCCTTACCTCATTACAACTGGGCGGAAACGCAAGACAGTGACCCCGCCGTCCGACTGGTGAAGGAGATGCTGACTCAGCCAGATGCCCGCCTTGACCCAGACGCTCCGGAGGAGGCCAAGCAACTGTGGATTGAGAAGAGTCGACTGTTCCTTTACAAGGGGAAGTTGTGCCGCAGAATGGTTAACTCCCGGACGCATGAACTGGTCTGGCAAGTAGTGGTGCCAAGAAGAGACGCCGCTATGGTACTGGAGGCATACCACGACGGAGCTGGGCACTTCGGATGGAAGAAGCTGGAGTTCCTGCTGCGCGGGCGGTTCCACTGGGTAGGCATGAGAGGAACCATCAAGAGGTGGTGCAGAGACTGTGGACCGTGCCACCTAAGAAGGAAGGACCGTGCCAGCCAGAAGACTCCCTTGCAGCCCATCATCTCCCGACAGCCACTGGAACTGGTAGCCCTGGACCATGTGAAACTGGCTCCAAGCAGATCTGGGTATGTCTACGCCCTCACAATCGTAGATCATTACTCCCGGTTCCTGGTGGTGGTCCCGGTCAAGGACTTAACGGCTCAAACAGCAGCTAGAGCCTTCCAGCAGCACTTCTGCCGTCCACACGGATACCCAGAGCAGGTGCTGACGGACCAAGGACCTGCCTTTGAAGCGGAAGTCTTCCAGGAGTTCTGTACTCTGTATGGCTGCCGGAAGATAAGAACAACACCCTATCATCCGCAAACCAATGGGCTCTGCGAGAAAATGAACCAGGTGGTGATAGATCTTCTGAAAACATTGCCCCTGGAAGAACGCAGTCTGTGGCCTGAGAAACTGCCTGATCTGGTGGACCTATACAACCACATCCCGGTAGGTTCTACCAACTGTACCCCGGCTTACCTAATGAGAGCAAGACCTGGTAAGCTTCCTGTTGATCTGGAGATGGGAGTCCTGACACCCGAGGACACTTCACCAGAAGCAGACTGGGACACGGAAAGGCAGCAGCAGTACCGGAAAGTACAGGAGAGCGTGGAGCGAAGTCTCTGTCAAGCTAGAGAAAGACAGGAGAAGACTTACAACCAGTATGCTCCCGCTGTTCCCCTGGTACCTGGAGAGCAGGTCTTGAAGAGGAAGAGACGCCTCCACAAGTTGGACGACCAGTGGGAGAAGGACCCGTACACCGTACTTCCCTCAAGCCATGAGAACCCGAAAGTCTGCATAATCAGTAAGGACGGAGGAGAAACCACAGCCATTGTCTCCCGAGATCACCTGAAGAAGTGTCCCGAACAGCTACGAAGCCCTGAAGAAGAGCAAGAAGACCCTCGACCCGCAGAGGAAAGGGAAGATATGGTCAGTACTGTGCTCGGAGACTTTCCTCGGTCTTGGACTCAAGTCAATGGCGCTGTTGTGGTACCCGTCCTCACCTTCCTCCAACCAGCATCTCAAGTACCTACGGAGAGACAGGTAGAGCTGGAAGAGCAGCCGGTCCAGGAGGCAGAAGACCCCACACAAGCAGACCAGGAGGATCAACCCTCTGCTTATAGTGAGCCTGCCGTACCCCTAGTGAGCCAAAGAGCCCGTAGACAGCTGCCCAGTTTACCTTTGACAGCTCCTACACCCCGTAGCTCAGGACCAGTCAGTCAGCTCCGTAGGTCCACAAGGGTCACTAAAGGCCAGTTGCCCGTACGTTGGAGGATCTAAGTGTTTAAACTGTTTATTTGTATTTACCTGTTTTCTGTTATTTGTAAATAATTGTGTATTTTTAGTTATTTTATAGGTGTCGTTTAGGTATTATCCGGAATCCTTTGTACATATGTTGGAGCGTAACCCAGGAAAGGACTAAGACTGTTAAGGACTCGGGGCAGGACAGACCCCTACCTGGTTACGTCTCCCGGTCTCTTGGTGAAATGGACACCTTTGTTTTCTTCAAAGACTGCACCCGGTTGCGGACACGCCGTGACCATCCTAATGTGTTTTTCTTTATTGTACTGTTTCTGTTTTTACTTGTTATGTTTTACAAAAATATGTTTAGTCCCGGAGTACTAAATTTCACCAGGGGGGAATGTGGCACCCCAGGGGTCTGGTTTCCACAGTAATAGCAATATTACGTCTGTGAGCAGGTGGGAGTTTTCTTGGTCAGACATCCTATGCATGCCACACCTCCTGCCCAGTCCTGGGAGGGGAAGAACTTCCCCTATATAAAACTAGGGCTGAGGCAGGGTTAGAGAGAAAGAGCAGAGAACACAGACAGAGACACAGTCTGGTCTGTAGTGGAACAGCTTTAGGAACAAGAAAGATCAGGAGCTCAGTGGGAGCAGTGCTAAAAGGAATCAGGGGCTGGAAGCTGTAGAGCTCGCCCTGATTGAAGAGTTCTTACCGGACCCGGAGTCCGAGGCTGTGGGGACTAATCCTTACCCAGCAGCAGAAACCGCCCGGCAGGGGATTTCAGGTCCTCTGGCCAAGAAACCCGAAGGCACGGTCACACGCAAGGGACCAGCACCGCGACGTGGAGCGGAAGCTACCAAAAGGCCCCGAGTCACCGGCCATACGGGTGAGCACCACACGGTACACTCAGGGACGTGGGCTACTTTTACCAGCCTCTAGCAAGGTAGCCAGAAGAGTACGATTAGTTGGGGAGGCCTACAACTCCGCCTGGCCAGGGGAGATCCCATCTGCTCGCGGACTGACCAGGCCCCGATCGCTAGCCAGTACTCCGGGAGGGTCTACCTTTGCCACCAGTAAAGACCCTGAACTACACCGCACCGTCTCCGAGTGTTTCATCATCCACGTCCGCTGCCCTGAGGCCATACCCCTCCCGTTGGGGGTTATACCATCCAGGCTGCACAACCGTACCACCGGCCTCAGCGGTCTGCCCTGCAACGGCGGTTTCATAACCGCACTCAACGGGTGGTGTAGTCGAACATTCTAACATCTACTGCTAAATACTGCCACTCAGTTTGACTCCCTGGGCACGGACCGGGTCACCGCCACGAGACTACTACCCCCATCTGATCCGGCTCCGGGTAGGCCCCCGCGTGCGCAACGCTACTCAGCACAGGCCCAGGGGCGCGTCAAAGGACATATTGATATTCATGGTATAGCAACTCCATGTTGTCTGCTTGTTTCAAAATCATGTTATTATCACTCCTTGCATAACATACTTCTTTCCTGCTTTTCTCATGCTTTACATGGAACTTTCTCACACTAACTTTTTATCTCAAGAACATTTTGTCAGACACCCGCTCCTGTTATCTAACTAGTCTAGGCCAGGATTGACCTTGTACATTTCCATCGTGCTTCGAACTAACGATGATAATATGACCATATATGTGTTTCCGTAATAATTGCACTAACACGGCTGTAGGGGATTGGCTATTGATAAACTCAAAACAATATCAAATGCTAAGCAAAATAAATGGAATCAGAGATTCTTTGAATCCTCCCATACAGAGCATTGCCTCCGTTTGGTTTTCTGTGGATTGCGCAATCAACATAATAATTTGACACTCACTTGGTCAACCGTGAAGGGTTATTGCCCTCCCTCAACAATATCAAGCAGCTCTGTAAGTGATACATCGTTAGAATCAGGGTGCCTGCCTCTATATTATATGCTGTTCTCAGATGGGGTAGCAAAAACCTAGTGACAGATTCCCTTTAACTCTTGACCCAGACTTTTTTTTTGTGCTTTCATTTTTTCATCCATTTGTTCCAAGAACCACAGGCTTTTTTTGGAGGATGAGTTGTAGTTTTATATGTCACTACTCATTTTATCATAAAATATATTGAAAAAGCGAAAAAAAAAGTGGGGTAAAATGGTGTTAAAAATGAAATTCCATAATTTGTGTGTATGTGTGGCATTCAGTGTGCAGTAAAAATTACCTGTCAATATGATTTTCCAGGTCAGTATGAATAAGGCAATACTAATCTAAAAGGGGATCTGTCATCATTTTTTTCACCTTGATTCAAGGGATGTGTCACTTACTAGGCCGCTTGCTGTAGTTTTAATATAATCACTATTTTACCAGCAGGAATATATCACTAGTACACCTGCTACCAGGTAGTCCTCCATATTCATGAGCTATGTATATCCCTGTCCCTCACTGATTAGTTGATTTTGCCTTTGCACAGTGTACACAGAAAGCAGCTAATCAGTGGTTTGGCGGGGTTATACAGAGCTCCGCATTCAGAGAACTGGTAGATCTGCCGCAGATAAAATAGTATATTTATCAAAACGGCAGCACACAGCCCAGTAAGTGATACAGGTGCATCTCACAAAATTAGAATATTATCAAAAAGTTAATTTATTTCAGTTCTTCAATCCAAAAAGTGAAACTCATATATTATAAAGATTCATTACAAACAGAGTGATCTATTTCAAGTTAATGTTGATGATTATGGCTTACTGCCAATGAAAACACAAAAGTCATTATCTCAGTAAATTAAAATAATTAACAAAAAACACCTGCAAAGGCTACCTAAGCATTTAAAAAGGTCCCTTAGTCTGTTTCAGTAGGCTCCACAATCATGGGGAAGACTGTTGACTTGACAGATGTCCTGAAGGCAGTCATTGACACACTCCACAAGGACCCAGATTTACAATTTTCATTTGGAAATCAAGGTCCCAGAGTCTGGAGGAAGAGTGGAGACAGGCCCAGAGTCAGCACCCGGGCAAATGCCGGGGCCCTGAGCAGGCGGGGCAGGGGCCCACTCGCTGTCGGGCACCCGGCATGCTATGGGGCCCGTGAGCGGAGGAGTGTGGTGCCAGCGCCCGCGAGTGGGTTCCCCCCGCTTGCTCAGGGCCCAGACACAATACTTACCTCTCCCAGTGCCTCCACAGCACTGGTCTCTTCCGTCTCTTGACTGTGACATCTTAGGTCAGAGGACGCGATGACGTCTTTCCAGCGCGCCCTGTGCTGAGCAGTCACAGTGCAGACAGCGGGAAGACACCAGCGACGCTGAGGAGTCCGGAGCAGCGGCAGCAGGAGAGGTGAAGTGAGTATTTGATTATTTTATTTTTTTTATGTATGGAGGCATGGGGCATTATATGGGGCCCATACAGGATGGAGCCCATACTGGATGGAGCCCATACAGAATGCAGCAATCTATGGGACCCATACAGGATGGAGCCCATACAGAATGGAGCAATATATGGGGCCCATACAGGATGGAGCAATCTCTGGGGCCCATACAGGATGGAGCAATATATATGGCCCATACAGGATGGAGCATTATATGGAGCCCATACAGGATGGAGCATATATGGAGCCCATACAGGATGGAGAATTATATGGGGCCCATACAGAATGGAGCATTATGTGGGGCCCATACAGGATGGAGCATTATATGGGGCCCATACAGGATGGAGCTTTATATGGGGCCCATACAGGATGGAGCATTATATGGGGCCCAGCCTGCATGAAGCATTTTATGGGGGCCAGTATACTGTATGGAGCATTATATGGGGGCCAGTATCCCGTATGAAGCATTATATGGGGCCCATAATACTGTATGGAGGACTATACTGTCCGCTCTGCACTGTGCGCTGCGAGGATTCACCATTTTCTGAGATATTGTAGAATTTACGATAGATATCACTCATATAATGTAAGAAGGGAGTGAAATCTTTGGCATTGTACTATACCTATATTTCTCTGCCGCATCTGTGCATCATGAATCATGAATCGTGGTATGTGCTAAAGGGACCCACTGAGACTCTTTCGCCCGGGGCCCACGAAAACCTGGAGCCGGCCCTGAGTGGAGAGGCACATAATCCAAGCTGCTTGAGGTCTAGTGTGAAGTTTCCACAATCGGTGATGGTTTGGGGAGCCATGTCATCTGCTGGTGGAGGTCCACTGTGTTTTATCAAGACCAAACTCAGCGCAGCCGTCTACCAGGACATTTTACAGCCCTTCATGCTTCCCTCTGCCGACAAGCTTTTGGGAGATGGAAATGTCATTCTCCAGCAGGACTTGGCCCCTGTCCACACTGCCAAAAGTACCAATACCTGGTTTACACACAACAGTATCACTGTGCTTGATTGGCAGCAAACTCGCCTGACCTAATCCCCATAGAGAATCTATTATAGAGAATCTATGGGATATTGTCAAGAGGAAGATGAGAGACCCCAGACACAACAATGCAGACGAGCTGAAGGCTGCTATCAAAGCCACCTGGGCTTCCATAACACCTCAGCAGTGCCACAGGCTGATCGCCTCCATGCCACATTGCCGCATTGATGCAGTAATTGATGCAAAAGGATCCCCGACCAAGTATTGAGGGCATTTACTGAACAGACATTTCAGATTTTAAAATCATTTTTCAAGCTGTTGTTATAAAGTATTCTAATTTACTGAGATAATGAGTTTTGTGTTTTCATTGGCTGTAAGCCATAATCATCAACATTAACAGAAATAAACACTTGAAATAGATCACTCTGTGTGTAATGACTCTATATAATATATGAGTTTCACTTTTTGTATTGAAGAACTGAAATAAATTAACTTTTGATAATATTCTAATTTTGTGAGATGCACCTGTACATAACCAGAATTAGGGTCTCTGCCTCTACATCGTGCTGCTCTCAGATGAAGTAGCAAAATCTGGGTGACAGATTCCCCTTAAGAAAAAAAATTAGAACAAACATATCTATATTATATATATATATATACAGTTGAAACCAGAAGTTTACATACACTATATAAAAAGACACATATGCAGGTTTTTCTCAATATCTGACATGAAATCAGAATAAACCATTCCCATTTTAGGTCAATTAGGATTACCATAATGTTTAATATTTGCAAAATATCAGAATAATGAAAGAGAGAGAGAGAATGTTTTAAGGCATTTTTATTACTTACTGCAAAGTCAAAAGTTTACATACATTTCATTATTATTTGGTTTTCATTACCCTTAAACTGAATGACTTGTGTCAAACGTTCGGGATATCCTTCCACAAGCTTCTCACAATAGTTGGTCGGAATTTGGGCCCATTCCTCCTGACAAAACTGGTGTCACTGATCCAGGTTTGTAGGTCGCCTTGCTCACACCTGCATTTTCAATAGGATTGAGATCAGGGCTTTGTGATGGCCACTCCAAAACATTGACTTTATTATCCTTAAGCCACTTTGTTACCATTTTGGCAGTATGCTTTGGGTCATTGTCCATTTGGAAGATCCATTTCCGCCCAAGCTTTAACTTTCTGGCTGATGTCTTGAGATGTTGCTTCAGTATTGCCACATAATCTTCTTTTCTCATGATGCCATCTATTTTGAGAAGTGCACCTGTCCCTCCTGCAGCAAAACAATCCCACAACATGATGCTGCTACCCCTGTGTTTCACAGTTGGGATGGTGTTCTTAGGCTTCCAAGCTTCTCCCTTTTTCCTCCAAAAGTAACGATGGTCATTATCCTCAAAAAAGTTAAATTTTAGTTTCATCAGACCACAGGACAAATCGCCAAAAAATAAGGTCTTTGTTCCTGTGTGCATTTGCAAACATTAATCTGTTTTTTTATCTTTCTTTTGGAGTAATGGCTTCTTCCTGGCAGAGTGGCCTTTTAGCCCATGTTGATACAGTACTCGTTTCACTGTGGATATTGACACAATCTTACCAGCTTCCGCCATCATCTTCACAAGATCTTTTGCTTTTGTCCTTCCTGAGCGGTATGATGGCTGGACATTCCCATCTTGTTTGTACTTGCATATAATTGTTTGTACAGATGAACGAGGCACCTTCAGGTATCCTGAAAATGTACCCAAGGATAAGCCAGACATATGCAAGTCCAAAATTCTCTTTCTGATATCTTGGCTGATTTCTTTAGACTTTCCCATGATGCTACACAATAAAGCAGTGTGTTTCAGGTGTGCATTAAAATACATCCACAGGTGTGTCTCTAATTAACTGAGATGTTGCCAAAAAAAGCTTCCAAACACATGACATCATCATATGGGCAGTCCAGAATTGTTTAAAGGCATAGTAATCTTAGTGTATGTAAACTTTTGACTTTGCAGTAAGTAATAAAAATGCCTTAAAACATTCTCTCTCTCCCATTATTCTGGCATTTGGCAAATATTAAAAATTATGGTAATCCTAATTGACCTAAAACAGGAAAGGTTTATTCTGATTTCATGTCAGATATTGAGAAAAACATGCATATGTGTCTTTATATATAGTGTGTGTAAACTTCTGGTTTTAACTGTATATATATATATATATATATATATATATATATATATATATATACTGTATGTATATATAGTTTGTATGTGTATATATATATATATATATATATATATATATATATATGTATATATATCTCATATCTATATTAACAAACATCAGTCAAATTGGGCACTTGGTGCAGATTTACTAATATTAGTAACAGTTGCACCTTGTATTCCACAGATCACCTGGCATAATTTTAAATACCCATGTATTAAATCTCAGTGAAAGTTGCTGATCACATGACCAGTGGATTGCTGTGCGCTTGCTGAGATGCTTACATTTGATCGGCAGTGAGTGACAGTTGGAGGTGACTGGCGACAGTTGAGGAGATGTCTGCTGAGCAGAGCGACAAAATGGAAGCGAAATTTAGGAGAGAAGGAGTGAGCAGACGAAGACCTACCTATGACACATCTGATGATGAGAGGAAGTCTTCAGTCAAGACGACAAAACAACCTGTCCAGAAGAAAGATGGAGAGGAAGAGATGAAGGCACATCTGAAGATGGGAGCCAAGAAGCGAGGAGCCATCTTCAGCTCATTGGGAGGTGAACAGACATCTTCAAAGGTGATCCAGGGTATAAAACGACGAAGGATTTCATCAGGACAGAAAGCCATGGATCTGAAGAAAGAAGAGGATAGCAGTGAAGCCACAGTGTCTGATAACTTCAAAAGGAGATTACTGTTCCATCATGTGCTCGGCCGGGGAAGTTTTGGCATGGTCGTGCTGGCGGAGGATACATCTACCCGCAAATATTTTGCTACTAAGATCATCAGCAAAAGAGCCCTGCTTGCTTCCGGTGATGCTTCTGGGATGGTGGAGCGACGGGTTTTACAGCTGGCATCTGGGAGCCCCTTCCTTGTCCGCGCAGACTTCGCATTCCAGACCAAGGTAAGATATCCATTACTTAGGCCCCTTCCCAACACTGACAATTCTCATCTTTGCACTTTACTTTTTTCCCTCCCCTTCTTCCAAGAGCCATATCTTTTTTGCTTTCCCATCACCATAGCGTATGAGGGATTGCGTTTTGCAGGATGAGTTGTAATTTCAAATTCCAAATTCATTGAAATGGTGAAAAAAAGAAAGAAGAAAAAAAGCAACTCCACCATTGATTTATTTCTTTTGTTCATGTGGTATTCATCGTGCAATAAAAATGACTGGGTAAAATGAATCTCCAGGTCTGAACATTTACTAAGACCCCAAACTTGTCTATTTTTTTTTTAAATTTAAGTGATGAAAAAAATGTGAACATTTGTAAATAAAAACATTGGGTTTGTGCGTCCATTTTCTAAGACCTGCAAATGTTTTATTCTTTTTTTTGTGAGGTGGGGAGATGTTTTGATCACATTTTATTGCCTTTTGTTAGGAAAGTGTGTCGGCCAAAAACACACTTAATTGAATATTTTGATAATAATATAATTATTTTTTTTTATACTTAATAAAGGAAAAGGGTTGATTCAAATTATTATAAGTTTTTATTTGGTTTATATTTTTGACACGTTTTTATGTATGTTTACTTTATTTTTTCAGTCCTCTTATGGAATTTAAAGGGGTTTTTCCACAAACAAAGTACATTTTAACTAATAGATCTTGGAGTAAAAATAAGTTCTACAATTGGATGGGTTAAAAAAATGTTCCTGTGCTGAGATAATCTTATAAATGTGCCCCTGGTTTGTACTGTGTAATGGATGTGTCTGACCTTACAGGGCCATGGTCTGATCATACCACAGCTCCTGGGCAGGGGAGGACACAAAAGAGTATACAGACATTACAACACGGGATCACAGCTGATTCATTTTGTGAGGTAAAACATTTTGCTGTCTGTTTTTAAGCAATATTTTTCCTGAAAGAAATAATCATTTGTGATCCTGTCTGTATCCTCTTTTGCTTCCTCCTGCCCAGGAGCTGTGGTATGATCAGACCATTTTCCAGCACGGTCAGACACGGCCATTACACAGTACACAGCAGGGGCACATTTATAAGATTATCTCAGCACAGGAACATTTATTTTAAACTCATCCTAGTAGTTCTCATAGTCAGCTGCCATGATAACCCATCCGCAGCCAGTGATCAGTGTAACAGCAGCGATCAGAACAATCTCTGATGGCTGCGGTTACAGATGCCGGCTGTGTACAGGCATCTCCCTGTAGAACCGCGAGCAGAACGCCTGTGGGTGGAGGTCACACAGCCCTACCCCGCTCATGCCATACTGCCTCTGGATTTGGCTCATCCCATCTTTATTTCTTCATTATATCCTGATATTTATTCTTATGTTGGCCAATGACTTTTGCACTATGTACATTATTACGGCCATATATTCAAGTTATGTGTCACAAGAATTATATGAGATTTTTCCTATTTATTATATTAGATGTACTGTTTTTCTCTTTGATGTTATTCTGGTATATACATATATATATCTGCACATGCACTTTATGTATTTAATATATCGATGGTGTTAATTTACTTGTATTCATGTATTTACTGGATGAAATCCAATATATGTGCATCCTAGGGAGAACCACTATTCAATACATAGGCTGTGTCTCTACACCCCACGTGTGTTTTAATGTATAGTTGTCAATTACATGTTTTTTAACGTATTTTTCTATGTCTGATCACTGATTTATCCAAATAAAGAATTTACTCCATTATGTCTGCTGTATTATTTAATCCTTACTGGATTGTTGTAGGTCATTTCATACTTGAATTGTGGTCCAGTGGACCTTAATGATTATACACATGTATTTTTTTCCTGGATGTGTAGCTATACCCCATTCATTGTCGGTGTTATGTGTACAGGCATCTGCCCAGTATGATGCGGGCTCAGCTCCTGAACCTGCTCCATACATAGAGACCTGACACTGGATGAGCTATTACATCATATGTCGGCAAACGCTTTTCTGCCTCCTTTATAAGTTAGCAGTGGGAGAGCATGATAAAAAGGCTTACCTACCCCCTGAGACCGACTTTAGCTCTTAGGCCACGGCCCCACTATCAGTATTTGGTCAGTATTCGGTCAGTATTTTTTCTCAGGAGTGGGAGCCAAGACCAGGAGTGGGTGATAAATGCAGAATTGGTGACTTGTTTCTATTATACCTTTTTTCTGATTGTTCCTCACCTGGTTTTGGCTTTGGGGTGACAGCTAATATTTTAACAATAGTAGGGGTAACATTAGGCCTTATTCAGAAATACTGTCTGTTATTAAAATTGGCTTTGTTATCAATAGTAATAAAACCTCAATTTTTTTATTTTTTTTATTTTATTTTTAAAAAGCAGATTTATCAGCCATCACCCCAAGATTCCCATGATTCTTTAGGTCATGGTGCTCTTTGGATGACAGCTAATATGTCTAGAGTTTACAGTAGGATGCACTGGTCCATGTTTATAGACGTCACAATGATTTAGTAGCGTGCGGCATTGTACTCATTACACTGAGCTCTGACTTCTTGGGATGGGTAACAAGGACATTTTTGGGGTAAATGAGGCCCAATATACCCCTTACTATAGATTATTACATTTTTCGCAGTGTTCCCTCATCTGTATAATAACATCTTAGGTCCTGATGCTCCTAGGGAAACCACTAATATTAGTATCATTTGGAAAAAAACAGAGAAACTAGGAGTTTCTTATGCAAAGATATGACAAAATCTTTATTAAATACACATGTATACATAATAGCAAATAGACAATAAAGACAAAAACAGTGTGCATAGGGGTAAGTGTAAGGAAACCCCCCAGGGGAAAACCAATCAGAGATTATATATAGCTCTATGCAAGGTATAGGCTGGGAAAAGCGGGGTGTTTTAGGCTAGTGGTAACAGGTTGACCCAGGTAATCTATATAGGGCAAGTGGTGAGAGTATAAGCACTAAGTGTGCCACTAAAATACCAACTCCCAGGGCCACCATCAGCAAATGTATAAGTATCAGAATAATGGACCAAAGGGCCTATGACCGCTTACCCTAAATTGTAGTATCCCAAGGACCCTCAGACCGGTGGCTAGGGTGGTTTAGCTTCTTCCCAGGGAAACCACTAATATTAGTATTATTTACAGTATGGGGTAAATTATCACATGAATGTAAGCATCAAATCCATTTAGTAGCCCTTGGACATTGAAGACCATCTCTGAGACCAGCACAGTTGTAATATGTGATATGTCTGTTTACATGTATTTTTCTGTATGTCTTCAAATATGTTTATGTGTACAAAAAACTGATGTATATCTGAGGATTAGTAATAACTAGCTAACAAATTTATCCATTTAAAAATTAAAAATGTATTCAATTTAGATTATTACCAAAAAGCTATGCAGGGGCTCATACTGTATCTAGGAGGCTATGCAGGGGCTCATACTGTATCTAGGAGGCTATGTGGGGTCTCATACTGTATCTAGAAGGCTATGTGGGGTCTCATACTGTATCTTGGGAGCTATGCACGGGGCTCATACTGTATCTAGGAGGCTATGCAGGGGCTCATACTGTATCTAGGAGGCTATGTGGGGTCTCATACTGTATCTAGGAGGCTATGCGGGGTCTCATACTGTATCTAGGAGGCTATGCGGGGTGTCATACTGTATCTAGGAGTCTATGCGGGGGCTCATACTGTATCTTGGGAGCTATGCACGGGGCTCATACTGTATCTAGGAGGCTATGCGGGGTCTCATACTGTATCTAGGAGTCTATGCGGGGTCTCATACTGTATCTTGGGAGCTATGCACGGGGCTCATACTGTATCTATGGAGCTATGCGGGGGCTCATACTGTATCTACTGTATCTAGGGAGCTATGCGAGGGTTCATACTGTATCTACTGTGACTAGGGAGCTATGCGAGGGTTCATACTGTATCTACTGTATCCTGGGAGCTATGCGAGGGTTCATACTGTACCTACTGTGTCTAGGGATCTATGCGAGGGTTCATACTGTATCTACTGTATCTAGGGAGCTATGCGAGGGTTCATACTGTATCTAGAGAGCTATATGGGGGCTCATACTGTATCTAGGGAGCTATGCGCAAGGCTCATACTGTATATGGGAGGCTATGTGGAGGCTCATACTGTATATAGGAGGCTATATGGAGGCTCATACTGTATCTAAGGCGCTATCTGGGGGCTCACACTGTATATAAGGAGCTATGTGGGGCTCTTACTGTATGTAGGGGGCTATGTGGTGGCTCATACTGTATGAAGGGGGTGATGTGGGAGGGCTCATACTGTATATAGGGGGATGTCAGCATACTTAATTGTGCTCAATATTAAGTTATTATTATTTATTATTATTAAATATTATATTATAAAAAATAATTATAATTAATATGTTAATATTAACATTGAGCAGAATTAATTTCAGCCTATTGGTTTGGTCTCCACAACAATCATGGTCTCTCATGTGGCCCCTTGGGAAAATTAATCTCCCACCCCTGCTCTATTTTATATAGTGCCATTTTATGTATGGTGCTGTACATAAGGGTGAACTTTGCGCTGCGCGCTGTGTGCACCGCTGTCTTTGTCCATCTACAGATGTGTACAAGCGCACCTATGTGTTACTTTTCTTGGTCATGCCCTCAGCACTCTCTTAAAGGAGTTATTTGAAGAGCCCCACGTGAATGGCGCAGCAGTGCGCATCATCAACCACAGCTCCATTTATCTTTTCACAGTTCCGTTTCTCTGGATCATGGTGGTCCCAGTGGTTAGGTCCGCAGTGATCAGAAAGTCATCCCCTATCTATAAGAAGGGGGATAACTTCCAAACTTGGGATAACCCATTTAAACAGGATTTCAAAATGTATTTTTATTTGCCCATAGGAATGTAGAAAATTATAAACCAATAATGACTCTACCTAACTGTAATACAGCCTCTCCAAGAATAGGACAGAGGAAATGGCACTGTGCAGTCTATATGTATACAGAATAATCCAAATACTGAAAATTACACTCCGCATACAGGACAGGAGAAGTGGTACTGTGCAGTCTATATACAGTCTATATACAGTATATACACAGAATAATACAGATACTGAGAATTAAAACCAGTATACAAGACGGGAGAAGTAGTACTGTGCAGTGTATATATACAGATTACTACAGATACTGAGAATATTGCAGTCAATTTATATACACAGAATAATACAGATACTGAGATTTACATCAGTATACAGGGCAGGAGAAGTGGTACTGTGCAGTGTATATATACAGAATAATAAAGATACTGAGAATTACACCCAGTATACAGGGCAGGAGAAGTGGTACTGTGCAGTGTAAATATGCAGAATAATACAGATACTGAGACTTAGGTCACAGCCTCACTATCAGTATTTGGTCAGTATTATTTCCGCAGTATCTGTATTATTCTGTACATACAGTATACACTGCACAGTACCACTTCTGTCTGTATGCTGATTGCAATTGTCAGTATCCGTATTATTCTGTATATATACAGTACACTGCAAAGTACCACTTCTCATGTCCTATATATACTGTGTGTAAGGCCACGGCCCCACTATCAGTATTTGGTCAGTATTTTTTCTTAGGAGTGGGAGCCAAAACCAGGTGAGGAACAATCAGAGAAAAGGTATAATAGAAGCAAGTCACCAATTCTGGATTTATCACCCACTCCTGGTTTTGTCTCCAACTCCTGAGAAAAAATACTGACCGAATACTGACCAAATACTGATAGTGGGGCCGTGGCCATAGGGAGAATTATACACAGCATACATAGCTCCAAAATATATGCTACAAACATCTAAATATATATATATATATATATATATACCCACACAAACACTGGGACCATTGTATATACATGTAGCAAATATTATAGTATATATATTATAGTATGAACTATGGAGCTGTGTATATAGTTATTTAGTGTGGTGCTGTGCCTGAGTACATAACTTTTAGTGGGAAGTCCACACCATATACAGAGCTCCACACTATATACTGGGTTATAAAACATGGTATGGAGCTGTGTGTATACTATATAGTGTAGAGATGTGCCTTTTATATAAAATGTGCAGCCCACACTATATGCTATACACACATATTATATTCACATCACATCTACACTATATATTACACACAGCACCTCACTACATGCTATATACACAGGTCCACACTATATACAGTACTTAATTATGCTGTTTACATCAGATAGTATAATCTGGGGCCGATGCATATACATTACATAGGATACACTGGGGATGATATGTATACATTACATAGGATACAATGGGGCCGATGTATATACTTCTGAGGGGATGTGCTGGGGGCGATCTATATACATCACATAGGATACACTGGGGCCGATGTATATACATCAGATGGGATACGCTGGGAACGATGTATATACATCACATGGGATACACTGGGGCTGATGTATATACGGATTATAATGAGGGCAATTTGGGCTACCGCCCGGGGCCCGAGGCTTCAGGGGGACCCATGGCCAGATTGCCCTCATTATAATGTTTTGTGCAGAGGCAGGGGCAGGTTTGGCAGGGGGACCGCACTGTACCTTTTAGACGCCGGCCACATCACAGGGAGGCAGACACGCACCCTGCGCGCTGTGTGCTGCGTCTCCAGGACTGACATCACACAGCAGCGCCTGGAGCTTCTTTATCCTGCGGGAGAGGAGCTGGTGGATCAGGTCAGTGAATGGCGGTAAATATGAGGTCTGGAGAGGATGTCTGGAGTGGGGAGGGGGCTGCAGGATGCTGCTCCCCTCCTGATGAGTTTGCATAAGATTCCATAGTGTCAGTTCAGCGGCCGCTCTGATAGGGCTCTGTATAAGTTATTGCAGGACTTTCATCGTTGCTGCAGATCAGGTCACTCTGGGTCATCGGCTCCAGCATCACCAGATCTGCAGGAAAATTCAGAGTCCTGTAATAAATCCCACTGAGCCCCAGCAGAGCGACCACAGACATTGCATAGAGGATCCTGCACTGACTGATCAACCCTGAACCTGCAGGACATCACATACTGTACTGATCCATATATGATATGTGAGGTCCTGTAGGCAGGTGTGATCAGTACAGTGTATATCCCTGTACAAAATGTCACATCCAGTAAACAGATTAGTGTATATTATACTGTGGTACAGACATCAGATGGGATATAACAATGTGTATAGTATAACATCTAATGTCTGCATCACAGTATATTATACTAGCTATTGAACCCGTTTTACACCCGGGTCACAAGCATTTTTAGTGGTACATTTCTGGCGCCATTTTTTTTAAGACACTGTGTCTGCGAATTCTCATAAACACTTCAATAAAATGGCGCTGGATAGCGTGGTAAGCGCATGCACTGACTCCGGCACCATTTCATTGAAGTAATGTGCTACAAAATTAAAGGGTTCCTTTCATCGGAAATAACGCTATTAACCTGCGTTCAGGTAAACAGCGTTTTTATACTGCCCAGTAGCTGAATGCAGTGGGGAGAAAATGATCTGTATTCTACTCGCCAGCATTCGGTTTCAGTCATGAGGGCAGTGCCGGTTCGGTCACCACTCTGAGTATACAGAGCGTCCTCTGCAACCGAGCCCCCGGCCCTGACTGACACTGACTCTACATTGAGACCGGCTGTCAGTCAGGGCCAGGATTACAGGGGTTGCTCTGTATACTGAAAGTAAAGACTGAACCACGCCGGGCCAGACCCCATTACTAAAACCAAATGCTCCCCCATCCTGGTATATGCTCCCTGCCCATCCTGGTATATGCTCCCTCCCCATCCTTATCCCCCATCCTGGTATATGTTCCCCCATCTTGCCTGCTCTGATATTCTTCCATCCATACAAAAAAAAAAACAACACTCCTACTCGCCTTTTCCCCTCTCGCTTGCAGCGCATCCTCGAACACCGGCAAGGCTGGAGGAGTGTGGCGCCAGAGTTCGCACCTGTGCATGCATGAACCACAACGCCACACTCCTCCAACCTCGCCGGACATCAAGGTATGTGTCCTAATGGCGCCGAAGATGGCAGTATGACGTGATCTCCGTCATTACAATCCTTTATCCTCGTCCTCCTCCCTGTCACCTGTAACATCTGATGTGTTCTTCTGTCTCCGGCCAGACTGTACAGGCGCATTGCGTGCACAGTCTATAGAGGCTTCGGACAGACGGACACATCCCTGATTATATTATAGATAGTCATGTATTCTCATATAGACTCTACAGGGCCGTACCTAGGGGAAGAGGAGGGGCATGTGACCTGGGTACAGCCGTCAGGGGGTGCCTTCGGGCCACCTCATGCGGTGGTCAGAGGTGTCTCCCAGGCAGCTGCAATTTGCCGCCCCCAGAGTGGGAGTCGACCATTCTCTGAGCTTGCTGTGGAACCGACAGTCGATCAGAGAAGGGAGCTATGTGCGGGCTCATACTGTATATAGGGAGCTATGTGCGGGCTCATACTGTATATAGGGAGCTATGTGCGGGCTCATACTTTATATAGGGAGCTATGTGCGGGCTCATATTGTATATAGGAAGCTATGTGCGGGCTCATACTGTATGTAGGGGCTATGTGCAGACTCATATTGTATCTAAGTAACTATGTAGGGGCTCATACTGTATGTAGGTGGCAGTGTGTGGGCTCATACTATATGTACAGGGCTATGCGGGGGCTCATACTGTATGTAGGGGGGGTGTGGGGGCTCATACTATATGTACAGGGCTCTGCGGGGGCTCATACTGTATCTAGACCGCTATGTGCGGGCTCATACTGTATATAGGGAGCTATGTGCGGGCTCATACTGTATATAGGGAGCTATGTGCGGGCTCATATTGTATATAAGGAGCTATGTGCGGGCTCACACTGTATATAGGGAGCTATGTGCAGGCTCATATTGTATATAAGGAGCTATGTGCGGGCTCATACTGTATATAGGGGCTATGTGCAGACTCATTTTGTATCTAAATAACTATGTAGGGGCTCATACTGTATGTAGGTGGCAGTGTGTGGGCTCATACTGTATGTACAGGGCTATGCGGGGGCTCATACTGTATATAGGGGCTATGTGCAGACTCATTTTGTATCTAAATAACTATGTAGGGGCTCATACTGTATGTAGGTGGCAGTGTGTGGGCTCATACTTTATGTACAGGGCTATGTGGGGGCTCATACTGTATGTAGGGGGCTGTGTGGGGGCTCATACTATATGTACAGGGCTCTGCAGGGGCTCATACTGTATCTAGGGAGCTATGCGGGGCTCATACTGTATATAGGAGGCTATGTGGGGGCTCATACTGTATATAGAGGGGCTATGCGGGGGCTCATACTGTATCTAGGGAGCTATGCGGGCGCTCATACTGTATCTAGAGAGCTATGCGGGGGCTCATACTGTATATAGAGGGATGTCAGCATACTTAATTCTGCTCAATATTAAGTCATACAATTAATATAATTTTTTTTAATTATTTTGTTAATATTAATATGGAGCAGAATTAATTTCAGCCTATTGGATCGGCCTCCATAACAGTCACGATCTCTCATGTGGCCCCTCCGGAAAATTAATCTGCCACCCTGATCTACTATATATAGTGCTATGTTATGGAAATTTTTTTTCCTCATTCTCTGTCTATAGATGTGATCAGAACATCTGTGTGTTGATCACATGTCCAATCACATGATCTATCAAAGGGGATCATGTGACATGTCACTCACGTGATACATCCGGTACCTGCGGGGGGGGGGCACACCTTTTAAACTGCCCGGGGCCCTGGCTACTCTTAATCCACCCCTGTGTATATACATCATATAGGATACGTTGGGGACAATGTATATACATCACATAGGATACGTTGGGGACGATGTATATACATCACATGGGATACACTGGGGCCGATGTATATATAGGTGCATCTCACTAAATTATAATATCATCAGGAAGTTAATTTATTTCAGTTCTTCAATACAAAAAGTGAAACTCATATATTATATAGAGTCATTAATATAATTGTCTTATCCCGTCTGTCAATCTGTCTGTCCTTCTGTTCAGGAAATCCCGCGTCGCTGATTGGTCTGGCGCGGCCAATCAGCAACGCGGCATTTCAGAAAAAGATGGCGGCCGTTAGCGGCTCATCTGCCGCACGGAGGTCAGCGGCGATGCAGCCGGGAGATGCAGCCGGCTACTCGCAGCATAAGTCCCCTGACCGGAGGCGCCGCTGACCTCCATGCAGCTACCGTCAGGAGATCAGCGACTACGGCCTCTTATCTCCCGATGGCAAGTGTGACACCCCCCCCTCCCCTCTCCTCTCCTCCCCTCCCCTCTCCGCTCCTCTCCCCTCTCCCCCCCTCCCCTCCCCCCACTTGCTCAGGGCCCCAGCACCCGGCGCCATACTTACCCCTCCCTGTGCCTCCGCAGCAGCTCCTGTGTCTTCCACTGCCGCTCTGTGACGTCTCAGGTCAGAGGGCTCGGTGACGTCTTTACGCTGCACTCTCTCCTGAGCGGTCACAGAGCGCAGCGGGAAGATGCCGGCTACGCTGGAGTCCGGAGCAGCAGCTGAGAATTGAGGTGAGTATTGGATTTTTTTTTATTGTATGGGGGCATAGGGCATTAAATGGTGGGGTGGGGGTGTGTGACATCGTGGAGGGGCCATTAAAAGCGAGGGGGGGGTGTGACATCCTGCATGGGCCACTATGGGGGGATGTGACATCCTGCATGGGGTATTATATAGGGGGGATGTGACTTCCTGCATGGGGCATTATAAGGGAGGGGGGGATGTGACATCCTGCATGGGGCACTATGGGGGGGATGTGATTTCCTCCATGGGGCATTATATAGGGGGGATGTCACTTCCTGCATGGTGCATTATAAGGGAGGGGGGATGAGACTTCCTCCATGGGGCATTATAAGGGGGGTGGTGACATCCTGCATGGGGCATTTATATGGTGGGAGGGGGAGTGACATCCTGCATGGGGCATTATAATGGTGGGGGGAATGTGACATCCTGCATGGGGCACTATGGAGGGGATGTGACTTCCTCCATGGGGCATTATATAGGGGGGATGTGACTTCCTGCATGGGGTATTATATAGGGTGGATGTGTCTTCCTGCATGGGGCATTCTATAGGAGGGATGTGACTTCCTGCATGGGGCATTATAAAGAAGGGGGGGATGTGACTTCCTGCATGGGGCATTATAAAGAAGGGGGGGATGTGACATCCTGCATGGGGCATTATACAGGGGGGATGTGACATCCTGCAAGGGGCATTATAAGGGAGGGGGGATGTGACATCCTGCATGGGGCATTATCCTGCATGGGCCATTATATGGGGGGGATGTGACATCCTTCTTGGGGCATTATAAGGGAGGGGGGGATGTGACATCCTGCATGGGGCATTATATGGGGGGGAGTGACATCCTGCATGGGGCATTATAAGGGAGGGGGGGTGACATCCTGCATGGGGCATTATAAGGGAGGGGGCGATGTGACATCCTGCATGGGGCATTATAAGGGAGGGGGGGTGACATCCTGCATGGGGCATTATAAGGGAGGGGGCGATGTGACATCCTGCATGGGGCATTATATGGGGGAGGGGGAAGTGACAACCTGCATGGGGCATTATAAGGCAGGTGGATGCTCCCCGGTCCTCACTAACACGGTTCGCTGATTGGTCACAGCCACCGGCCACGACCAATCAGCTATTTCAGCGCCAAATTTAAACACCGCTCTGCTGATTGCTCGCGGCCGCCCGCGGCGACCAATCTGCGATTGTGGCGCCAAATTTAAACACGGTCTCCGGCCAATTGGCGGCAGATTTAAAATAAGTACGCCACCGTCGGGAGACATATTCTAGAATACCCGATGCGTTAGAATCGGGCCACCATCTAGTATATTATATAGAGTCATTACAAACAGAGTGATCTATTTCACGTGTTTATTTCTGTTAATGTTGATGATTATGGCTTACAGCCAATGAAAACACAAAAGCCATTATATCAGTGAATTAAAATGATTAACAAAAAAACACATGCAAAGGCTTCCTAAGCATTTAAAAGGTCCCTTAGTCTGTTTCAGAAGGCTCCACAATCATAGGGAAGACTGCTGACATGACAGATGTCCAGAAGGCAGTCATTGACACACTCCACAAGGTCCCAGAGTTCCAATTTTCATTTGGAAATCAAGGTCCCAGAGTCTGGAGGAAGAGTGGAGAGGCCACAATCCAAGCTGCTTGAGGTCTAGTGTGAAGTCTCCACAATCGGTGATGGTTTGGGGAGCCATGTCATCTGCTGGTGTAGGTCCACTGTGTTTTATCAAGACCAAAGTCAGCGCAGCCATCTACCAGGACATTTTAGAGCACTTCATGCTTCCCTCTGCCGACAAGCTTTTTGGAGATGGAAATTTCATTCTCCAGCAGGACTTGACACTAGTGTTGAGCGAGTATGTTCTATTAACCCTTTCGCCGACTATGCTCGGGCCGAGCTCCGAGTATTTACAGCTGCTCGGTGATAAGGTTAAATCGCTCCTGTGTGCATGATTTGCAACTGTTTGACAGCTTTATTACATGTGAGGAATGTCTATTTCTTACACATTCCTCACATGTAATAAAGCAGTCAAACAGTTGCAAATCATGCACACGGGAGCGATTTAACCTCATCACCGAGCAGCTGGAAATACTCGGAGCTTGGCCCGAGCATACTCGGTCAGAACATACTCGCTCAACCCTACTTGGCACCTGTCCACACTGCCAAAAATACCAATACCTGGTTTAAAAACAACAGTATCACTGAGCTTGATTGGCCAGAGAATCTATCGGGTATTGTCAAGAGGAAGATGAGAGACACCAGACCCAACAATGCAGACGAGCTGATGGCTGCTATCAAAGCAACCTGCGCTTCCATAACACCTCAGCAGGGCCACAGGCTGATCGCCTCCATGCCACATTGCCGCATTGATGCAGTAATTGATGCAAAAGGAGCCCCGACCAAGTATTGAGTGCATTTACTGAACATACATTTCAGTAGGCCAACATTTCGGATTTTAAAAACATTTTTCAAGCTGTTGTTGCTGTAAAGTATTCTAATTTACTGAGATAATGACTTTTGTTCATTGGCTGTAAGCTATAATCATCAACATTAACAGAAATAAACACTTGAAATAGATCACTCTGTGTGTAATGACTCTATATAATATATGAATTTCACTTTTTGCATTGAAGAACTGAAATAAATTAACTTTTGATGATATTCTAATTTAGTGAGATGCACCTGTGCATCATATAGGATGCTGGGGCTGATCAGTATACATAATATAAGATACACTGGGGCTGATATATATACGTCATGTAGGATACACTGGTGATGATGTACATACATTACATAGGATATGCTGGAGACTATGTATATACATCATATAGGATACGCTTGTGCCAGTGTATATGCATCTCTATAGGATACCTTGGGAGCGATGTACATAGATCATATAGGATATGCTGGGGCCGATATATATACATCATATAGAATACACTGGGGCTGTGTCATAGTGTGACTGTGGGATAGCAAGTGTGCTCCTATTCTGACCCTCAGGCTAGGGGTCCCTAGCTATTTCTGTTCCCAGGATTACTCCTGAATGTGGAGATGCCCGAGCCTCGTTCCTTACTATGCTCTTAAGCAGCACTAGTTTGTACAGTGTATGGGGGGAATACAAAACAAGATAGGACAGAACTGAAGCACAGTCACACAACACGCTCTCAGGGAAATACACAAAGGAATATAAAGTCTAAAACCCGAGAGGCAACAAAGTAATATAAAGACACCTAGGGAAAAAGGAAAGGGTTACCAAACAACGCTTGCAACAACTTTAGCAATAACCACTAAACCAGTATGTGTTCACCTTTCCAGAACAGGATAGAGAAAAACGATACTGGCATTGCCAGCAAAGCACAGCCGGCTTAAATGGAGAAACAGCAGACACGAGTGGTTCTCCTCTAGCATGTGATCAAAGGCAGTCAACAACCTCAGCCCAGCAAAGACTAACTTTTGCTCACCTGCCAAGGAGCTGCAGCTCTAAGAGTCGATGCCCTAGTCACCCTGCACTGACCATAGCTATCAATGGAGTTACAAGGAGCAGTATATGAATCTGTGGAATCCACAGACTTGGACGCCGCCATCACAGTTTGTGATGTTAGAGAAAACCTCCTTGTGACATGCTGATGTACAAACATCATATAGGATACACAGGGCTGATGTATATATAGTACATCTTAAAGGATATACGGGTGCTAATGTAGAGTATATACATCATATAGGATACACTGGGGCTGATGTATATACATCGTATAGGATACACTAGGTCTGATGTATATATATCATATAGGATACACTAGGGCTGATGTATATATATCATATAAGAGATACTGGAGCTAATGTACAGTATATACATCGTATAGGATACACTGGGGCTGATGTATATACATCATATAGGATACACTGGGGCTGATGTATATACATCATATAGGGTATACAGGTGCTGATGTACAGTATATACATCGTATAGGATACACTGGGGCTGATGTATATACATCATATAGGATATACAGGTGCTGATGTACAGTATGTACATCACATAGGATACACTAGGGCTGATGTACATACATTACATGGCCTCTGCTTGTTAACTCATTCATAGCCTGGAGATGAATCAGTGTAGCATGCAGCCCTCCCAGAGCTTGAAGATGAGCCTGCAGGAAAGTAAGGAGCCGGCGCGCAGAGAGCGGTAGCCCCTCCTACCAAGAACATCCTGATAACACTATCTGGCACTAGGCCTGGCAAAGAGTACGCCACTGCGGTGTACTGAACGCTGTGCGTGTGCGTCGTGCATGGGCGCGCATGGGCGGGTACACACGACATGGACATGAAAAAATATTAAAAGTCCAGCAGCTGCAAAACCACGGCCGATGGCCCACAATGTAGGTGAGGGCTGCAGCCCAGTGAGCATGTGCCTGTTGGGCTTGTAGTAGTGGCATGGTTCTAGAGGTCAATATATCTTTGAACATAAGTATGAGATATACAACCAATACCATTTTAATGGCAACTCTTGTATATATATATATATATATATATACAGTATATATATACATATATATATATATATATATATATATATATATATATATATATATATATATATATATAGTGTCGGACTGGGGTGTCTGGGGCCCACAGGAGGAATTGATCCTCAGGGCCCACCTTACAGCTATATGTAAATACCTGATAGCCGATATCCCCGTTATAGTGGAGCGTCTGCTGTAAATCACAGGCGGCTCCTGCACATCTACTGTGCACATGCTATAACTAGGATGTACAATGTTCTTTGGTTAAAACAAGTTATCACCGATCCAAGGGCTCCACGGGATAGGTGATAACTGACTGATCGTTTGGGTCCGAACATTGGAAACCGCACCGATCAGAAGAATGGGGAAGTTTTATCCCTGTCAGGACACTTATCCCCATTTTAAAATGCAGCGGCAGGTGGGATGTCTGACTGCAGCTCCCTTCATTCTTTTTGGGGTTTCCAGAAAAAAAACAAGAACAGCCACTGAGGGAATGAATGGATCAGTGGTCAAGTCGCACATGAGCTCCAGTCTAATGGGGATAAAAGCTCCACATTCTACCAATCGGTGCAGGTTCCAGCATTCAGACCCCCACTAATCAATAACTTATCACTTATCCTGTGGAGAGGTGATTACTTGTTTTCATCGGAGAACCCCTGTAAGTGCATCTTGTTCCAAGTATTTAATTAATCACTAATGGAAACAAAGAATCTTCTCCTAATTAATATCAGAGAGAACAGATGACTGCCATACACAACACAATCCACTGTACCAACACAAACAGTACCACATACAAGGGAGAAATACTGCCACACCATGACTGGACTACATATTACCACCACATAGTGACCAAATAATACTACATACAAGGGAGAAATACCACCACACCATGACCAGACCACATATTACCACCACATAGTGACCGAATAATACCACATACAAGGGAGAAATACCACTAAACCATGACCAGACCGCATATTACCACCACATAGTGACCGAATAATACTACATACAAGGTAGAAATATCACCACACCTTGATCAGACCAGATATTACCACCCCATAGTGACCGAATATTACTACATACAAGGGAGAAATACCACCATGCCATGACCAGACCAGATATTAACAGCAAATAGCGTCCAAATAATTCCCCATCATTTCTCTCTCCTACCTCCATAATTGCTCTTCCCCATCCCAATCATTGCTCTACCCCACCTTCTCCAACATTGTCATATCTCCCCCACCTTCTCCATCATTGCCATATCTCCCCCCACCACCTCCATCATCATTGCCATATCTCCCCCCACCACCTCCATCATTGCCATATCTCCCCCCACCTGCTCCGTCATCATTGCCATATCTCCCCCACTTGCTCTGTCATCATTGCCATATCTCCCCCAACCGGCTCCGTCATCATTGCCATATCTCCCCCCTCCTACTCCATCATCATTGCCATTTCTCCCCCCACCTGCTCCACCATCATTGCCATATCTCCCCCACCTCCTCTATCACTAGTGCCATGTCATATCTCCCCCTACCTCCTCCATCACCATGCCATGCATATCTCCCCCCACCTCCCCCATTGCCATGCCATATATCCCCCACCATGTCATATCTCCCCCCACCTCCTCAATCACCATTGCTCTCCCTCAAAAAAACCCAAAACTTATCTTTCAGCGCGCTCCCCCGCAGCACTGTCCTCTGTTTCCTGCCCGGCATCTTTCTCCCTGACAGGCCCATGCTGCATGATGACGTCATCAAGCAGCGCGAGCCTGTGTGAGGGAGGAAACGCCGGGCAGAAAGCAGAGGTGAGGACGGATCCCTGCAGCTACGCTGCCATTTTCCTCCTGTCGGCAGTGGAGCTGGAGGGATCGCTCCTTGCCTGCCGCACAGGATGAGGGCAATCTGCCCATGGGACCGAGAAGCAGGCCAGATTGCCTTCATCAGCCGCACTGCAAGGGCCCCCCTGACCCTCCAGGCCCTTGCAGTGCGGAGCACCGGCGGCCATGTTAACCAGGGGCACCCGTGTGTCCTGCTCGGGGGCCCGCTGAGGACCCGGGCCCACCGGAGAATTCTCCGGTGTCCCGGTGCCCCAGTCCGACCCTGTATATAGACACACTTACACATTGGTGTGTACATACAGTACATGTGCATGTGTGTGAGTATATACTGTATGTGTATATGTGTATAGTGGCGTTGCTTGAAGTTTATAGGCCCTGTAAGGCAGCACTAGTCATCATGCTGGGGGACACTCGCTGCATCGGGTCAATTAAAGCACACCAGCCACGTTTTCCAGTATTTCACAATCCAGCAGTTTATTACACTTCACTACTGCTTATCACCGAGTCCAACTCAGTGGCTCGCCGACATACACATATAATGTCCAGGAGCCTTTCAAGTGGCAGACAGGCCCACTTGGCTCCAGTTACAGCCATCAGCAAAGTCACTTATATCAACGTCCATATAATGCAGTGCTTTACCTTTGCCCGGTTTTAGCTGCTTCAGTCAGATTTGTTCTGCCACCACTGTGGCTTTAGGGCTTCCCAGATGGGGGTCTCCAGCCCTCGTTCCTTCAAAGGCTACTGGTATGTTTTCTCACCTAACATCCAGCCTCTGCCTTCCAGGACTCTTGCCTTCCAAGCCTCTGGCCCTCCAAGGCTACTGGTATCGCTTACATGTAAGGATCCAGCCTCTGCCTTTCAGGCTTCACTAGGCCTCACTAAGCCTCTCCAGGCTAACGGTGTCTCACACAGGGGAACAGGCCTCACGCCTTTCACACCTGTCTCAAATCTACCAGGGTTTATATATCCTCTAGTGCACACACAGGACCTGTGCTGATGTCACAGTCATGTGATCAGACCTTCTGTATGCACAGGACCTGTGCGATGTCACAGTCATGTGATCAGTCACCTCGGGAGGTACATGGTCGGCCAAAACACACCCTGGACCATTACAGTAATGCCGCAAGCCGCTGCATTACAGCCCCAATGAAAAATTTCCAACATGGCCCCCAACCATTACAGATCTTTAATAGTACTGGTGTTCTCTTATGGGCCAAAAGGATATTTTGGCCCCATAGGCTCCAGGGCTAAGTGCGACTGCAACACATGTACTTACTATAGTTATGTCTCTATGTTTGTATCTGGACAATCAGACAGGCATTTACCATGTAGCCTATAGTTATTCTGTCCTATTCTGTAGTAGATGTGTAGGTACTGTAATAATCTGGCAATTCACCTATATCTCTGCTCTGTACAACAGCTGCATTTGCTCCTTGGTCTGGAATACGTGAGCTGCGGGGACTTTTACAGCTACTTACTGATGAAGGGGCAGCTTGACATCCCCAGTGCAAGGTAAAGTTTTATTTTTATGTAATTATACACGAATAGAAATATACAGTATATATAAACAGCAGTTCCGTCATCAGTATTGATTGCTCTTTGATGGCAATATGGATTAGACTAAAGCAATATATTAGTCATCAGAACCTGGACAGAATCCTGACCGGCCACTTTATTACACTATGGATAGGGCAGGATTTCTTGTATTTCTGTAGACAGTCACTAATTTCTTGTCTCTCTGTCAGATTCTATGCCGCTGAACTCGTCTGTGGAATCCAACATCTCCACTCCAAGGGCGTCATCCACAGAGACCTCAAGCCCGAGAACATCTTGGTGGCTGAAACGGGCCATATTAAGATCACAGATTTCGGTCTCTCAATTGACAACATGCATGGAGACCGAACAGCCACTGGATACGCTGGAACTGCAGGCTACATGGCTCCTGAGGTGAGAAGAACAAGGATTTTCTCTTTTTTTCATACTGTAATTGTATGTCTGCCTGGATCACACACATAATCCAACAAATGTCCATTACAGTAAATGGGACATTCTGACATTGACATCTGGCATGCCATACACATTAGATAGGCAGCTTGCCTCAGCTGAGTGTACATGCGTTCTGAATGGGAGGGGGGAGTATGACCATGCCAGACACAAAGGATCGGGCACTGAAATTCAGCATCCAGTGTTTGAGCTGAATTGGGATGTCTCCATACACATTAGATGATCTCTCCGGAATCTGTGAGTCCGGCCACAATACATGATCATGCTATATGTTTTGCCAGCATTAGAGACCCAAAGAGTTACAAGTCAGCCAACAAAGGTTCTGGAGCTCAGAAGAGCAGCATGGCTCCTTTCAGTCATTAGTGTAGTAATCATAATATTCAAGTGATGCCACAACCAGAGGAATCATCCACTCTCACTATATTACATAGTCTTACAATTATTATGCTGAGAACTTTGTTACACTGAAGATATGGAACTTTTTGACCAACTCTTTATCTATTTTCTTCTTCTTTATGTAGATTTTGGCTGGGAAGGAGTATAACGCCGGAGTAGACTGGTATTCTTTTGGTGTCATCTTAAAAGAAATGGTTACCGATGAGTGCGCCTACCATCAGACACTCAATGATAAATCCTCCGGCATCAGGAACATCATTAAACAGGTCAGTTGTCTTAACAGTCATTAGTACTATGATGTATACAATGTTATTGTTGTAGAGATGAGCAAACCTTTTGAAATTCAAATTAACCAGCTTGTTCCAATTTTTTCCCAAAAATGTTAAAATCGCAAGTACTCAACATAAATGGGTAAACTTGTGGTAACCGTTCTTTACTGCTGTGCTGTCACATACTATCTGTGCAGTCTTTTACTGTTTTATGTCTTTCTCTCTCAATCTCTACTGCTAAGCTGTGATGTGCTCTCCCTATCCAGATTCACCACAAAATGACTCCTACATTCATTGCTTTGGCTTTCATACAGGCTATGATAGTCCCTCCTGATTGTGCTATAACATGTGATGTGACACCTTAAAGCATTATGGTGAAGCCTGGACGGCTTACATCAGAGGTCCTATAAGTCTTCTCTGGCTGATGTAATTTTTAGTAATACTGCATGAAAATTGGCTGCAATTATTTTAGGTGATTCCCAAGAAGCAAATCACAAATTGTTGAAATTCACCGGGTTCAGCAGATTCACAAAAATTCAACACAAATTCAGTTCGCATCAAGTGGATTTGCTCATCTCTGCATAGTAGTCATCATTTTCTCTCCAGTTTACATTCATGGATTTTGGTTTTATCTTTATTAGCTCCTTCAGAAAGATCCTGCCAGTCGCTTAGGAGCCAACGGTAACATCAGAAAGCACAGGTTTTTTCAGCGTATCGACTGGGTCTCTGTGGAAGCCCTGAAACTGCCTCCACCATACGTCCCTGTAGTAAGCATATGAGCAGATATGGTTTCTTAGTATTAAAATCTTTGTGTCTATTCTTTTACTAGTTTTCAATCAACACAACTTGTTTTTAACGGAGACTCTGATATAAAGTCATAATTTTAATGTTATAATTCCTTTTTTCCTTTATAGCCATCTGAGCCTCCCCGTCGTCATAAACCATTCCATCTGGAGAAACTAGAAGCAGCAGAGGCCACAGCACCTATATCAACAAAGGACCAGGCATTGTTTGAGGGATTTTCATTTGTCAACTTGGAAACCCTTGAGCAGACCCCAGCTCTATAGTCATCAGAGCGAGCGGCCCACCTGAGCCTCCGGAAGACTGAAAATCAGAAGACTGGACATCACTGGAACAAACGCTGCAAGAATCAAGGTGACCATGGAGACGTCGAGGGACCCCGAATGAAGACACAGAGAATGACGGAGCCAGCAGATCCACCTATGGGCTGGCGGTAAGAATAAGCGCCATAATATCTGCGCTTTATTCCAATCATAGGCATGTGCCAAACATTTTTCACTGACCGGTAATAGGATTTCCTCCTGCTCATTTTAGCTGCATTTTTTGGTGCTGTCTTGGGCAATGATGAAATACTGAGGTGCGTGATGGCCGGCTATTAAGGGGTGGCAGGAGGCCGGATTTTTTTTTTTTTAACAACATCTTGCACTTGCCTATGATAAATCTACCATTACCGGCAGTTGGATTTCCTCATACTTATGACAGTGTTGTCATAGGAGTGGGGAAAAAGGTGAGAGATGGCCGGCTATTAAGGGGTGGCAGGAGGCCGGATTTTTTTTTTTTTTTTTTTTAAATAGGGAAAATTTGGCCTATGGAGAACACAAGAGCTTACAGCTAGTGGACCTGCACATCCTCCAGATGTAAGTGTAAAATGAGAGCCGCAGTCCTACAAAGTACATTTTGTTAAAACCCTGAGGATGGCAGAGCCGGCAGATCCACCTATGAGCTGGGGGTAAGAATGGAGAACTATTTCATCAAAGTCCTGTGAAGACACCCATGCCAATGTCATTCCAGTCCATGCCAGGGGTACCCATTCCAGAAGCCATTGAGCCTTCTCATGGAACATCTATATAGTTAAACAAAGCAAAAAAAACTGCAAAGCTTTTTAATGCAACTAAAACCTCTTACATTTTTCTTAGATCTGTAAATAACAACAGAATGAAGTGGGTTAAAAGTGTATTTTGAATATTCCCATTTTTTAAGGCACCTAAACAGGAAAGGGTTCTTTACAGTCAGAGCAGTCAGACTGTGGAATTCCCTACCACAAGAGGTAGTGATGGCAGACACTATAACAGCTTTCAAAAAAGGGCTGGACGATTTCCTCGATACACATAACATTGATGGTTACCGTTAAATTAGACAAAATGTTACACCTATAGAAGTACATTTAATACCATAATAGTAATTACATAATTAGTATCATAATTTGGTTTGATCCAGGGTTCCAGGACTGATCGCCTATTTTCGGGGTCAAGAAGGAACTTTTCCCCTGTGACACAAATTGGCTGAAGGTGTCCTGGGGTTTTTGCCTTCTTCTGGATCAACAATGTAGGCATAGGGTAGTATTATTAGTGATAGGAAAGTTAGAATAATACTGTAATAAGATAGCAGGATGTTAATAATAGTAACGATATCAAATAGTCACATTTATAAAAATAAAAACAAATTAAATAATAACTGCAGTAGTACAATAAGTAGTGTAATATTAAATATATAACTAGTAATAACATAATTAGGTTTGATCCAGGGTTCTAGGACTGATCGCCTTTTCTTGGGGTCAAGAAGGAACTTTTCCCCTGTGACACAAATTGGCTGAAGGTGTCCTGGGGTTTTTGCCTTCTTCTGGATCAACAATGTAGGCATAGGGCAGTATTATTAGTGATAGGAAAGTTAGAATAATACTGTAATAAGATAGCAGGATGTTAATAATAGTAACAATATCAAATAGTCACATTTATAAAAATAAAAACAAATTAAATAATAACTGCAGTAGTACAATAAGTAGTGTAATATTAAATATATAACTAGTAAAAACATAATTAGGTTTGATCCAGGGTTCTAGGACTGATCGCCTTTTCTTGGGGTCAAGAAGGAATTTTTCCCCGTGATGCAAATTGGCTGAATGTGTCCTGGGGTTTTTACCTTCTTCTGGATCAACAGATTTAGGCATAGGGATTCTGGTAATACCATTATTAGAATCACAAGAGTAATACAAAATATAAAATTAATTAAAAATATGTAATTATAAACGGGTACATTCTTAATTGTTATAGTGCAGCAATAATAAAAAAGGTAATAATAATAATAACAGTAATACATTTGTGAGGCCTAGTGCCAGTTAGTTAGTAAGTTAGTGTAGTGTTAGTGTACGGAGTACAATTGGGGGAGGAAAGTTGAACTTAATAGACCGAGATCTTTATTCAACCTACATTACAATGTTACTAATATTTGCGCTTTATTCCAATCATAGGCATGTGCCAAATATTTTTCACTGACCGGTAATAGGATTTCCTCCTGCTCATTTTAGCTCCAATTTTTGGTGCTGTCTTGGGCAATGATGAAATACTGAGGTGCGTGATGGCCGGCTATTAAGGGGTGGCAGGAGGCCGGATTTTTTTTTTTAACAACATCTTGCACTTGCCTATGATAAATCTACCATTACCGGCAGTTGGATTTCCTCATATTTATGACAGTGTTGTCATAGGAGTGGGGAAAAAGGTGAGAGATGGCCGGCTATTAAGGGGTGGCAGGAGGCCGGATTTTTTATTTTTTTTTTAAATAGGGAAAATTTGGCCTATGGAGAACACAAGAGCTTACAGCTAGTGGACCTGCACATCCTCCAGATGTAAGTGTAAAATGAGAGCCGCAGTCTTAAAAAGTACATTTTGTTAAGACCCTGAGGATGGCAGAGCCGGCAGATCCACCTATGAGCTGGATGTAAGTATAGGCGCCATAATATGTAAACCCAGATCGCCAAATGGAGGACTATTTCATCAAAGTCCCGTGAAGACACCCATGCCAATGTCATTCCAGTCCATGCCAGGGGTACCCATTCCAGAAGCCATTGAGCCTTCTCATGGAACATCTATATAGTTAAACAAAACAAAAAAACCTGCAAAGCTTTTTAATGCAACTAAAACCTCTTACATGTTTCTTATATCTGTAAATAATGAATGAAGTGGGTTAAAAGTTGATTTTGAATATTCCCATTTTTTAAGGCACCTAAGCAGGAAAGGGTTCTTTACAGTCAGAGCAGTCAGACTGTGGAATTCCCTACCACAAGAGGTAGTGATGGCAGACACTATAACAGCTTTCAAAAAAGGGCTGGACCATTTCCTCGATACACATAACATTGAGGGTTACCGTTAAATTAGACAAAATTTTACAACTATAGTAGTACATGTAGTACGGTAATAGTATTATTATTATTTATTATTATAGCGCCATTTATTCCATGGCACTTTACATGTCAAGAAGGGGTATACATACAAGAACTATTACAATAATCTTGAACACAATGTGACGGCGACTGGTACAGGAGGAGCGAGGACCCTGCCCGTGAGGGCTCACAGTCTACAAGGGATGGGTGAGGATACAGTAGGTGAGGGTAGAGCTGGTTGTGCAGCGGTATGGTGGAGCGATGGTTACTGCAGGTTGTAGGCTTGTCGGAAGAGGTGGGTCTTCAGGCTCTTTTTGAAGGTTTCCACGGTTGACGAGAGTCTGATGTGTTGGGGTAGAGAGTTCCAGAGTAGGGGGGAAGCACGGGAGTAATCTTGTATGCGATTGTGGGAGGAGGAGATTAGAGGGGAGTAGAGAAGGAGATCTTGTGAGGATCGGAGATTGCGTGCGGGTATGTAGCGGGAGACTAGGTCAGAGATATATGGAGGAGACAGGTTGTGAATGGCTTTGTATGTCATGATTAGGGTTTTGAACTGGAGTCTCTGGGCAATGGGGAGCCAGTGAAGAGATTGACAGAGAGGAGAGGCCGGGGAATAGCGGGGGGCAGGTGGATTAGTCGGGCAGCAGAGTTTAGGATGGATTGGAGGGGTGCAAGAGTGTTGGAAGGGAGGCCACAGAGCAGGAGGTTGCAGTAATCAAGGCGGGAGATGATGAGGGCGTGCACTAGTGTTTTTGCAGATTCATGGTTGAGGAATGTGCGGATCCGGGAGATATTTTTGAGTTGGAGTCGGCAGGAAGTGGAAAGGGCTTGGATATGTGGTTTGAAGAAGAGTTCAGAGTCCAGGGTTACCCCAAGGCAGCGAGCCTGAGGGACTGGGGAGAGTGGGCAGCCATTGACTATGATGGATAGGTGAGTTGGGGGGGTCGAATGAATTGGCGGAAAGATGATGAATTCTGTTTTGTCCATGTTAAGTTTTAGAAATCTAGCAGAGAAGAAGGATGAAATAGCAGACAGACATTGTGGGATTTTGTTTAGTAAGGAGGTGATATCGGGTCCAGAGAGGTAGATCTGTGTGTCATCAGCACAGAGGTGATAATGAAAGCTATGAGACTCTATGAGCTGTCCCAGGCCTAAGGTGTAGATGGAGAAGAGCAGGGGTCCTAGAACTGAACTTTGGGGGACACCGACAGATAGGGGGCGAGATGAGGAGGTGGTCTGTGAGTGAGAGATACTGAATGTCCTGTCTGTTAGGTATGAGTAGATCCAGGATAGGGCCAAGTCTGTGATGCCGAGAGATGGGAGAGTTTGTAGTAAGAGGGAATGGTCCACTGTGTCGAAGGCAGATGACAGGTCTAGGAGGAGGAGGACAGAGTAGTGTCGCATAGATTTGGCGGTTAGTAGGTCATTGGTGACTTTAGTCAGTGCAGTTTCAGTAGAATGGTGCGGTCGGAAACCAGATAGTAGGCTGTCGAAGAGGGAGCAGGAGGAGAGGTGGGAGGACAGCTCAGAATGGACGTGTTGTTCCAGTAGTTTTGAGGCATAGGGGAGAAGTGATATAGGGCGATAGCTAGACAGAGAGGATGGGTCAAGGGAGGGCTTTTGAGGATTGGTGTGATTGAGGCATGTTTGAAGCATGAGGGGAAGACACCAGTTGTTAGTGACAGGTTGAAGAGGTTGGCTAGGGGTGGGATGAAGATAGTGGTAAGGTTTGGGATGAGGTGGGACGGGATTCGGTCAAGTTTACAGGCGGTGAGGTGTGATTTGGAGAGTAAAGAGAAAAGTTGATCTTCTGTAATGGTGGAGAATGTGGTTTTGGAGGAGGAGGGTTGAGTAGGTGTGGGGAGGGGCTGTGGGGGCTTTAGGCAAAAGCTTTGTCTGATGGTGTCAATCTTCTGCTTGAAGAATGAGGCAAAGTCTTCGGCTGAAATAAGAGGAGAGGGAGGAGGCACTGGGGGACGGAGGAGAGAATTGAAGGTGTTGAATAGTTGTTTGGGGTTGTGAGACAGGGAGGATATGAGAGATGAGAAGTATGTTTGTTTTGCTGCAGTGAGTGTGGACTTGAAGGTAGTGAGGGACTGTTTAAATGCGATGAAGTGCTCATTGGAGTGGGACCTTTTCCATCTGCGCTCAGCAACCCTGGAGGGCCATCGCAGTTCTTTAGTTAGGCTGGTGTGCCAGGGTTGTCTGTTGGTTGTGCGAGCTTTGGTATGTGTGAGGGGGGCGACTGAATTGAGAGCTGCAGCTGTTGTGGTGTTGTATAAAGTGGCAGCAACATCTGTATCATGTAAGGAACTAATGTCTGTAAGAGGGAGAAGGGATTCAGAGAGTGACTGTAGGTCAAGGTGTTTGAGATTTCTGCGAGGGTATGACGCGCCCCCTGGGCCTGTGCTGTGTAGGGGAGGGGATACCCGGAGCCGGATCGCTGGGGGTTGTAGTCCTCCGTGGCTGTGACCCGGTCCGTGCCCAGGGCGGTCAAACCAGTGGCAGTATTAGTAATGTGACAAATGTCCGACTACGCCACCCGTGGATTGCGGTCAGTGGGGACCGCCGCTGCGCTGCAGACAGCTGAGGCTGATGTTATATGCGCAGCCAAGTATGGGATGAGTATAGCCTCAGGGCAGTTAGTGTGGAGATGATGGGAGTGATGGTGTGAGCGTTCCAGTACTAATGGTGCTGGTGCGGCGATGAAACACAGAGACGTTGGGCTGCAGTTTCCAATGCTTTACTCACAGTTGTTATTCGTGTCAATCCTGCAGGCGATGACTGCCCAAGCCGTGCTGCGTCCACCAGGCAAGGGGCTCGACCAACTCCCATGCAATTTCAGAGCTTGGTACAGGGCTCCCTTCTCTTCCCTTCTCTGGCCGTCCTCACCAGTGACCCACCTTTGTCCAGCTTCCTCGGGCCTTCTATTGGCGAAACCTATCTCCGGTTTCCCTGACCCTACGTGGTATGCTTTCCTGGTGGATGTAGTGAGGGGTCGCACCAGGATGTGGTCACAACCTCCGGTCTTTGGCTGAGGAATCTGTTGCCTCCACCAATTTGGGTCCCAGTACCCTGCTCTGCCAACCCTTCACCAGCAATCTCCTGGGCCTATGGGGTTCCTTCTGTCCTCGTGTCTCTGGGCCTTTCTTAATGTTCTGTTCCTTGTTTCCTTTCTCTTCTGTTCCTGTTCTCTCTGCTGTTTCTTGCCTCTACTCCAGGCCCGCCTCATGGAGCTGGGCCCAGACTGAGCCACAGCTCCCTGTCAGCCCTCTCTGGCTGAACTCCTCTCTGAACTGAACTCTGTTCTAAGATGGTGTCCACCTTATATACCTCCCTCTATGTGTGAGCCCAGGTGACTAGCAACCAATGGGCTCCTACCTATGCCCAGAGACCCACCCCTATCTGCTCCTACACCACTGGGTTTTCCTCCCCCTCCCCACTCCAGCCAGGGACAGAAGCTGTCGTGCCTGCACTCCTGTCTCGTGGGAGCACCGTTGACCTGTCCCTCGGAAATGGGGTGTGTGTGGTGCATGCAGCCTAACGAGTCCTGGTCCACACTCCATCCTTACCCGGGAGTGGAATATCACACCTCTGGTTTGAGGTGCAATACCCCTGTAGCAGCCGAGCCCTCGGGGTGCTACATTCCCCCCTGGTAAATCACAGCACGTCCTCGGGCTGGAAAAGAGCAAAAATAATTTAAAACATACAAAAATTTTAGAATGCATTCGTATATAAGACAATAACTATTAACCCATCCCTTTATGGGAGGCACTCTTCTCTTTTAACGTTACTGGTACTCTTTTATCATATATAACATCACATAAAACATTTGCATTATTGCTCTAACAGCATATAAAACTTTTTCATTATAAAACACTCGCAAGGAAAACATTCTCAAAACACATTCTTGAATCCTGGCCGCGGTGCAACTTGTGACCAGGTGCTCGATCTTCTTTTTAAGTGCAAAAACTTCAGTAAACTTGTAAACTGGAGGGATTCTCGGTCCCGAGGTAGACGTTGCAGTCTTTTTATAAAACCAGTAGGGGGCGCTTTAAGAAGCGCAACTATTTACAAGGGATTGGCCGTTCCCAGTCCTCGGCCGGTGGGGATAGTGGAATGGCTGCTCACAGTCCTCAGCCTGGTTAGGGATTGAGGGGATTAACTTGCACACAGTCAACAGTTCCACAACAATAAACAGTTCTCTGTACCCTTACGGGTAACTATGCACAGTTCCACTTTACCATTCACTGGTAACGGTGTCCTCCTCGCTCTTCCGGGTAGTCTTCAGATCCGTCCGGACCCTCAGGGTAGTCCATGTCTGGGCGGTACCGCAGTTCCTCCTCCGTTAGACGGTGGACATGGAGGGCGTACAGTCCCTTTGCGCCCTTGTGCCGTGTGTAGGTGACCACGTCGCCGGGGTACAGGTCACGGCCGTGATGTCCCTCTGGCAAGTGGCTTTCCACGTCTCTCCAGGTGACGAAGACGTCGGTGTCAGCCTCCGGGTCTCTTATGAAGCCCCAGCCGTGCTCCAGCTGGAACTTTACTATGACTACGGTCCCGGTGGCTCGGGGACCGCGGATGGCTTGGGAGTCCTGACGGGCTCTCCTCTTCTGCTCTGCGCTCCGGACTTGGAGTCGCTCCTCCCTGATGCGCCTCTGCCGCCGCTCCCTTTCATAGGTGGCCAGCTGTTGACGGCAGCAGTCCAGGTGACGATCTGCGTCCGCCTGTGTTTCTTGTAGTGCGGGCGGGGCGACTTCCGCGGGCTCCGGAGCCGGTATCAGAGGCTCACGCGGGGGTGGAGCTCTCCAGGGCTGACCGCTGGTCAGTTCGGCCGGCCACACCAGGGGCCGTGTGCTGGGCGAAGAGATCCGCGCCCAGGGGTGGTATGGCTCCGGACCCCCTTTGGGGAGCAGCGCCTGGGGGCACTCAGCCTTACGGCCAGGCCGGTGTCGTCTGATGGTCGCGCCCGGGGATGGCACAGTCACGGTAAGGGGCGCTGGTGGGGCAGCTGCGCCCGGGTGTACCAGGCCCTGCGTCCCGGCCTGTGACGTCTCCTGCTTTACGGTGCCCGGGTTCAGAGGGCACAGCGCGGGGCGGGGCGTGTCAGCGACGCTTGCACCCTGAGGCCTAGCTGGCGGCGGTGGAGGCGTGGTGTCAGGTACGGTCCCCGGGGCTTCGGGTCCCGCAACGGAGGGTGGGGGCAGGCTGGTGATCTCAGGGCGTAGAGTGGTGGCGTCCCCGTTACCTGCCTCGGCCTCCGTTGCCTCCTCCGCGGCGTCGTTCGCAGCCGCCGGTCCATCTTCACCTCCCTCAGAGGCAAGCTCACTGCTCGGTCCTCGCGGTGTCTCCTGCTGGCCGGTTACGTGCTGCCGGGCCAACTCCTCCTTCCACCCGGCAAACACATCCCGCTGCGCCCGGACCATCCTCCTATTTAGGTCCTCCAGCGCAGCTCGCGCGCAGTCCGGGTCTCTGGACAGCTGTGCCAGCAACTCCGTTAAGCTGCAGGGTGGCTCAGCTTGCAGCAGGCTGCGGGCCAGGGTGCTGGTGGGGTTCGCTGCTCCCTCCATCTCCGGGTGCAGCAGGTCCAGACTGATCCAGGCCGCACCTGGCCCCACAGTTTTCTTTCCTATCCGCCCCCATGGGGGGTGGTCTTGGGGGCATCTGCTGACAATCACCTTTAGGGGCAGCCAACCCACGTTGATGGACATTTCCACTGCTGCACTCATAGTTGCTGGGGGCAGGCCCCTTCTTTGGCGCCACTCTGGGACCTGGCCCACGATGGGAGGCGGCTTCCTGCTGTCTTTTGGTGCGCACATAATGGCGTCCGCTCTGCCAGGGCGGGAAAAACAGATTAAGATGGCGGGAAACGGTCCAAGATGGCGTCCGATGGCGGGAAACGACTCCGGACGGCGGGAAACTTCTCTCAGGTAAGTGCAAAAAGTCTTTTTTTTCAGGCACGCAATACCCGTTGGGGCGGGTTGGTTTGAATCCTGCCGACTACGCCAAAAGTTGACGCGCCCCCTGGGCCTGTGTTGTGCAGGGAATACCCGGAGCCGGATTGCTGGGGGTTGTAGTCTCCGTGGCGCTGACCCGGTCCGTGCCCAGGGTGGTCAAACCAGTGGCAGTCTGAGTGTGATAACAAATGTCCGACTACGCCACCCGTGGATTGCGGTCAGTGGGGACCGCCGCTGCGCTGCAGACCGGTGTGGCTGATGTTGTATGCGCAGCCAAGTATGGGATAACTCCCCACGGGAGAAGTATTGCCTCAGGGCAGCTAGTGTGGATGATGAGAGTAATGGTGTGAGCATCCCAGTACTGATGGTGCTGGTGCGGCGATGAAACACAGAGACGTGTGGTGCAGTTCAGGGTCTTTACTGATGGAATAACGCAGACTCTCCAAGGAGTACTGGTTAGTAGTAGGGGCCTGGTCAGTCTGTAAGCAAGTAGGATCTCCCCTGGCCAGGTGGAGTTGTAGGCCTCCCCGACTATCTGCACTCTTTCCTGGCTACCTTGCTCTATGCGGGTAGAAGTAGCCCACGTCCCTGAGTATACCGTCTGGTGCTCACCCGTATGGCCGGTGACTTGGGGCCTTCCGTTAGCCTCCGCTTCACGATGGCGGTGCTGGTCCCTTGCTTGTGACCGTGCCTCCGGGCTTCTATGGCCAGAGGACATGGAATCCCCTGCCGGTTGGATTCTGCTGCTGGACCTGGATGTCCCCACAGCCTCGGACTCCGTGTCCGGGTTTAGTGTCTTCAGTCAAGGCGAACTTTCTAGCTTCCAGCCTCTGGCACTCGCTCCTGCTCCTACAGAGCTCCTAGTTCTTGCTTTCCCTCTCCAGCTCTAACTGACTTAATCCCGCCCCAGACCCAGTTTATAAGGGCAGATTCCTCCCCTCCCAGGTCTGGGCGGGCAGTGTTGCATGCTTAGGGCTCCTGACCAGAGAAACCTCCCACTTGATCTCAGACATATTTCTATTACTGTGGCAACCAGACCCCTGGGGTGCCACAGGTATGCAAGTTTGTGGAGTGGGGATTGTTGCCCTGGAGAGGAGAGGGTATAGAATGTAAGTAGGTTGTGGTCAGAGAGGGAGAGGTGAGTTACAGAGGTTAGATAGGGAACAGAGGCGGGTGAAGATGAGGTCCAGCGTGTGGCCGTCTTTGTGGGTGGGTGTGGAAGAAAACTGGGAAAGACCAAAGGAGGAAGTGAGGGATAGGAGCTTAGAGACAGCTGAGAGGGAAGTGTCAATGGGGATGTTGAAGTCGCCAATGAGGATAGTGGGGATGTCAACAGAGAGGAAATGAAGTAGCCAAGTGGTGAAGTGGTCAAAGAAAGTGGTGGCTGATCCTGGAGGGTGGTAGATGGCAGCCGGTTGGAGGGGGAGTAGATGCGCACGCAGTGCACTTCAAAAGAGGGGACAGTAATTGAGGGCAGCAGAGGGATATGGGTGAAGGAGCAGTTATCTGAGAGGAGGAAACCTATTCCTCCACCATGCTTGCCGGTGGGGCGGGGGGCATGGGAAAGGTGGAATCCGCCGTACGAAAGTGCAGCAGGAGAGGCCGTGTCGGAGGGGGTGAGCCAGGTTTCAGTGATGCCAAGGAAGGAAAGCTTGTTAGTGATGAAGAGATCGTGAATGTAGGAAAGTTTGTTGCAGAGAGAGCGAGCGTTCCATAGAGCTCCTGTTAGGGGGACTGGGGAGGCGGGGGCTGGGCGGATGGGTATAAGGTTAGAAGGGTTACGAGAGTTTGGGATAGATTGTGGGTAGAAGGTAGAAGTGACTGTAGGGATGTGGTGAGGAGGGCGGTACTGTGGTGAGGAGTACGGTAATTACATAACTAGTATGATAATTAGGTTTGATCCAGGGTTCCAGGACTGATCGCCTTTTCTCGGGTTAAGAAGGAATTTTTCCCCTGTGACACAAATTGGCTGAAGGTGTCCTGGGGTTTTTGCCTTCTTCTGGATCAACAATGTAGGCATAGGGTAGTATTATTAGTGATAGGAAAGTTAGAATAATACTGTAATAAGATAGCAGGATGTTAATAATAGTAACGATATCAAATAGTCACATTTATAAAAATAAAAACAAATTAATTAATAACTGCAGTAGTACAATAAGTAGTGTAATATTAAATATATAACTAGTAATAACATAATTAGGTTTGATCCAGGGTTCTAGGACTGATCGCCTTTTCTCGGGGTCAAGAAGGAATTTTTCCCTGTGATGCAAATTGGCTGAATGTGTCCTGGGGTTTTTGCCTTCTTCTGGATCAACAGATTTAGGCATAGGGATTCTGGTAATACCATTATTAGAATCACAAGAGTAATACAAAATATAAAATTAATTTAAAAAATTTAATTATAAATGGGTACATTCTTAATTGTTATAGTGCAGCAATGATAAAAATGGTAATAATAATAATAATAATAATAATAATAATACATTTGTGAGGCCTAGTGCCAGTTAGTTAGTAAGTTAGTGTAGTGTTAGTGTACGGAGTACAATTGGGGGAGGAAAGTTGAACTTGATGGACCGAGGTCTTTCTTCAACCTGCGTTACAATGTTACTAATATCTGCGCTTTATTCCAATCATAGGCATGTGCCAAATATTTTTCACTGACCGGTAATAGGATTTCCTCCTGCTCATTTTAGCTGCATTTTTTGGTGCTGTCTTGGGCAATGATGAAATACTGAGGTGCGTGATGGCCGGCTATGAAGGGGTGGAGGAGGTTGGATTTTTTTTTTTAATAACATCTTGCACTTGCCTATGATAAATCTACCATTACCGGCAGTTGGATTTCCTCATACTTATGACAGTGTTGTCATAGGAGTGGGGAAAAAGGTGAGAGATGGCCGGCTATTAAGGGGTGGCAGGAGGCCGGATTTTTTTTTTTTTTTTTTTTAAATAGGGAAAATTTGGCCTATGGAGAACACAAGAGCTTACAGCTAGTGGACTTGCACATCCTCCAGATGTAAGTGTAAAATGAGAGCCGCAGTCTTAAAAAGTACATTTCATTAAGACCCTGAGGATGGCAGAGGCGGCAGATCCACCTATGAGCTGCATGTAAGTATAGGCGCCATAATATCTGCCCTTATGTTACAGGGTGGTGTTCCGTATATTAATTATTAATGTCAGGCTTGACTATTAATAATCGGTATCCGGCTAATACCTCACCTGTTACTACTCTGATTCCTTTGCTATATGCGATACTAACGGCGACTAACTGAGACGAAACCGTGTATCAATAAAATACATTTATTACACACAAGTCTACAGTTAATATACTACCAATTTCCACAGTACACAATAATATTAACAATAGCACACAATACGGATATACAATTAACCCCACCAATAACCTAATTATACTTCCCACCCACTTGCCTAAAAGCATACAAACATTAATTACAAACCACCCGCCTATCAACCACTATCCCTACAGCAATCAAGGGGTTTATGAGGCTATGTGCCCATGATGCAGAAATGCTGCAGATTTTTTACGCTTCTCCCTGCAGGAAAAACACATGCGTTTTTTTCATGTGTTTTTCCAGCCAGGTAGAAGCGTTTGTCGAGCGTTTTTTGCAGCATTTCAGCATGCGGGTTATCAAGCGCTTTTCCAAGCGATTTTAGTGTGGCACCCCAGGGGTCTGGTTGCCACAGTAATAGAAATATTATGTCTGAGAGCAAGTGGGAGGTTTCTCTGGTCAGGAGCCCTAAGCATGCAACACGGCCCACCCAGACCTGGGAGGGGAGGAATCTGCCCTTATAAACTGGGTCTGGGGCGGGATTAGACAGACAGAGCCTGCAGAACAAGCAGAGCAGTCAGAGTCAGTGTGAAGTCCCAGACAGAGACGCAGTCAGGTCTGGAGGACAGCAGACAGAGGGAAAGCAAGAACTAGGAGCTCTGTAAGAGCAGGAGCGAGTGCCAGAGGCTGGAAGCTAGATTGCTCGCCTTGGCTGAAGACACTAAACCCGGACACGGAGTCCGAGGCTGTGGGGACATCCAGGTCCAGCAGCAGAATCCAACCGGCAGGGGATTTCATGTCCTCTGGCCTTAGAAGCCCGGAGGCACGGTCACAAGCAAGGGACCAGCACCGCCATCGTGAAGCGGAGGCTAACGGAAGGCCCCAAGTCACCGGCCATACGGATGAGCACCACACGGTATACTCAGGGACGTGGGCTACTTCTACCCGCATAGAGCAAGGTAGCCAGGAAAGAGTGCAGATAGTCGGGGAGGCCTACAACTCCACCTGGCCAGGGGAGATCCTACTTGCTTACAGACTGACCAGGCCCCTACTGCTAACCAGTACTCCCGGGAGGGTCTGCGTTATTCCATCAGTAAAGACCCTGAACTGCACCACACGTCTCTGTGTTTCATCGCCGCACCAGCACCATCTGTACTGGGACGCTCACGCCATCACTCCCATCATCCACACTAGCTGCCCTGAGGCAATACTTCTCCCGTGGGGAGTCATCCCATACTTGGCTGCACATACAACATCAGCCTCCGCGGTCTGCAGCGCAGCGGCGGTCCCCACTGACCGCAATCCACGGGTGGCGTAGTCGGACATTTGTCATCACACTCAGACTGCCACTGGTTTGACCGCCCTGGGCACGGACCGGGTCACCGCCACGGAGGACTACAACCCCCAGCGATCCGGCTCCGGGTATCCCCTGCACAGCACAGGCCCAGGGGGCGCGTCAACTTTGGCGTAGTCGGCAGGATTTCGTGCCCGCAACCACCGGGTACTGCGTGCCTGAAAAAAGACTTTTATACTTACCTGTGGCGAAGTTTCCCGCCGTCCGGAGTCGTTTCCCGCCATCGGACGCCATCTTGGACCGTTTCCCGCCATCTTCCCGCCATCCGCAGCTGCTTCCCGCCTTCAGACGCTATCTTCGGGACGCCGCACGGGAAGAAGAGGGGCGTGGACGCCGAAAGCGCGCGAGATCCGAAGCTCCGCCCCACGCACTGACGCTGCGCAAGGTCCTGGAAGGTAGGAAGAGAGAGACGCTGATGTCATCGGAGCGCGACTCCAGGTCCTCTACCCCGACGATTGACTGCGGAGTCGCGGCCTACGGAAGAAGAGCATCGCAAGGTAGGCCACGGTCCACTAGGGGGGAAGGAGGATGTCGGACACCGAGGGGAGCTCCACCACCACACCGGCCGCCAGCGCAACCACAGCAGCGGTCATGCCATTCACCATGCCCTATATCCCGGGGGCAACCTGGCTACCCCAGTACTCAGGGGAGTCACATACTCTAAGTGACTTTAGGGAAAGACTGGATAGCCTCTTCCAGGTATACCCCCTCACAGAAGAGCAAAAAGTGAGCATCCTGGTGGCCCAGTTAATCGGGGCAGACCAAAGGGAGGTAAAGTCCTGGTCACCTGGGAAGAAGAGGACTGTCAGAGAGATACTAGCCCGGCTGAAAGACACATTTGACACCCGCACCTCTGCCGAGATAAAACTCAGATTTTACGGGTGCAAACAGCGGGCACATGTAAGTATAAGAGACTATGCTCTAAACCTACAAGAGGCCCTGAGAGCCATTAAGCAGGCAGACCCTGACAGCGTGGGAAATGAAGACAAGCTGTTGACCGAACAATTTATTGAGGGTCTACTTTGCAATGCCCACCGAACCCAGTTGCGAGCAATGGCCTTACAGGACCCTGACCTGTACTTTGCACAGTTCAAGGACAGAGCCATCCGGGTGCTCCGAGAACCGGCACCAGGTGGCGCTGTGACCCACAGGCGCCCTGCTATCACTTATCACCAGGACGCGGCGCCCTTGTCTGCAGGGCCTGTGGGAGCTGATGCGCAGGCTTTGAACAATGACCCCGCTACAGACCTGCACCATCAGGTCCAAGAGCTGACTAAAAGCTTTGCCGCGCTAACCAGAACTGTGCAGTCTTTACAGGTCTCTTCTCCAGGAAAGATCCAGCTGGCATCCGGACCGGAGGACGTCCCGTGGCGCCGACTGAGGAGGACCCCACCGGCCAGAGGGAGACCCAGCGACAGATACAACGAGGACGGACGACCCATCTGCCGCCGCTGCAATCAACCCGGACATATGGCAAGGTACTGTCATTTAAACGGGCACAACCTGGGGTAGAGGGCCAACCCCCAGGCATAAGATCATCAGGCCCATCAAACTGGCGTGATAAATACGTAGGGGGACGTCCGGTCTTGCCTGTGGTACTGGATGGCATTCCTATGAGTGCCCTACTAGACACTGGGTCACAGGTGACTACCATCCCGTACGTGCTCTTCAAGCGGTACTGGAATGACTCGGACATAACCCGCTATCCAGATGACGACCTGAGCATTATCGCCAGCAATGGTCAGCCCGTGCCACAGATAGGATTTAAGGAAGTGACCATCAAGGTCGGTAAAGTTGAACTGCCGGCACAAGGACTGATCATTGTGGACATTGACCGTCGCGAGAGTCACCCAAAAATAACCCTAGGTACTAATGTAATCGAAAACTGTCTTGCAGAGGTGATTCTTATTTTGCAACAGGTTGCCAAGAACGCCAGTTCCAGCCAGCAGCGTGTCCGGGCACTGATGAAACGGCAACAGGTGGAACTATCTGTTGGTGAGATAGGTAGCGTGAGAATGTGTGACCCGTTCCCTATTGCCATGCCCCCAAAAAGTGAGATGATGATTTGGTGCCGGGCAGCTATTGGTCTAAGAGGTAGAGACTACCAAGCAATGGTAGAACCCGTCTACTCAGACAGTAGGCCCACCATTTTGACAGCACGGGGGGTGGTCGATGTACGTCATGGGAGGGTGCCCGTCCACATCATAAATATCGGGGAGAGAGAAGTATACCTGCCCCGGTATGCCACGCTAGCCAAATTGTTCACCATCAACCAGAACTCTGTACAGGCCGTGGAACCCTTGCCTCCATCTCAACCAGAGGAAGGTAACGGCTCTAAGAAACCAATGGAGGACTGGTGTCAGCAACTGCATTTGGGTACTGACTCCACTCCCTCACACCAAAAACAGGGAGTCTATCGGGTGGTTCAAGAGTAAGAGAGAGTGCTTAGTAAAATGCGTACCCGTTACCAAGGATAGAAGAGTCCTTAGCTGCATTAAAATCTGCTAACTTCTTCTCTACTTTGGATCTCACTAGCGGGTACTGGCAGGTTCCTGTAGCAGAGGCGGACCGGGAGAAGACCGCATTCACCACCCCGATGGGACTCAGCGAATTTAACTGTATGCCGTTCGGGCTCTGCAACACACCAGGAACCTTCCAACGGTTGATGGAATGCTGTCTGGGACACCGGAACTTCGAGACGGTCCTATTATACCTGGACGACGTCATCGTCTATTCCAAGACCTATGAGGACCATCTGGAACACCTGGCAGAAGTGTTTGAAGCCCTGGCAAACTATGGCCTAAAGGTAAAACCCTCGAAGTGTCATCTACTGAAGCCAAAGGTACAGTACCTGGGACACGTGGTGAGTGCTGACGGAGTGGCTCCCGACCCTGACAAGATCACCGTGATTAAGGATTGGCCAAGACCATCCAGCATAAAGGAAGTACGGCAGTTCCTCGGGTTGGTAGGCTACTACCGAAGATTCATTCCCGGTTTTACCAAGAAGGCAGCTCCTATGCAGGACCTCCTGATAGGCCAGTCCAGGAAGGCCAAAAACCAGAAGCCACCCTTCAAATGGGAAAAGCTGGAAGAGGAGTCCTTCCGCCAGCTGAAGATGGCCCTCACGGGGGATGAAATCCTGGCATACCCTGATTACAGCCAGCCCTTTATCCTCCACACGGACGCAAGCAACATCGGGCTAGGGGCCGTACTGTCCCAGATCCAGCAGGGGAGAGAACGGGTAATTGCTTACTCCAGCCGAAAACTGCGACCCACGGAAAGAAACCCTGAGAATTACATCTCGTTCAAGCTAGAGTTCCTGACAGTGGTGTGGGCAGTAACCGAACGTTTCAAGCATTACCTTGCCTCTTCCAGGTTCACCGTGTACACGGACAACAACCCGTTGACACACCTGGACACTGCAAGACTGGGTGCCCTGGAGCAAAGATGGATGGCCCGCCTGTCCAATTATGAGTTCACAATCAAATACCGGGCAGGGCGCTCCAATACCAATGCGGACGCCCTGTCCAGGATGCCAAACCTACCGGACGAAGGGGAGGATCCAGAAGAATTGGAAGAGATCGAACTCCCTGCGTTTCACCGTCATGGGATTACCCAGTATTCCCACCGTGTGAGGGGCCAGCGGTCCGCTACGTTCAACCCCTTACCCCACTACAACTGGGCGGAGACGCAAGACAGTGACCCTGCAGTCCGTCTGGTGAAGGAGATGCTGACCCAGGCTGACGCCCGCCTGGACCCAGACGCTCCGGAAGAGACCAAGCAACTGTGGACGGAAAAGAGCAGACTGTTTCTCTATAAGGAGAAGTTGTGCCGCAGAATGGTCAATTCCCGGACACATGAACTGATCTGGCAGGTGGTGGTACCGAGACGGGACACAGCTATGGTGCTGGAGGCCTACCACAATGGGGCAGGGCACTTCGGATGGAAGAAGCTGGAGTTCCTGCTGCGTGCACGGTTCTACTGGATAGGCATGAGAGGAGCCATTGAGAGGTGGTGTAGAGACTGTGGCCCTTGCAATCTAAGAAGAAGGGACCGTGCCAGCCAGAGGACTCCCCTGCAGCCCATCATCACCAGGCAGCCGCTGGAACTGGTCGCTCTGGACCATGTTAAACTGGCTCCAAGCAGAAGCGGGTATGTCTACGCCCTAACCATCGTGGATCACTACTCCCGATTCCTAGTGGTGGTCCCCGTCAAAGACTTAACAGCACAAACAGCAGCTAGAGCCTTCCAGCTGCACTTCTGCCGCCCACACGGGTACCCGGACCAAGTGCTGACGGACCAAGGACCAGCCTTCGAAGCGGAGGTCTTCCAGGAGTTCTGCAACCTGTATGGCTGCAAGAAGATAAGAACAACGCCCTATCACCCCCAAACCAATGGACTCTGTGAGAAGATGAACCAGGTGGTGATAGATCTGTTAAAAACATTGCCCCTGGAAGAACGCAGTCTGTGGCCTGAGAAACTGCCCGATCTGGTGGACCTGTATAACCACATCCCGGTAGGTTCCACCAACTATACCCCGGTTTACCTAATGAGAGCAAGACTTGGTAAGCTGCCTATTGACCTGGATATGGGAGTCCTGATACCCGAGGACACCTCGCCAGAGGCAGACTGGGATACAGAACGGCAGCAGCAGTACCGGAAAGTACAGGAGAGCGTCGAGCGAAGTCTCTGTCAATGAAGAGAAAGGCAGGAGAGGACTTATAACCAACATGCTCCCGCTGTTCTCCTGGTACCTGGAGAGCAGGTCTTGAAAAGAAAAAGGCGGCTCCATAAGTTGGACGACCAGTGGGAAAAGGACCCATACACCGTACTGCCCTCAAGCCACAATAATCCAAAGGTGTACGTCATCAGCAAGGATGGAGGAGAGACCACAGCCACTGTCTCCAGAGACCACCTGAAAAAGTGCCCGGAGAAGTTGCAAAGCACGGATGAAGATCAGGAAGACCCTCAACCCGTAGAGGAAAAGGAGGAAATGATCAGCACCGTACTCGGAGACTTTCCCCGGTCCTGGACACAAGTAAACAATGCTATCGTGGTGCCCGTCCTCACATTTCTCCACCCAGCCCCTCAAGTGCCTACAGAAGACCAGGTAGAGCTGGAAGAGCAGCCGGCCCAGACTGACCAGGCCCCTACTGCTAACCAGTACTCCCGGGAGGGTCTGCGTTATTCCATCAGTAAAGACCCTGAACTGCACCACACGTCTCTGTGTTTCATCGCCGCACCAGCACCATCAGTACTGGGACGCTCACACCATCACTCCCATCATCCACACTAGCTGCCCTGAGGCAATACTGCTCCCGTGGGGAGTCATCCCATACTTGGCTGCGCATACAACATCAGCCTCTGCGGTCTGCAGCGCAGCGGCGGTCCCCACTGACCGCAATCCACGGGTGGCGTAGTCGGACATTTGTTATCACACTCAGACTGCCACTGGTTTGACCGCCCTGGGCACGGACCGGGTCACCGCCACGGAGGACTACAACCCCCAGCGATCCGGCTCCGGGTATCCCCTGCACAGCACAGGCCCAGGGGGCGCGTCATTAGCATCACTTGGAAAAGTGCTTGACAACTTGGTCACACTATATAAATCCATGCAACCGGCATGGATTTTATATAGTGTGACCAAGTTAGTTAAAAAAAAAGAATAAGAATGGTAAAAAATAAAAAATTTATTTTATACTCACCTTCCGATGTCCTCCCGATGTTCTCTCCGATGGGTCTGGTGTCTTGGGCGGCTCGCGGTGGTGTGAAGGACCTGCGGTGACGTCATTGAGTCATGTGACAGGTCACATGACTCAATGACATCATGGCCGGTCCTTCACAACACCGCGACCCATAGAGAAGACCAGACGGAGGGGAGAAAACCCCGGGAGGACATCGGAAGGTAAGTATAATCTTTATTTTTTATTTTAAATTCTTTTTTAACAGGTTCTATGGAACCTGGGTCTGGATGAGTCTCCTCTCATCCACACCCGGGTACCATCTGCACATAGAAACGCATAATATCCGTGTATACAAATGTACTGACACGGATATTATGCGTTTCAATGCAAGTCAATGGCGGCAATTGATGCGTATTTTTCCGCAATGATAATAAGCAGCGGAAATTTCCGCAGCATGTGCACAGCACATGAGGATTGTCATTGGGGACCATGGAGCACGTATTACCAAGCGTTTTTTAAGCATTTTCGCTGCAGAAATTCCGCAGCAAAAACGCTTGAAAAACGCATAGTGGGCATGCAGCCTAATAGTGCGATACTTAGCCCAGTAGCTGTCGTCAGGCTGATTCTGGGCTGCTTGGCACTTGGTGTGGCTATGAGAAAAGTAGAGGAAAGTGACACAAGGAGAGAGGGCACTTGAGCTGAGTACTTCTAGAGCACAAGGGGACTGAGGGGATGCTGCTGTCAGAGAGCAGTCAGAGAGCAGCTGAGGGAGGATGGGGCAGAGGAGCTGCACAGAGAGGCTATAGGCTGAGAGGTAGAAAGCTGAGGGGCTGAGGAGAATAGCTGCTGTGAGCAGGGGTGTGGGTAAGGAGAAGAGGTAGGAAGATGAGGGGCTGAGGGGGACAGCTGCGGTGAGCAGGGCTGTGGGCAAGGGGAAGGGGTAGGAAGCTGAGGGGCTGAGGAGGACAGCTGTGATGAGCAGGGCAGTGGGCAAAAAGAAGAGGTAGGAAGCTGAGGGGCTGAGGAGGACAGATGCGGTGAGCAGGGGTGTGGGCAAGAAGAAGAGGTAGGTAGCTGAGGGGCTGAGGAGAACAGCTGCGGTGAGCAGGGGTGTGGGCAAGGCGAAGAGGTAGGAAGCTGAGGGGCTGAGGAGGACAGCTGCGGTGAGCAGGGGTGTGGGCAAGGAGAAGAGGTAGGAAGCTGAGGGGCTGAGGAGGACAGCAGCGGTGAGCAGGGCTGTGGGCAAGGGGAAGGGGTAGGAAGCTGAAGGGCTGAGGAGGACAGCTGCGGTGAGCAGGGGTGTGGGCAAGGAGAAGCGGTAGAAAGCTGAGGGGCTGAGGAGGACAGCTGCGGTGAGCAGGGCTGTGGGCAAGGAGAAGAGGTAGGAAGCTGAGGGGCTGAGGAGGACAGCTGCGGTGAGCAGGGCTGTGGGCAAGGGGAAGGAGTAGGAAGCTGAGGGGCTGAGGAGGACAGCTGCGGTGAGCAGGGGTGTGGGCAAGGAGAAGAGGTAGGTAGCTGAGGGGCTGAGGAGGACAGCTGCAGTGAGCAGGGCTGTGGGCAAGGGGAAGGGGTAGGAAGCTGAAGGGCTGAGGAGGACAGCTGCGGTGAGCAGGGGTGTGGGCAAGAAGAAGAGTTAGAAAGCTGAGGGGCTGAGGAGGACAGCTACGGTGAGCAGGGGTGTGGGCAAAGAGAACAGGTAGGATGCTGAGGGGCTGAGGATCACAGCTGCTGTGAGCAGGGGTAGGGGGAAAGGAGAAGAGGTAGGAATCTGAAGGGCTGAGGAGGACAGCTGCGGTGAGCAGGGGTGTTGGCAAGGAGAAGAGGTAGGTAGCTGAGGGGCTGAGGAGGACAGCTGCGGTGAGCAGGGGTGTTGGCAAGGCGAAGAGGTAGGAAGCTGAGGGGCTGAGGAGGACAGCTGCGGTGAGCAGGGCTGTGGGCAAGGAGAAGAGGTAGGAAGCTGAGTGGCTGAGGAGGACAGCTGCGGTGAGCAGGGGTGTTGGCAAGGAGAAGAGGTAGGTAGCTGAGGGGCTGAGGAGGACAGCTGCGGTGAGCAGGGGTGTGGGCAAGGAGAAGAGGTAGGAAGCTGAGGGGCTGAGGAGGACAGCTGCGGTGAGCAGGGGTGTTGGCAAGGCGAAGAGGTAGGAAGCTGAGGGGCTGAGGAGGACAGCTGCGGTGAGCAGGGCTGTGGGCAAGGAGAAGAGGTAGGAAGCTGAGTGGCTGAGGAGGACAGCTGCGGTGAGCAGGGGTGTTGGCAAGGAGAAGAGGTAGGTAGCTGAGGGGCTGAGGAGGACAGCTGCGGTGAGCAGGGGTGTGGGCAAGGAGAAGAGGTAGGAAGCTGAGGGGCTGAGGAGGACAGCTGCGGTGAGCAGGGCTGTGGGTAAGGAGAAGAGGTAGGAAGCTGAGGGGCTGAGGAGGACAGCTGCGGTGAGCAGGTCTGCGGGCAAGGGGAAGGAATAGGAAGCTGAGGGGCTGAGGAGGACAGCTGCGGTGAGCAGGGGTGTGGGCAAGGCGAAGAGGTAGAAAGCTGAGGGGCTGAGGAGGACAGCTGCGGTGAGCAGGGCAGGGGTGTGGGCAAGGAGAAGAGGTAGGAAGCTGAGGGGCTGAGGAGGACAGCTGCGGTGAGCAGGGCTGTGGGCAGGGAGAAGAGGTAGGAAGCTGAGGGGCTGAGGAGTACATCTGCAGTGAGCAGGGCTGTGGGCAATGGACTTAGTCTAAGGCATGATTAAAGTAGATTTTACAAAAAAATTTTTTTTGCTAAAATATGAAAACAGTAAGCTCCTTTTCAGCTCCTGTTTAAAAATGCCAGAGCATATCTCAAAAGTATTAATTAGATACCATAGTACATGAGCTCTTGACTGGCAGTGAAACTGTGAATTCAACATTTTATTATATGGAGGTAACCAATTCTGGTTTTCCAAAGTTAGAAAAAGTTGTTACAGGGGACGGTTCATGGAGTTTTTGCAACTTTTAAAAGGGCTCTCACAAACACTCTTGGAGCTAGCCACTTAGCTTAGCTTTGATGAACCGGGTCCACAGACTCTTCAGCTGGACATCACCACCAGCCCCAGCCTCACTAATATGCTTGGATGCATGCACCACACTTGCATCAACAGTGCCATCCACAGTGTAAGAGTGGTGACGCCTGATGAAAGAGGTTGCAGTTGGGGCAGTTTCAGACCAGAAGGTAACATTTTTATATCAGTGACCTTTGCAGCATTTTGGTTCTCCACTAGTGGAATTACCGGTGCCATACAAATGGCACCTTTAAAAACACAATCCAGGGCAATATACAGAACGGACTGACCCAGGCGTTTTGTTATGAAATGGCTACTGCTGTTCTCCTTCATCAGATTCAAGAGGCAGCAGACCTAGGTGATCACAATTATTTGACATGTTGAAAGTGTAAACTGTTAGGCTAAGTGCCCACGATGCAGAAATGAAGCAGAAAATTTCTGCAGCATTTCTGCATCTCCCTGGCAGAAAAAACGCGTGCAGATTGTGCATGCGTTTTCCCTGCAGAATACATGCGGATTCACATGCGTATCCACATGCATTAACGCATGTGTTTCCGCTTGCGGACTGACAAGCACTTTCCAGGCGGTAGCATCACTTGGAAAGTGCTTGACAACTAGGTCACACTGTATAAATCCAGGAAACGGCATGGATTTATACAGTGTGACCGTAAAAAATAAAAAAAATAAAGCTATACTTACCCCCGATCCCCCGCCGCGTGTGCTGCCGCGCTCGTCCTGGCTTCTTCCAGGTTGCCGGCACATCGCGAGACAGCCTGCGGTCACATGACCGCGACGTCATCTCAGGTCCTGGAAGGAGAAGCGCTGCCGGCATGTAGAGAGAAGCCGCCGGACAGGTGAATATAAACTTTATTTTTTATTTTATTCTTTTTTTTACAGGTACAATGGTACCCAGGTCTGGAGGAGAGTCTTCTCTCCTCCAGAACTGGGTACCATCCGCACATTGAGACGCATGTTATCCGCTTGTACAAATGTACAGACGTGGATATTATGCGTCTCAATGCAAGTCAATAGCGGCGCTTCCGCTGCGCTTCCGCAAAATTAATGAACATGCTGCGGATTTATTTGCGCTGCAGAAACGCTGCGGAAAAATCCGCAGCATGTGCATTGACATTGCTGAATGCCATTGGGAACCATGGGGTGCGGATTACCATGCGTTTTTGATGCGTTTCCGCTGCGGAAATTCCGCAGCATAAACGCATGAAAAACGCATCGTGTGCACGCAGCCTTATACACATCTTCTAAATAAGAACACCATCCCATCTGTAAAACATCAGGGTGGCAGCATCATGTTGTAGGGTTGTTTTGCTGCAGGAGGGACTGGTGCACTTCACAAAATAAATGGCATCATGAGAAAAGAAGACACAGGCGTGTCTCTGATTAACTCAGATGTTGCCAAAAAAATCAGAATCTTCCAAACACATGACATCATCATATGGGCAATCCAGAATTGTTTAAAGGCATTGTAATCTTAGTATATGTAAACTTTTGACTTTGTAGTAAGTAATAAAAATGCCTTAAAACATTCTCTCTCTCTCATTATTCTGACATTTGGCAAATATTAAAAATTTTGGTAATCCTAATTGACCTAAAACGGGAAATGTTTATTCTGATTTCATGTCAGATATTGAGAAAAACCTGCATATGTGTCTTTTTATATAGTGTACTGTATGTAAACTTCTGGTTTCAACTGTATCTGCAAAGCCAAGTTGTCAATTTAATAGGTCTCTAAGAGACACCCATATCTAGGGACAGTCTCCTACTAAGAAAACACTGATTTGGGTGGTCATATCATTTCACATTGATCATTAGCCAGAGGCACCACAGTCGCCACAGTCTTGGTTAAGCAATCTCATCCATTCATAGAAATCACTGATGCGAATGACAAATATATTCTAATTTGCCTGATCTGACACAAAGTTTTTTTTATAGGGGTTTACATCCCAAACCACACTCCTCCACTGCAATTAATGACATAATAAATGTGTTGATGTGTTGCCAATTACCAACTAGTTCCTTTCTACCGACTAGTATCATCTAATGATTATCTTCTTTTTAAATGAGATGAACACAACCTGTGACCTGGAGAACCAAATGCACCCCACAATGCTATTCTGTGTGTCACCCAAAACATCTGGTCACCGATATACAGTGCCTTGAAAAAGTATTCATACCCAGTGAACCTGTGACGCCCAGCTGCGCTTGGTATCACAGATCCTAGAAGAGTGCATTGATGGATTCCTCCACAAGAGGCCCCCATAAACATTCACACATCTCCACCTTCCACCTCAGACCAGCAGGGGGAGCCCGTTAGGGATATAAATAGGGAAGGTGGAGCCAGGCAGTTCAGTTCCTCTGGAGAGTTCAGCTAGTACACATCTGAATACAGAGTCGAGCTCAGTCAGTCTGTTGAGAGAGTTTCTGCAGTAAGAGAATCCTGAGAGAGGTCAGTCTGCAGTGGAGCATAGTCCAGACTCAGTTGTAGCTCAGAATAGTGAGCTTTAGGTGTGCCGGCACCATAAGATCGGTGAAGCGCGGCAAGCTGCCATTAGTGTGAGTAGCCTAGTGAGGGCCCGAGTAGGCCGAAGGCGAGTGGAGAGTTAGTACATAGGGGGCAGAGGAGCTTACCTAGCTCACCCCGAATAATTTACCGGACACCGGGTCCTAAGCTTGCCGGGATCTCTACGACCCAGTAAGGTATAACCGGAATCCCTGGAGAACTACAAGTCCGAGGATCGCTAAAGTGCTGATACATAACAGAGCCAGGAGACTCATAGGCCCCGCAAGCTGAGGAGCGTGTACTCCGAGAAAAGGCCCTACTACAAGGTCAGCCAGCGCAGGGCAGAGACAAAGTTAGGCCTAGCTCCAGGCAGGTCAAAATCTTACTACGCAGAGGCAAGAAACAGGAGGCCCTACACCTGCTCATTGGGGAGGATCCTGATATGCACCCTTCACCCTACAGTGCTCCGGGATGTGCCTGATTTTCCATCAGTAAAAGGTACTGAAGTGACTATCGTGTCCGTCCCCGTTCTTGCCCTGACCCGGCTGAGTCTCGCCTGTCCTGCATCCCCCTCTCCGTACGCTGCCCTGAGGCCAAGCTCCACCTGTGGGGAGCTATACCATCGAGCTGCCTTATCACCGGCCTCAGTGGGCTGCCGCAGCGCTGGTGATTCTCACCAGAAACCACAGGTGGCGTCACAAGCTTTTATAAAATAAACAAATATCCACCCTTTTGAAGAGTGACCCCAGGGTACGTGCCCGGGAGCCGACCACCGCGACATCACCAAGGCGAGGCAAAGGCCCGGGTACCGACTTATCCCCATCCCCTGGGCTAGTCAAACCTTTCCACATTTTTTCATATTTCAACCACAAACTTAAATGTATTTGATTGGGATTATATGTGATATACCAACATAAAATAGCAAGTATTTATGAAGTGTAAAGGAAATAACACATGGTTTTCTAATTATTTTAAAAATATAAATCTGAAAATTGTGATGAACATTTGTGACGCCCCCAAGGGATGGGGACTCAGCGCCCGGGCCTTGCTGTTAGTTTTGAGGGATGCCGCGGTGGCCGGCTCCCGGGGCCGTACCCTGGGGTCACTCTTAATAAAAAGCAAGGAATTGGGGGAAAGGTGTATGGGAAAAAGGGAAAGTTCGTGACGCCACCTGTGGTGTCTGGTGAGACTCACCAGCGCTGCTACAGTCCTCTGAGGCCGGTGGTCGGGCAGCTTAGTTGGTTCTGCTCCCCACAGGTGGAGCGGGGCCTCAGGGCAGCGTAGGAGAAGGGATGCAGGACAGAGGGGACCCAGCCGGGTCAAAGGAAGAATAGGCACACACAGGACAGTTCACTTCAGTACCTTTACTTGTGGTGTTTTCAGGCACATCCGCGGTACTGTAGGGTGAAGGGTGCATTTCAGGACTCTCCCCAGTGAGCGGGTGTGGGGCCTCCTGTTTCTTGCCTTTTCCTAGTAAGTTTATGACCTGCCTGAAGCTAGGCCTAACTTGGTCTCTGTCTTGCACCTGCTGACCTGGTGGTAGGGCCTTCTGTTGGAGTTCACACTCCCTGGTTTCTTGGGCCTCAGTGACTCCTGACCCTGGTATTACGGTCAGCTTTTGGTATTCCTGGGACATGTAGTTCACCAGGGATCCCGGTTGTTTCTGCTGGTCCTAGAGATCCTTGCAGACACGGACCCGGTGTCCGGTAAATTCTTATGGGGTGAGATGGTTAAGCTCCTCTGCCCCCTATGTAGCTCGCTTACTCCACTTGCCTTCGGCCTGCTCGGGGCCCTCACTAGGCTTCACACTGGCAGTAGGCCTCGCTACTTTTCACCGCTCTTATGGCGTCGGCACACCTTGGGCTCACTACCTGAGCTCAATGAGTCTGGACTGTGCTCCACTGCAGGATGGCTACTGCAGGAGCTCCTCTCAACAGGCTTCCTTCTACAGACTGGATCCTCAAAGACTGGAACTAGCTCTGTCCCAGAGGAAACTGTTCTCCAGACTGACTGCCTAGCTCCACCTTCCCTTTTTATATACCTAACGGCTCCCTCTGGTGGTCTGAGGTGGAAGGTGGAGGTGTGTGTATGCTATGAGGGCCTCTTGTGGAGGAATCTGTTCATGCACCCCTCTAGGCTCTGTGGCACCAATGCACAGCAGGGCGCCACATTCCCCACTAGCAAAGCTCAGTACTCCCAGAGTGAAATACTTTTTATAACAACAATAATAACAATTTTCCCTTTATGGGAGGCACTTGCTTGAACGTTACATAATAAACATTATAAATAATAGACATATGTACAATAAGCAACCTCAGAATTCAAGTCTCTTTTGGTGAGGTTCCCTCACAGGATGTCCATCTCACAGGGCATAGTATTTGATAGCTTGAGGGACCTGTCCCAAACCATCAACGTAGGCCCTGGGGTGGCTGCAGGGCATGGCGATCCTGAGTTGGACCTCCGTTAGTGCCACTCCAGACAGGTTTTTCTTCTGAGGTCACATAAAGGGGCACTCCAGGGAGTGCAATTATTTACAAGAATCAGTTTTTGGGCTGCACATATGTGGCACCCCAGGGATCTGGTTTCCCACAGTAATGTAATGTTATGTCTGAGAGCAGGTGGGAGGTCCTTTGGTCAGGGATCCTGTGCATGCCACACCTCCTGCCCAGTCTTGGGAGGGGAAGAACTTCCCCTATATAAACCCGGGGCTGAGGCAGGGTTAGGAGTCAAGGAGAGTAGAGACGAGAAACAGTCATAGGAAGAAACAGCAGAAGCTCAGTGGGAGCAATACTACTACGAGTCAGGGGCTGGCAGCTGCAGAGCTCGCCCTGACTAAGAAGCTTTCTTACCGGACCCGGCGTCCGAGGCTGTGGGGACTAACTCTTACCCAGCAGCAGAAGCCGACCGGCAGGGGATTTCAGGTCCTCAGGCCCAGAAACCCGAAGGCAAGGTCACACGCGTGGGACCAGCACCGCCATCGTGGAGCGGAAGCCATTAGAAGGCCCCGAGTCACCGGCCATACGGGTGAGCACCACACGGCACACTCAGGGACGTGGGCTACTTATATCCGCTTCTAGCAAGGTAGCCAGAAGAGTACAGTCAGTTTGGGAGGCCTACAACTCCGCCTGGCCAGGGGAGATCCCATCTGCTCAAGGACTGACCAGGCCCCGTTCGCTAGCAAGTACTCCGGGAGGGTCTATCGTTGTTACCAGTAAAGACCCTGAATTACACCGCACCGTCTCTGAGTGGTTCCTGCTACCCCCATCTTCCACGTCGGCTGCCCTGGGGCCATACCCCTCCCGTTGGGGGTTATACTATCACGCTGCACAATTCTACACCGGCCTCAGCGGTCTGCCCTGCAGCGGCAGCTCCATAGCTGCAAATCAACGGGTGGCGTAGTCGACACTCAAATAACACCTATCAAGACTGCCACACACTGAGTTTGACTCCCTGGGCACGGACCGGGTCCCCGCCACTCGGAGACTACAACCCTCATCTGATCCGGTTCAGGGTAAGCCCCCGTGCGCGAGACGCTGCGCGACACAGCAGGCCCAGGGGCGCGTCAACTTTGGCGTAGTCGGCAGGATTTCGTGCCCGCAACCACCGGGTACTGCGTGCCTGAAAAAGAGACTTTTAAAACTTACCATCGGTGAAGATTCCCGCCATCCGGCGCCATTTTCAGCCTTCTTCCCGCCATCTGTGAAGATTCCCGCCATCCGGCGCCATCTTCAGCCTTCTTCCCGCCATCCGTGGAGTTTTCCCGCCGTTGGACGCCATCTTGAGGACGCCGCGCGGGAAGAAGAGGGGCGTGGACTCCGAAAGCGCGCGAGAACTGAAGCCCCGCCTCACGTCCGGACGTTGCGTAAGGTCCTGGAAGGAGCCCAGCAGACGCCGACGTCACCGGAGCGCGACGGAAGGTCCTCAACCCTGACGATCTACTGCGGAGCCGCGGCCTACGGAACAGGATCATCGCAAGGTAGGCCACGGTCCACTAGGGGGGAGGAAGATGTCGGATGCGGAGGAGAGCTTCATTGCCTCAACCCCCGCCAGCGCCACCGCTGCTGCAGTTATGCCCTTCACCATGCCCTATATCCCGGGAGCAGCTTGGCTACCCCAGTACTCAGGGGAGTCACATACCCTGCATGACTTTAGAGAAAAGCTGGATAGCCTCTTCCAGGTGTACCCCCTCACAGAAGAGCAAAAAGTGAGCATCCTGGTGGCCCAACTAACCGGGGCAGCCAAAAGGGAAGTAAAATCCTGGCCACCTGGGAGGAAGACTGTTGCAGGGATACTAACCCGGCTGAAGGATACCTTTGATACCCGCACCTCAGCCGAGATTAAGCTTAGATTCTACGGGTGCAAGCAGCGAGCGCATGAGAGTATAAGGGACTATGCACTAAACCTACAAGAGGCCCTGAGGGCCATTAAGCAGACCGACCCTGTTGGAGTGGGAAACGAGGACAGGCTGTTGACCGAACAATTTATAGAGGGACTATATTGTAATGCCCACCGAACCCAGTTGCGGGCGATGGCCTTACAGGATCCCCATCTGGGTTTTGCACAGTTCAAGGACAGAGCCATCCGGGTGCTCCGAGAACCGGCACCGGGTGGCGTTGTGACCCACAGGCGCCCAGCTATCACTTACCACCAGGAGGCGGCGCCCTTGTCGGCAGGGCCTGTGGGAGCTGATGCGCAGGCTTTGGACAATGACCCGGCTCCAGACCTACACCATCAGGTCCAAGAGCTAGCTAAGAGCGTTGCTGCGCTAACCCGAACTGTGCAGTCTTTACAGGTTTCCACCCCAGGGAAGATCCAGCTGGCATCCGGACCGGAGGACATCCCGTGGCGTCGACCAAGGAGGACCCCACCGGCCAGAGGAAGACCCAGTGACCGATACAGCGAAGACGGACGACCCATCTGCCGCCGCTGCAATCAACCCGGACATATGGCAAGGTACTGTTCTTTAAACGGGCACAACCTGGGGTAGAGGGCCAACCCCCAGGAAAAAGATCACCAGGCCCATCGAACTGGCGCGACAGATATGTGGGAGGACGTCCAGTCTTGCCTGTGGTACTGGATGGCATTCCCATGAGTGCCCTACTGGACACCGGGTCACAGGTCACCACCATCCCGTACGTGCTCTTTAAGCAGTACTGGAATGACTCGGATATTACCCGCTACCCTGACGACGACTTGAGTATCATCGCCAGCAATGGCCAGCCCGTGCCACAGATCGGATTTAAAGAGGTGACCATCAAAATCGGTAGAGTCGAACTGGCAGCACAGGGACTGATCATTGTAGATATTGACAAACATGAGAGTCACCCAAAAATAACTCTAGGAACTAATGTAATTGAAAATTGTCTTGCAGAGGTGATTTTCCTTTTACAGCAGGTTGCCAAGAACGCCAGCTCCGGCGAGCAGCGGGTGCTCCAGAAAGAGATCCGGGCACTGATGCGACGGCAACAGGTGGAACTCTCCGGCGGTGAGATTGGTAGCGTAAGAATGTGTGACCCTTTTCCTATTGCCATGCCCCCAAAAAGTGAAATGATGATTTGGTGCCGGGCAGCTATTGGTCTGAGAGGTAGAGATTACCAGGCAATGGTAGAACCAGTTTACTCAGACAGTAGGCCCACCATCTTGACAGCACGGGGGGTGGTTAATGTACGCCATGGGAGGGTGCCCGTTCGCATAATCAATATCGGGAAGAGGGAAGTGTACCTGCCCCGGTATGCCACGCTAGCCAAATTATATACCATTAACCAAAATGCTATACAATCTGTGGAACCCTTGCCTCCATCTCACCCGGAGGAAGGTAACGGCTCTAAGAAAACAATGGAGGACTGGTGTCAGCAACTACATTTGGGTACTGACTCCACTCCCTCACATCAGAAACAGGGAGTCTATCGGGTGGTTCAAGAGTACGAGAGAGTGTTTAGTAAACACCCGTTAGACTTCGGGCGAGTCAAGGGGGTAGAACACCACATCCCCACGGGAGACCATCCTCCCATAAAAGAGAGGTATCGACCCGTACCCCCTGCACACTACCAACACGCCAAGGGGATGCTTAGAGACATGAAGGAGGCTGGGGTGATCAGGGATAGCTGTAGCCCCTGGGCAGCTCCACTAGTCTTAGTCAGAAAAAAAGACAACACCATGAGGATGTGTGTAGATTACCGGAAAATCAACCGTATCACACACAAGGATGCGTACCCCTTACCAAGGATAGAGGAGTCATTGGCTGCTTTAAGATCTGCTAACTTCTTCTCTACCTTGGATCTCACTAGCGGGTACTGGCAGGTTCCTGTAGCAGAGGCGGACCGGGAGAAGACCGCATTCACCACCCCGATGGGACTTAGCGAGTTCACCTGCATGCCGTTCGGACTCTGCAACGCACCAGGAACCTTCCAACGACTAATGGAGTGTTGTCTGGGCCACAGAAACTTCGAGACGGTCCTGTTGTACCTGGACGATGTCATCGTATATTCCAAGACGTATGAGGACCACCTGAAACACCTGGCGGAAGTGTTCGAAGCTCTGGCGAGTTACGGCCTAAAGGTGAAACCCTCCAAGTGTCACCTCCTGAAACCAAAGGTGCAGTACCTGGGACACGTGGTGAGCGCTGACGGAGTGGCTCCCGACCCTGATAAGATCACCGCAATTAAGGAATGGCCAAGCCCCTCCAGCGTAAAAGAAGTGCGGCAGTTCCTCGGGTTGGTAGGCTACTACCGAAGGTTTATTCCCGGTTTCACCAAAAAGGCAGCACCTATGCAGGACCTCCTGATAGGCCAGTCCCGGAAGGCCAAGAACCAGAAGCCGCCCTTCAAATGGGAGGAGCTGGAAGAAGAGTCCTTCCGCCAGCTGAAGATGGCCCTCACGGGGGACGAAATCCTGGCGTACCCGGATTATAGCCAGCCCTTTATCCTCTACACCGACGCCAGTAACATCGGGCTAGGAGCCGTACTGTCCCAGATCCAGCAGGGGAAGGAACGAGTAATCGCCTACGCCAGCCGAAAGCTGCGACCCACCGAAAGGAACCCCGAGAATTACAGCTCATTTAAGCTAGAGTTCCTGGCCGTAGTATGGGCAGTCACCGAGCGCTTTAAGCATTACCTCGCTTCTTCCCGGTTCACCGTGTACACGGATAACAACCCGTTGACACACCTGGACACGGCAAGACTCGGTGCCCTGGAGCAGAGGTGGATGGCCCGTCTGTCCAACTACGAGTTCACAATCAAATACCGGGCCGGACGCTCCAATACCAACGCGGACGCCCTGTCCAGGATGCCCAACCTGCCGGACGAAGGAGAAGATCCGGAGGGACTGGAAGAAGTTGAACTCCCTGCGTTCCACCGTCATGGGACTATCCAGTATTCCCACCGGGTAAGGAGTAAGTAGGCTGCTACGTTGAACCCCTTACCTCACTACAACTGGGCGGAAACGCAAGACAGCGACCCTGCCGTCCGACTGGTGAAGGAGATGCTGACTCGCCCGGAGGCTTGCCTTGAACCAGACGCTCCGGAGGAAGCCAAACAACTATGGGCAGAGAGGAGTCGACTGTTCCTTTACAAGGGGAAGTTGTGCCGCAGAATGGTTAACTCCCGGACGCATGAACTACTCTGGCAAGTAGTGGTGCCATGAAGAGACGCAGCCATGGTGATGGAGGCATACCACGACGGAGCTGGACACTTCGGGTGGAAGAAGCTGGAGTTCCTGCTGCGCGAGCGATTCCACTGGGTAGGCATGAGGGGAACCATTGAGAAGTGGTGCAGAGACTGTGGCCCGTGCAACCTAAGAAGGAAGGACCGTGCCAGCCAGAAGACTCCCCTGCAGTCCATCGTCACCCGGCAGCCATTGGAACTGGTAGCCTTGGATCATGTAAAACTGACCCCAAGCAGAAGTGGCTACGTCTACGCACTAACCATCGTGGATCACTACTCCCGGTTCTTGGTTGTCGTCCCCGTCAAGGACTTAACAGCTCGAACAGCAGCGAGAGCCTTCCAGCAGCATTTCTGCCGTCCACATGGGTACCCGGACCAAGTGTTGACAGACCAGGGACCTGCCTTTGAAGCGGAGGTCTTCCAAGAATTCTGCACTCTGTATGGCTGCCGGAAGATAAGGACGACACCCTATCATCCGCAAACTAATGGACTTTGTGAGAAAATGAACCAGGTGGTAATGGATCTTCTGAAAACGTTGCCCCTGGAAGAACGCAGTCTGTGGCCTGAGAAGCTGCCCGATCTGGTGGACCTATACAACCACATCCCGGTAGGTTCCACCAACTGTACCCCGGCTTACCTAATGAGGGCAAGACCTGGTAAGTTACCTGTTGACCTGGAAATGGGAGTCCTGACACCCGAGGACACTTCACCAGAAGCAGACTGGGACACAGAGAGGCAGCAGCAGTACCGGAGAGTACAGGAGAGCGTGGAGCGAAGTCTCTGTCAGGCTAGGGAAAGACAAGAGAAAACTTACAACCAGTATGCTCCCGCTGTTCCCCTGGTACCCGGAGAGCAGGTCTTGAAGAGGAAGAGACGGCTCCACAAGTTGGACGACCAGTGGGAGAAGTGCCCGTACACCGTACTGCCCTCAAGCCACGAGAACCCGAAGGTTTGTACCATCAGTAAAGACGGAGGGGAAACTACAGCCATTGTATCCCGGGACCACCTGAAGAAGTGTCCCGAACAACTGAGGAACCCTGAAGAGGAACAAGAAGACCATCGACCCGTAGAGGAAAGGGAAGATATGGTTAGTACTGTGCTCGGGGACTTCCCTCGGTCTTGGACTCAAGTCAATGGAGCAGTTGTGGTACCCGTACTCACCTTCCTCCAACCAGCATCCCAAGCACCTACGGAGCAACAGGTAGAGCTGGAAGAACAGCCGGTCCAGGAGGCAGAAGACCCCACACCCGCAGACCAGGAGGATCAACCCTCTGCTTGCAGTGAGCCTGCCATATCCCTAGTGAGCCAAAGAGCCGGTAGACAGCTGCCCAGTTTACCCTTGACAGCTCCTACACCCTGTAGTTCAGGGCTAGACAGTCAGCTCCGTAGGTCCACTAGGGCCACTAGAGGCCAGTTACCCGCACGTTGGAGGATTTGAAGTGTATAAATTGTTTTATTTATGTTTACCTGTGTATTGTTGCTTGTGTATAATTTTGTGTTTCTAGTTATTTGTAGGAGTCCTTGGTGGATTTACCGGGAATCCTTTGTACATAGTTGGAGCGTAACCCAGGACGGTCTAAAGACTGTTAAGGACTCGGGGCAGGACAAACCCCTACCTGGTTACGTCTCCCTGTTTTGGTGAAATGGACACCTTGCTTTTCTTCAAAGACTACACCCGGTTACGGACATGCCGTGACCACCTTTATGTGTTTCTTCTTATTGTACTATTATTGTTGTTATATCTTGTTATGTTTTTCTAAAATATGTTTAGTCCCGGAGTACTAAATTTCACTAGGGGGGAATGTGGCACCCCAGGGGTCTGGTTTCCCACAGTAATGTAATGTTATGTCTGAGAGCAGGTGGGAGGTCCTTTGGTCAGGGATCCTGTGCATGCCACACCTCCTGCCCAGTCTTGGGAGGGGAAGAACTTCCCCTATATAAACCCGGGGCTGAGGCAGGGTTAGGAGTCAAGGAGAGTAGAGACGAGAAACAGTCATAGGAAGAAACAGCAGAAGCTCAGTGGGAGCAATACTACTACGAGTCAGGGGCTGGCAGCTGCAGAGCTCGCCCTGACTGAGAAGCTTTCTTACCGGACCCGGCGTCCGAGGCTGTGGGGACTAACTCTTACCCAGCAGCAGAAGCCGACCGGCAGGGGATTTCAGGTCCTCAGGCCCAGAAACCCGAAGGCAAGGTCACACGCGTGGGACCAGCACCGCCATCGTGGAGCGGAAGCCATTAGAAGGCCCCGAGTCACCGGCCATACGGGTGAGCACCACACGGCACACTCAGGGACGTGGGCTACTTATATCCGCTTCTAGCAAGGTAGCCAGAAGAGTACAGTCAGTTTGGGAGGCCTACAACTCCGCCTGGCCAGGGGAGATCCCATCTGCTCAAGGACTGACCAGGCCCCGTTCGCTAGCAAGTACTCCGGGAGGGTCTATCGTTGTTACCAGTAAAGACCCTGAATTACACCGCACCGTCTCTGAGTGGTTCCTGCTACCCCCATCTTCCACGTCGGCTGCCCTGAGGCCATACCCCTCCCGTTGGGGGTTATACTATCACGCTGCACAATTCTACATCGGCCTCAGCGGTCTGCCCTGCAGCGGCAGCTCCATAGCTGCAAATCAACGGGTGGCGTAGTCGACACTCAAATAACACCTATCAAGACTGCCACACACTGAGTTTGACTCCCTGGGCACGGACCGGGTCCCCGCCACTCGGAGACTACAACCCTCATCTGATCCGGTTCAGGGTAAGCCCCCGTGCGCGAGACGCTGCGCGACACAGCAGGCCCAGTGGCGCGTCACATACTCCTCAGCCACTAAGTTCTGTATGTACCCTTACGGGTAACTAAAGGCAACAAAGAAAAGTGTCCATTTCACTTAAATTGTCCATTATAAAGCAAAACACAAGTTAATAAATACATACATGAAAATACACATCATAATACCCCAGGGGCACTATTTACACTGTCAGAGTTTCCTTCTTTACTTTCTGTATCTGACAGGGGTCTGACCTCGTGTGCTACGTGTCGACCTACGTGGTACTGGGATGCATGAGGCACTAGTATTTGCACTACCTCCCATTCTGTCAGTTCTAAGTGCTGGGGAACTGCAGGGTTGCCTTAACCTCTCTAAGGGACTGGCGAGTATACCATTGGCTGGGCCTTCTTGCTCTGCTCCAACCAGGGATTCTTCTTGAGCAGGCTCTTCTGAAGCACTTACAGGCTCTACTTGCTGTGGAGGGTCTTCTGCCTGTTGAAATAAGTGGATCACAGGTATTATTACTGCTCCTCCTAGTTGAGGCCAATCTGCCGGGAAATCTCCTAAGTCAGTATGGAGTACTGCTTCTTTAGCCTCCTCCAGTACGGTGAGAGGCACTTCTTCTTGGGGCTTTAGCAGGTCTGGACACAACTTCAGATGGTCTCTAGATAGCATTGCAGTCGTTCTTCCTCCGTCCTTATTAATTAGACAGGTCTTCCTGTTACCAAATCTTGAATTTAACACAGTGTAGGGTTCTCTCTCCCACTGGTCATCAAGTTTGTGGTTTCTCCTTTTTCTTTTTAACACCACTTCTCCTGGTGTGAAGGGTTCTGCGGGCGCACTTTTATTGTAGTTTGCTTCCTGCTTGTCCCTCACATGAGTGAGACTGTCTTCGACACAAGCCTGTACTCTTCTGTACTGCTCCTGTCTGGTCGTGTCCCAGTCCTCAGTGGACATATCTGCTTCTGGTTCCACTACACCTAGCTCCAGGTCCATGGGCAACTTCCCGGGTCTGGCTCGCATGAGATATGCTGGAGTACAATTGGTGGAACTCACAGGTATGTGGTTGTACAGATCTACCAGGTCAAGTTGTCCTTTTTTATAATATTGTACTGACCTTTGTATATGTCTGATCTTTGTATCATAATAAATATTGACCATTTTTTGCTATAGAAGTGTTGATTCGGTCTTCGCTTTTTTTCTCTGGTAGTTCTATATTTGGCGATGGAGTCGCATTTAGTCCATATAGGGTAGTAATTAATAAAAGGTACATATCATACCTATATCTACACACATGGTGTGATTTATACTACCCATTTATGATTGGTGTTCTTTACAGGTCAAGTAGTACGTCTGGCCACTGATTTCTCTCCTCTAGTGGTAAGGTCTTCAGCAGGTCGATGACGATGTTCTTCATCTTTTCACAGAGACCGTTGGTTTGGGGGTGGTACGGTGTGGTCCGGATCTTTTTACACCCGTACAGATGGCAGAACTCCTTGAACAATTCATCCTCGAAGGCTGGGCCTTGATCCGTCAGCACCTGCTCCGGGTTTCCATGGGGCCTGCAGAAGTACGCCTGAAACGTCTTCGCCGCAGTTTCTGCCGTTAGATCCTTGACGGGGGCGACCACCAGGAACCGAGAGTAGCGATCCACCATGGTCAGGGTATAGGAATATCCTGACCTGCTGGGTGACAGCTTGACATGATCCATGGCCACGATCTCCAAAGGTCGAGTTGTCTTGATGGGTTGCAGGGGTGCCTTCTGGCTGCTGTAGTCATTTCTTCTGAGGCTACAGGGTCCACAATTCCAGCACCACCTCTCAATGGAACTGCGCATTCCTACCCAATAAAACCAACACTTCAGCAGGGTTTCTAGCTTCTTCCAGCCAAAGTGCCCCGCCTGATCGTGGCAGGCTTCCAAAACCATATGGATGTCTGTCTTTGGCACTACGATCTGCCATACCATCTCATGGGTTTTAGGGTTGACGTACCTCTGGCACAGCTTCTCTCTATAGATGAACAGCCGGTGATGCGCCCCCTGGGCCGTGGGGTACCCGGAGCCTGTAGATGCTGGGGGTTGTAGTCACCGTGGCGGTGACCCGGTCCGTGACCCAGGTGGTCAACCTAAGGGTAGTTTATGTATATCTGTTATGTATAGTCCGACTACGCCACCTGTGGAATGCAGTTATTGGGAACCGCCGCTGCGAAGCAGTCCACTGAAGCTGGTGGTATGTGCAGCAAGGTGATGTAACTCCCCACAGGAAGAGTGGAGATTCAGGGCAGCGTGTATGGATGATGGTGGTGGTAGTGCAAGGTATCAGTAATGACAACACGGAGTCTTTGCAGTGCAGTCCCAGGGTCTTTACTGTTGGCAATTATATGGGCCCCAACGGGAGTACCGGCTAGTGATGAGGGCCTGATCAGTCTGGGAACAATCCTAGAGTCCTCCTGGCCAGGTGAAGTTGTAGGCCTGCCGTTCTGACTATACTTTTTGGGCTATCCCGCTTATAGTCATGTTGTAGCCCACGTTCCTGAGTGTAACGTGCTGCGCTCACCCGTATGGCTGGCGACTCGGGCCTTGTGTATTCCTCACTCCTCTGTGGCGGTACAGGTCCTTTCGTGTGGCTGAGCCTCCGGGCTTCTGTTGGGCCAGGAGACCTGCAATCTCCTGCCCTGCGGTATCTGCTGCTGGATATGCAATGCCCACAGCCTCGGACTCCGGTCCTATGTGGATACTATCCAGGACGAGCTAACTCCAGCTCCAGTCCCTGGCTCTTTACTCCTTCGTGTCCTACTTGACTCCACACACTGAACTCTAGACTCAGACTCCCTAACCCCGCCTCCAGATCCAGTTATAAAGGGCAGGATCCTCCCCTTTCTGGTCTGGGGCAGGAGGTGTTGCATGTAATGTGTTCCTGACCAGGAAACTCCTGCTTTGCTCCCAGACATGGTATTACTACCACTGTGGCAACCAGACCCTCTGGGGTGCCACATTCCCCCCCTAGTAAATTTCAATACTCTGGGACTGAGCATATTTTGCAAAAATATAACAGATAACAATAAACAATAGCAATAACAATACATGAACATATTTACAGGCATTACAGTCCTTATAGGTCACGGTATCATCCGTAACCAGGTGTCCATTTCACCCAACAAGGTACAGTTGTAGAATGGGGGACGTGTCCAAAACAAACCCCAAAGTTGGCCTTGGGCGTGGCTGCAAGGCTTAGGCAGTCCCGTTGGACCACAAGTGGGGCCACACCAGACAGGTTTTTGTTCCGTGGTCTGTTGCAAGGGGGGCACTTTATAGGTGCAATTATTTACAGGGCAAGTTTTTGGTTACTCACTGTCCATAACCTGAAAGTCTTTGAACCCTGTCGGGTAACTGGAAAAACATAATCAGTACACACATATAAAACATTTCAACATTTGCAATACTACAGTTATGGGTTACATCTAAATCCTCCAGCGAGCAGGGATTTGACCTCTGGTGCTTCTGGTAGATCTACGTAACACACTGTCTATCTGTGTTCTACCTTGGTCCCCTATATTTACCCCTGGTGTGGTGGGTTCAATGTTCACCACACTACAGGTGTTTGGAGGTGTCTCTGGTAGGTTGGGCAGCTCCCTATGGATCCTTTGGCTTACCGTGGGTATGACAGGTTCGCTACTAGCAGAGAGTAGATTCTCCTGGTCTGCCGATGAGGAATCTTCTGTCTCTGGGGCCAATGGTTCTTCCAACTCTTCTGGGACTTCTACAGCTCCCTGAGGGGCTGGTTGGAGAAATGTAAGGACTGGCACAACAATGGCATTATTCACTTGCGTCCATGACCGGGGAAATTCTCCGAGTACTGTGCTGACCATTCCTTCCACTTCCTCTGCGGGTTGAGGGATATCTTGGCCTTCTTCAGCATGCTGTAGTTGCTCAGGACATTTCTTCAGGTGGTCTCTGGAAACTGTTGCTGTCGTTTCTCCTCCATCCTTACTTATGATGTACACCTTGGTGTTATCATGACTTGATGGTAGAATGGTATACGGCTCTTTTTCCCACTGGTCATCCAATTTATGGAGCCGCCTTTTTCTCTTTAGGACTTGCTTTCCAGGTGACAAGGGGGTTGCTGGTGCATGTTGATTGTAAGTCCTCTCTTGCCTTTCTCTTGCTTGGGACAGACTTCTTTCAGCACTTTCCTGTACCTTACGGTATTGTAGTTTCCGCTCAGTATCTCAATCCGCATCTGGTGAGGCGTCCTCTGGTGTCAGAACTCCCATATCCAGATCGATGGGCAGCTTACCAGGTCTTGCTCTCATCAGGTAAGCAGGTGTGCAGTTGGTGGAATTCACTGGAATGTGATTGTAGAGATCCACCAGGTCTGGCAACTTTTCTGGCCACAGGCTACGTTGCTCCAGGGGCAACGTCTTCAGTAGGTCTATCACCACCTGATTCATCTTTTCACACATCCCGTTGGTCTGGAGATAATAAGGAGTTGTACGGATCTTCTTGCAGCCGTACAGGTTGCAGAATTCCTGGAATACTTCTGCTTCGAAGGCCGGACCTTGGTCAGTTAGCACACGTTCTGAGTAACCATGCGGGCGGCAGAAGTGCTGTTGGAAAGCTCTGGCTGCTGTCTGAGCCGTTTGGTCCTTGACTCTCACTACTACCAGGAACCGGGAGTAGTGGTCTACGATGGTGAGAGCGTAGACTTAGCCTGACCTGCTCGGGGATAGCTTCACATGGTCCAGGGCTACCAGTTCGAGTGGCTGCTTGGTGATGATGGGCTGCAGGGGAGCCCTCTGGCTGTCACGGTCTTTTCTTCTCAGGTTGCATGGTCCGCATTCTCGACACCACCTCTCGACTGCTTTCCTCATGCCAACCCAATAGAACCGTTCACGTAGCAGGACTTCCAGCTTCTTCCATCCAAAATGTCCCGCTCCATCGTGGTACGCTTCCAGGACCATGTAAAATAATACTCTTCCTGTATTATTTTTTTCTACTGAGGACTTCGCAAAGTATCAATATCACGATATTCTTATAAAAAAATGTATCTATTTATTCTTGGATTGTCCATTAAAAAGAATCAGATTGCAGCAGGTACATACAATAATTAGTTATAAAGTAATTGTCCATTTGTCCATAATTAGCTTAATTGTTGAGATTCACCCATCTTTCCTTGGATCCTGGCTGGTAAATCATGTCTTTGTCCAGCACGTGTCCAGGCCTACATGTCAACTGCTTCTCAGCATGAAGATTCTTCTTGTGGGGTGGGAAGAGCAAGAGAGCCCCCCCTTTCTGTACCATGGTCTTTTATAGCCAGTCGTATGGCACACCTGTTCTACATATGGTAGTGAACCAAAAATACACACACAAATAGCGCATGTCAACTAGACACAATGGCTGAGGCAATCCTTGTATAGAACTCAAAATTAAGGATAAAATGAATATCCTTTATTAATTAACATTCCAAATGAATTTCCATAATTAACCATTTAACATTTCCCCCTTTTTTGAGGATGACAGAGTTCAACTGAAAATCCTCAAAAGAAGATAGGTTCATCATTAGGATAAGGCTATGTGCCCACGTTGCGGACCTGAAGCATATTTTTTACGCTTCTCCCTGGCGGGAAAATCGCATGCGGATATTACATGCGGTTTTCCCGCCAGGTAGAAGCGTTTGTGAGGCGTCTTTGCATGCATTTCCGCATGCGGGTTATCAAGCACTTCTCCAAGCATCACTTGGAAAAGTGCTTGACAACTTGTTCAGAATGGTAAAAAATAAAAAAATAAACTTTATACTCACCTTCTGATGCATTCTCTGCCCCGTCCGGAGTCTTGAGCGGCTCACGCTGTTGTGTGCAGGACCTGCGGTGACGTCATTGAGTCATGTGGTGGGTCACATGACTCAATGACGTGGCAGGTCCTTCAGACAACAGCGCGACGGAGGGAAAACATCAGAAGATAAGTATAAACTTTATTTTATTCTTTTTTTTACAGGTTCTTTGGTACCCAGGTCTGGATGAGAGTCTCCTCTCCTCCAGACTTGGGTACCATCCGCACATTGATTCCGCAGCGCTTCCGCAAAATTAATGAACATGCTGCGGATTTTTGACTGCAGCATATACGCTGCGGAAAAATCCGCAGCATGGGCATTGACATTGCGGAATGCCATTGGGGACCATGGGGTGCGGATCTACATGCGTTTTTCAAGCGTTTACGCTGCGGAAATTCCGCAGCATATACGCTTGAAAAACGCTACGTGGGCACACAGCCTAACAATCATTGTTTCTTTCCTTCTTCCTTGGCAATATCATCAAATTTCCATAATAATAATAATAGTAATAATAGTATCAATATCTGATTATTGTTATATAATGATGTGAATTCATGTTATGGTAAGCCGTGACTAATATTCATTTAATATGTATAATTATACTTCCCTATATCTAAATTGAAGTAATCGCGGGTCCAATCGTCATCGTCTGATGTCATCGGGTCGTCGTCTCGTCTTCTTCTTGGTTTTATAACACAGTCTTTAGATGAAAACTCCTTTGAAATAAATGATAGCGTGTAGATATTGTACAATCCATAATTGTATTCATTATTGTTCAATCCATAAACTGTTCTCTTTATTAGAAAGATCATGTGTGTCAATTGATAAGAAAACAAAGTCTATGGATGAAATGTAGCTTTAATATCTGTGTGATGTCACCTGGACTTACGTTGGATAGTTCTGGAATCTTCCGTGTCGTCCGCACTGGTCTCGTGTCACTTTTGGAACAGATGTGACGTCTTTGGTCAGTAAAGCAAGGGTTAACTTGACACTTCCCTGCTTTATATAACACCATAACCAGTACTCAGTCCTTTATATACAGGACACATATGCCAGGTATTACCTGTTCACCAGCTTTCATTGAAGCGTTGCAGGTGATAAGAAACCACGGAACGTGATGAAACTTGAACACAACACAGTTCATATAGGATCATCGTCCTCTGCCGTCCCGGTGATCAGTGGTGTGAATTGTATCTGACACAGTCTATTATCACTCAGCATTCACACCTGTTACCTTCTGAGACTTCCGGATATCGGTTGCTTCTTCTTGTAACCTTTGAGAGTCTCTTTGATTTATAAATATGAAAAGTCTTTATTAAGATAGAATTCATAATTGCGATGTCTTGATTGAAGTCTTCATTCCCTAATCTGATACCAAATCTGGCAATTTTTCCTAACCTATAATATCACAGCATACCATAGCAATCAATAATATCCATCTAATTATTATCAAAACATTAAAATAAATTATGTTTGGAATAATAAACAATAATAGATAATAATTCATTATTAATCAAGTTCTCCATATGATAGAACATTTTTATGTCATAGGTGTAATTACCTTTTCCAACCCATAGGTGTCAGTGTGTTTTGAAACAAGTGTTTATATCTTTATTAAACCAATAATACCAAAGAATGTATACTCCTGAATCAAAATGAATAAATATATGAATGAATGAATGAATAAATGAATGAATGAATTGTTGTGTTTACTCAGAAAATGTAAACATTTTTTTCCTTAACAATATATATTTAATGAAGCAATACTCTTGTATTAGACATTACTTTATTAAATATTAATGTGTTTTCTCAATTGAGATATTGAACTGAAATAAAATCAAATGAGAATTAAAAAATGAAAAAATAGAAAAATAAGAAGTATAAAGTAAGAATAAAATTTTAAAAATGAAAAATAAAATTAAGAGTAAAAATAAGAATAAAAATAAAAATAAGGCCTTTACATTTTAATGACAAATGCAGAGTAATTATATTCTCCATAAAAAATACCCTTATATCTCCATTATCTGGATGATTTCATATTTGTCATAACCTTGTATCACCAAAAAATTATTAAACTATGCAACTTTGCATGTAACACCCTTCTTAATTATATCATTGTACCTTATTATTGTTTCTTCTTTATTAAAATGTGTGGAAAATAAGTATTGATCAAAAGTGATTATGTAATCAGGATCAAAAATATTATTTTATAAAATTTATGTATATATCAGAACCAAATTAAAAATAATTATTCTTCTAGAAATATTGTGCATAAATTTCATATCGATGAGTAGCATAGATTTGTCTAAAGAGAGGTGTGTACCTATTTAGGTAACCATTAAAAATAATATTATAGTTATTCAAGAATATTATCATGTGGAAAATTATTCTAAATGTAAATTTGCTTTGTAAACCATTTGATGTGTGGTTGCTCTTATCCACTATTAGTTAAATCAAGAAATAATAATTATTAAAGAAATATAGAAATATATATATGTAGATAATACCTAATTATGTATTATAATTTCCTCAGAATTAAATATATTTTTGTACCTTCACATAAAGAAACATTTTTTTTTCTTTCCAAACATACAAACATACGAGGCCTCTGTCACATCAATCACACTTAGCAGCTGCTGATTTACTCATCTGTCACCTTCACTCTGACATTCACAGATCTGTTCAACTCAAACATTCCACATATGAAGTTTTATATATATATATATATTTAACCCAAAATTGTATCCCAATTTATTAATGCGCATTGTAAACTATCAGTTAAATTGAATATCTTTATATTTCTTTGAATATTCCCCAAGTACATATTATATAATATGAGAGTAAGTCACTGGAATTTCAGACACTTGAAAAAACTCTTGACTTAGATTCTTTTTTCACTGGCTGCCAGGTTTTAAGTTACATCAGCTGAAAATAGAATGAATGGGATCTATACTATTAGCTCAAAGTTCAAAGGCCGCAGCTGTCACACGTCATGCTGTAAAGCTACTTGTTATAACGAACACTTCATGCACAGAAAATATTAATTCATAAGTGCTACACATAATAATCCAACTAGTTATATTGTTATTATTTTAAAATGTTATACACATAAAATCCTGCAATTTTTCAACTTCCTGTGTGAATAAAGAAATAAATCCATTTTAGAGTTGTTTGATCAAATCCTGCTTTGGAATGAAACCTCTAAGGAAATATAAGAAGATAAAATTAAATATCAAATTCATACAGAAACAGAATTATTTAAATATCTTATACATATATTGGTTGGTTCTAATGTAATTCAAAATATTGCTACTTAAATTTATATATGAAGTTCTAATTTATTAATTAATATATATATATTTTTTATAAATATATATATAAATACAATTATACACAATCTCTACTTAGACAAGTGTATATATATATATATATATATATATATATATATATGAACTATTAGAAACTATGTAACTACAATTTTACTGTATAAGATTATAAATAAATATTGAGACATTATAACACTTCTATGCTACATTATAATTACAGTTTTTCCTTAGCCACTCCCTAAACCAAATCTTCTGTCTCTCTCAAATATCTCCAGGAACGTCCTATTTAGGAAAGACATTTTTCTATCCTTCAAAACCTCAGAGAACTGCCTGTCCTTCTGTCCACATTCCCTGACGTCACTCTCTCCTGGTCGTCTCACCTGTCTCTGTCCGTCTATTTCGGCCATTTTCTTTTCTAGGGAAAAGTCACAGCTTTGCATTTTTAACTCTTTCTGTGGAGATATGGAGTTTTGAATCATCTGATATGGCTTATAACAGATATGAAATCTCCTGCGTATTTGATAGAGTTCACTATGGGGATGACTGAGTCTAGAAGAGTTTGATATTGGCTTTTGGTAAGATTTTACCTTTCCTGGTTTTATAAATTTAACTTGATTTATTTTCTTTTCACGATTCTCATGTTTTCTAACAGAATCCAGCAACTGCGCACATTTGAATAGGGATTCTTTTTGTGACGCTATAACTCTAGATACTGGATCTAGGAATTTGAATTTTTGTACAAAAGTTGTTACCATTTGTTGTACTTTTCCATTTTTGATGAGAGCTTTGTACAACCGTTCAAATATGGACATGAATGTATATGTACATTCCTTCCTACCAATCCTTAGTTTCTGCAGATCTTCTATGTTGGGAAAATCCTTTGTGACACAATAAATCAAATATCTTAACCTGTCCGAATCATTTTCCCATCCATTAGGAGAGTCATTTTCACAGGGCATTAAATGTAAACGTCTGGACAATGTCACAGGAATCCATATTTTAAATAATTGATTCCTCTCCTCATTGGTTAGATCAAACTTATCAGAAAAGCTCTCAAATGTCTCTGAATTTCTACAGGCATGGATTTTGACATCATATTTTGGCATGATTTTGTATAATTTCAGCAAATTTTTCCTCATTTTAATTTGCAGCTGAGCCTGGGTAATTCCTGAATTCTCTGATATTTTTAGTGGCTCTTGTACGTCCGCTCCTCCTACGTCACTCACGTCTCCTCCCACATCACCTAGTATGTCGGTTTCTCGTATGTCAGTCATGTCTCCTCCCATGTCAGGTTTCTGTATGTCCGTCTCTTGGTCAGACCCAAGGTCACCTTCAGTTACAGACACGTGTCTTACTTCTTGTTCATTTTCCACATTACAGTCAGAATCAGTATCACCATCTGACACTTCTACACTATTTTCCTGCTTAGAAATCTCTAACACAAGACTATGAAAAAAATCTACCAAATGTAGAATATTTCTCAATTTCTGTTTGTCTCTATTTACCAATTTAGAAGTTAACTGTAAATTCTGCAATTCACATTCTTTGTATAAACTGAGCCACAAAACTTCTATGTCATCTCCTACATTAACTTTGAAATTAATATTACTTTGTTTAGCAAAAGAAGAAATTATATCCATATTTTGCTTACCTTAAGATTCCTTGGCTTCCCTTTATCAGCACGTCCTGTCTTCAGTTCGTCTGATTCTTTTCCTGTGTGATTCTGTTCCTTGTTAGTCCTCAGTCTATAGGTTCCTTTCTGCTTCTCGTGACAAACTAGTGAATTTACTGACACGTGAACAACAGCTGTTCAGCTCGTCAGGACTTCCCCCCTTGTTCACGGAAGAAATTCACTTACTTAATTTAAAAAAATGAAAAAACAGGACTGGCTGGCTCACCATTGTAAAATAATACTCTTCCTGTATTATTTTTTCCTACTGAGGACTTCGCAAAGTATCAATATCACGATATTCTTATAAAAAAATGTATCTATTTATTTTTGGATTGTCCATTAAAAAGAATCAAATTGCAGCAGGTACATATAATAATTAGTTATAAAGTAATTGTCCATTTGTCCATAATTAGCTTAATGGTTGAGATTCACCCATCTTTCCTTGGATCCTGGCTGGTAAATCATGTCTTTATCCAGCACGTATCCAGGCCTACATGTCAGATACTTCTCAGCATGAAGATTCTTCTTGTGGGGTGGGAAGAGCAAGAGAGCCCCCCCTTTCTGTACCATGGGCTTTTATAGCCAGTCGTATGGCACACCTGTTCTACATATGGTAGTGAACCAAAAATACACACACAAATAGCGCATGTCAACTAGACACAATGGCTGAGGCAATCCTTGTATAGAACTCAAAATTAAGGATAAAATGAATATCCATTATTAATTAACATTCCAAATGAATTTCCATAATTAACCATTTAACAGTGTTCAAAGTGTGTATCAAATTGCATGTCCATCTAATAAGCTTAATGCTAATGGACCTATGTCCCCCCATCCTGTCCTCTGCACAGTTATCCTCTGTTCACTGTAAAGGACCAATGGGAATAGTTTCCTGTGCACGGACACAGAGATCTGGCTGTGGAGACTGAGCATGTGTGTCCTCTAGCACTTTTTTTTTATACTTCTGCTATAAAATCCTATTCTACTGGAAAGTGAAAGGGGTATCCCAACAAGAGACGCAGTCTATAGATTTGTCATGTATGACACTTTATGGGATATTCCTATCAAAGGAAACCTGTGATGTCTTCCAAGTCTCCCAAACTGTTATTATCCTTCATTATGATGCAGGAACCAAAAGTTGATTGCTACGTGCAGTAAAAACATTTCTTACATCGCTGCTAGCAATATGCAAATTGGCTGGAACTAGTCCAGAGGGGGGGGTCTATTGGCTGGGACTAGTCTGGAGGGGGGGGGCAGCGGCATCTATTGTCTGGGACTAGTCCAGAGGGGGAAGTGGGGATGCGCAATCTATTGGCCGCCAATACTAGTCCAGAGGGGGGTGGGCATCTGTTGGCCGGGACTAGCCCGGCCTCATGTGCTATAATCATGCCCCCTCTTTGTGACTGAAGAAGAGTTCAATGTCCCTGTCATAGTTTTAGTGTAAGACGTCACTGGCTTCCCAAAATCTCCTGCACCGAGGCTGTGATGGGGACAATAAAGAAACATCCAATTCTAGTCACCTGAGCGCTGCTGCCAATCACAGGCTTTAGCAGTCTTGGGTCCTCCAAACGGAGCAGGCAGCACCGACCTCAGAGCGAACTGCGTTGGATTTATTTTTTAAATATATATTTTTTAGGAGCATCCATGCCTTACAAGAAATTCTCAAATCTGCTGAGATATTTTTCCTTTATAAACACAAATTCTGTACTGAACTTTATTGCAGATTTGGATGGTGAATCCTCAATAATTACGCCCCATGTAAACATATTGTAGTCTTACAATAGTGAGAGCATTAAAAGTGTTGGAGCGAGTAATTGTTCTTCTTGTGCTTATTGCCCTTAAGATCATTCCATACAGAATAGAATATTAAGTCTTTACAGCAGACGGCGACTCGGGGCTCATATTTCCGGGTCATAACCTCATTCATTGGGTTACACTGTAACAGCATGCTTATTTCTGCCTGTGCTGTTATATTATACCTCTTCTTTTTCAGAATTAAAGCCTACAGAAAGAACATCTTGGCAAAATGTGTATGTATTTTATAGCTCTTATATTTATATATGCTTTTGCTGCTTTGATTTAAAAAAAAAAAAAAAGTATATTAACGCCCATTCAAAGATTATGATTTTCTCCATTTACAGCTGAGCCAGAAGATGAAGCAATGTCTCTAGGGTTATACAGTATTGAAGCCTTGTGTGGCCGGGATGAACAATACATTGACTTGTCAAACACTTTCTCTATTTAAAAAAAAAAAATCCAACCTCCTCCACCCCTTAATATCCGGCCATCACGCACCTCAGTATTTCATCATTGCCCAAGACAGCACCAAAAAATGCAGCTAAAATGAGCAGGAGGAAATCCTATTACCGGTCAGTGAAAAATATTTGGCACATGCCTATGATTGGAATAAAGCGCAGATATTAGTAACATTGTAACGTAGGTTGAAGAAAGACCTCGGTCCATCAAGTTCAACTTTCCTCCCCCAATTGTACTCCGTACACTAACACTACACTAACTTACTAACTAACTGGCACTAGGCCTCACAAATGTATTATTATTATTATTATTATTACCTTTTTTATTATTGCTGCACTATAACAATTAAGAATGTACCCGTTTATAATTTAATTTTTTAATTAGTTTTATATTTTGTATTACTCTTGTGATTCTAATAATGGTATTACTAGAATCCCTATGCCTAAATCTGTTGATCCTGAAGAAGGCAAAAACCCCAGGACACATTCAGCCAATTTTCATCACAGGGAAAAATTCCTTCTTGACCCCGAGAAAAGGCGATCAGTCCTAGAACCCTGGATCAAACCTAATTATGTTATTACTAGTTATATATTTAATATTACACTACTTATTGTACTACTGCAGTTATTAATTAATTTGTTTTTATTTTTATAAATGTGACTATTTGATATCGTTACTATTATTAACATCCTGCTATCTTATTACAGTATTATTCTAACTTTCCTATCACTAATAATACTGCCATATGCCTACATTGTTGATCCAGAAGAAGGCAAAAACCCCAGGACACCTTCAGCCAATTTGTGTCACAGGGGAAAAATTCCTTCTTGACCCCGAAAATAGGCGATCAGTCCTGGAACCCTGGATCAAACCTAATTATGATACTAATTATGTAATTACTATTATGGTATTAAATGTACTTCTATAGTTGTAACATTTTGTCTAATTTAACTGTAACCCTCAATGTTATGTGTTTCGAGGAAATCATCCAGACCCTTTTTTGAAAGCTGTTATAGTGTCTGCCATCACTACCTCTTGTGGTAGGGAATTCCACAGTCCCACTGCTCTGACTGTAAAGAACCCTTTCCTGTTTAGGTGCCTTAAAAAATGGGAATATTCAAAATACACTTTTAACCCACTTCATTCTGTTGTTATTTACAGATCTAAGAAAAATGTAAGAGGTTTTAGTTGCATTAAAAAGCTTTGCAGGTTTTTTTGTTTTGTTTAACTATATAGATGTTCCATGAGAAGGCTCAATGGCTTCTGGAATGGGTACCCCTGGCATGGACTGGAATGACATTGGCATGGGTGTCTTCACAGGACTTTGATGAAATAGTCCTCCATTCTTACCCCCAGCTCATAGGTGGATCTGCCGGCTCTGCCATCCTCAGGGTCTTAACAAAATGTACTTTTTAAGACTGCGGCTCTCATTTTACACTTACATCTGGAGGATGTGCAAGTCCACTAGCTGTAAGCTCTTGTGTTCTCCATAGGTCAAATTTTCCCTATTTAAAAAAAAAAAAAAAAAAATCCGGCCTCCTGCCACCCCTTAATAGCCGGCCATCTCTCACCTTTTTCCCCACTCCTATGACAACACTGTCATAAGTATGAGGAAATCCAACTGCCGGTAATGGTAGATTTATCATAGGCAAGTGCAAGATGTTGTTAAAAAAAAAAAATCCGGCCTCCTGCCACCCCTTAATAGCCGGCCATCACGCACCTCAGTATTTCATCGCCGCCCAAGACAGCACCAAAAATTGGAGCTAAAATGAGCAGGAGGAAATCCTATTACCGGTCAGTGAAAAATGTTTGGCACATGCCTATGATTGGAATAAAGCGCAGATATTATGGCGCTTATTCTTACCGCCAGCCCATAGGTGGATCTGCTGGCTCCGTCATTCTCTGTGTCTTCATTCGGGGTCCCTCGACGTCTCCATGGTCACCTTCATTCTTGCAGCGTTTGTTCCAGTGATGTCCAGTCTTCTGATTTTCAGTCTTCCGGAGGCTCAGGTGGGCCGCTCGCTCTGATGACTATAGAGCTGGGGTCTGCTCAAGGGTTTCCAAGTTGACAAATGAAAATCCCTCAAACAATGCCTGGTCCTTTGTTGATATAGGTGCTGTGGCCTCTGCTGCTTCTAGTTTCTCCAGATGGAATGGTTTATGACGACGGGGAGGCTCAGGTGGCTATAAAGGAAAAAAGGAATTATAACATTAAAATTATGACTTTATATCAGAGTCTCCGTTAAAAACAAGTTGTGTTGATTGAAAACTAGTAAAAGAATAGACACAAAGATTTTAATACTAAGAAACCATATCTGCTCATATGCTTACTACAGGGACGTATGGTGGAGGCAGTTTCAGGGCTTCCACAGAGACCCAGTCGATACGCTGAAAAAACCTGTGCTTTCTGATGTTACCGTTGGCTCCTAAGCGACTGGCAGGATCTTTCTGAAGGAGCTAATAAAGATAAAACCAAAATCCATGAATGTAAACTGGAGAGAAAATGATGACTACTATGCAGAGATGAGCAAATCCACTTGATGCGAACTGAATTTGTGTTGAATTTTTGTGAATCTGCTGAACCCGGTGAATTTCAACAATTTGTGATTTGCTTCTTGGGAATCACCTAAAATAATTGCAGCCAATTTTCATACAGTATTACTAAAAATTACATCAGTCAGAGAAGACTTATGGGACCTCTGATGTAAGCCGTCCAGGCTTCACCATAATGCTTTAAGGTGTCACATCACATGTTATAGCACAATCAGGAGGGACTATCATAGCCTGTATGAAAGCCAAAGCAATGAATGTAGGAGTCATTTTGTGGTGAATCTGGATAGGGAGAGCACATCACAGCTTAGCAGTAGAGATTGAGAGAGAAAGACATAAAACAGTAAAAGACTGCACAGATAGTATGTGACAGCACAGCAGTAAAGAACGGTTACCACAAGTTTACCCATTTATGTTGAGTACTTGCGATTTTAACATTTTTGGGAAAAAATTGGAACAAGCTGGTTAATTTGAATTTCAAAAGGTTTGCTCATCTCTACAACTATAACATTGTATACATCATAGTACTAATGACTGTTAAGACAACTGACCTGTTTAATGATGTTCCTGATGCCGGAGGATTTATCGTTGAGTGTCTGATGGTAGGCGCACTCATCGGTAACCATTTCTTTTAAGATGACACCAAAAGAATACCAGTCTACTCCGGCGTTATACTCCTTCCCAGCCAAAATCTACATAAAGAAGAAGAAAATAGATAAAGAGTTGGTCAAAAAGTTCCATATCTTCAGTGTAACAAAGTGCTCAGTATAATAATTGTAAGACTATGTAATATAGTGAGAGTGGATGATTCCTCTGGTTGTGGCATCACTTGAATATTATGATTACTACACTAATGACTGAAAGGAGCCATGCTGCTCTTCTGAGCTCCAGAACCTTTGCTGGCTGACTTGTAACTCTTTGGGTCTCTAATGCTGGCAAAACATATAGCATGATCATGTATTGTGGCCGGACTCACAGATTCCGGAGAGATCATCTAATGTGTATGGAGACATCCCAATTCAGCTCAAACACTGGATGCTGAATTTCAGTGCCCGATCCTTTGTGTCTGGCATGGTCATACTCCCCCCTCCCATTCAGAACGCATGTACACTCAGCTGAGGCAAGCTGCCTATCTAATGTGTATGGCATGCCAGATGTCAATGTCAGAATGTCCCATTTACTGTAATGGACATTTGTTGGATTATGTGTGTGATCCAGGCAGACATACAATTATAGTATGAAGAAAAGAGAAAATCCTTGTTCTTCTCACCTCAGGAGCCATGTAGCCTGCAGTTCCAGCGTATCCAGTGGCTGTTCGGTCTCCATGCATGTTGTCAATTGAGAGACCGAAATCTGTGATCTTAATATGGCCCGTTTCAGCCACCAAGATGTTCTCGGGCTTGAGGTCTCTGTGGATGACGCCCTTTGAGTGGAGATGTTGGATTCCACAGACGAGTTCAGCGGCATAGAATCTGACAGAGAGACAAGAAATTAGTGACGGTCTACAGAAATACAAGAAATCCTGCCCTATCTGACTCGCCCCCTGGGCCATGTCTGGGGTGCGGCGCGTGTGCGCGCGGGGAATACCCAGAGCCGGATCCGATAGGGGTAGTAGTCCTTGTGACGGTGACCCGGTCCGTGCCCAGGGTGTCAAACTAAGTGGCGCTATTAATATGATGGTATTAGTGTCCGACTACGCCACCCGTTGAATGCGGCTATGAAGCCGCCGCTGCAGGGCAGTCCGCTGAGGCCGGTGGTACGGATGTGCAGCGTGGATGGTATAACCCCCAACGGGAGGGGTATAGCCTCAGGGCAGCTGATGAAGCAGGAAAAGATGATAGTGGTAGTGGTATGACAAGGAAGCTCAGAGACGTGCATTGCAGTTTTCACAGCTTTACTCACAGTTGGTGTTCAGATCACTTCGGCCAAGAGTTACCACCCGAGCCGTGCTGCGTCCACCAGGTGCGGGACTCGGCCAACTCCCAGGCAGTTCCAGAGCGTGGTCCTGAGCTCCCCTCTCTTCCTTTCTACTGGCCGTCCCCACCAGGGATCCACCTTTGTCCAGCTCCCTCGGGCCTTCTGGTGGTGAAACCTCTCCCGGCTTCCCTGACCCTATACGTGGTATGCCTTCCTGGTGGATATGGCGAGGGGTCGCGCCAAAACTTGTCCACGACCTCCGGTTCCTGGCTGAGGATAATTGGCCTCCACCAGTTTGGGATCCGGTACCCTGTTCTGCCAACCCTTCACCCGTTAACTCGTGGGATCTCAGGGTTCCCTCTTCTCTTGCGTCTCTGGGCCTTTCCTGGTGTTTCTGTTCCTTCTTCCTCTGACTTCTCTCTCTCTCTGCTTCAGGCCTGGCTCTGGAGCTGGGCCCAGACGGAGCCACAGCTCCCTGTCAGCCCTCTCTGGCTGAGCTCCTCTCTGCACAGACAGACCAAAAAAGACCCTGTCCTAAGATGGTGCCCACCTTATATACTCCCTCTGACACCCGAGCCCAGGTGACGAGCAACCAATGGGCTCCTACCTCTGCCCAGAGTCCCTCCCCTATCTGCTCCTACACCACTGGGATGTTCCTCCCCCCTCCCCACTCCAGCCAGGGACAGAAGCTGTCGTACCTGCACATCTATCTGGTGGGAGTACCGTTGATCTGTCCCCCGGAAATGGGGTGAGTGTAGTGCATGCAGCTAACTGAGCCCAGTTCCACACTCCATCCTTACCCGGGAGTGGAATACCACACCTCTGGTCTGAGGTGCAATACCCCTGTAGCAGCCGAGTCCTCGGGGTGCTACATATCCATAGTATAATAAAGTGGCCGGTCAGGATTCTGTCCAGGTTCTGATGACTAATATATTGCTTTAGTCTAATCCATATTGGCATCAAAGAGCAATCAATACTGATGACGGAACTGCTGTTTATATATACTGTATATTTCTATTCGTGTATAATTACATAAAAATAAAACTTTACCTTGCACTGGGGATGTCAAGCTGCCCCTTCATCAGTAAGTAGCTGTAAAAGTCCCCGCAGCTCACGTATTTCAGACCAAGGAGCAAATGCAGCTGTTGTACAGAGCAGAGATATAGGTGAATTGCCAGATTATTACAGTACCTACACATCTACTACAGAATAGGACAGAATAACTATAGGCTACATGGTAAATGCCTGTCTGATTGTCCAGATACAAACATAGAGACATAACTATAGTAGGTACATGTGTTGCAGTCGCACTTAGCCCTGGAGCCTATGGGGCCAAAATATCCTTTTGGCCCATAAGAGAACACCAGTACTATTAAAGATCTGTAATGGTTGGGGGCAGCGGCTTGCGGCATTACTGTAATGGTCCAGGGTGTGTTTTGGCCGGCCATGTACCTCCCGAGGTTACTGATCACATGACTGTGACATCGCACAGGTCCTGTGCATACAGAAGGTCTGATCACATGACTGTGACATCAGCACAGGTCCTGTGTGTGCACTAGAGGATATATAAACCCTGGTAGATTTGAGACAGGTGTGAAAGGCGTGAGGCCTGTTCCCGTGTGTGGGACACTGTTAGCCTGGAGAGGCTTAGTGAGGCCTAGTGAAGCCTGAAAGGCAGAGGCTGGATCCTTACGTGTAAGCGATACCAGTAGCCTTGGAGGGTCAGAGGCTTGAAAGGCAAGAGCCCTGGAAGGCATAGGCTGGATGTTAGGTGAGAAAACATACCAGTAGCCTTTGAAGGAACGAGGGCTGGAGACCCCCATCTGGGAAGCCGTAAAGCCACAGTGGTGGCAGAACAAATCTGACAGAAGCAGCTAAAACCGGGCAAAGGTAAAGCACTGCATTATATGGACGTTGATATAAGTGACTTTGCTGATGGCTGTAACTGGAGCCAAGTGGGCCTGTCTGCCACTTGAAAGGCTCCTGGACATTATATGTGTATGTCGGCGAGCCACTGAGTTGGACTCGGTGATAAGCAGTAGTGAAGTGTAATAAACTGCTGGATTGTGAAATACTGGAAAACGTGGCTGGTGTGCTTTAATTGACCCGATGCAGCGAGTGTCCCCCAGCATGATGACTAGCGCTGCCTTACAGGGTCTATAAACTGCGAGCAACGCCACTATACACATATACACATACAGTATATACTCACACACATGCACATGTACTGTATGTACACACCAATGTGTAAGTGTGTCTATATACAGGGTCGGACTGGGGCACCGAGACACCGGAGAATTCTCCGGTGGGCCCGGGTCCTCAGCGGGCCCCCGAGCAGGACACACGGGTGCCCCTGGTTAACATGGCCGCCGGTGCTCCGCACTGCAAGGGCCTGGAGGGTCAGAGGGGCCCTTGCAGTGCGGCTGATGAAGGCAATCTGGCCTGCTTCTCGGTCCCATGGGCAGATTGCCCTCATCCTGTGCGGCAGGCAAGGAGCGATCCCTCCAGCTCCACTGCCGACAGGAGGAAAATGGCAGCATAGCTGCAGGGATCCGTCCTCACCTCTGCTTTCTGCCCGGCGTTTCCTCCCTCACACAGGCTCGCGCTGCTTGATGACGTCATCATGCAGCATGGGCCTGTCAGGGAGAAAGATGCCGGGCAGGAAGCAGAGGACAGTGCTGCGGGGGAGCGCGCTGAGAGACAAGTTTTGGGTTTTTTTGAGGGAGAACAATGGTGATTGAGCAGGTGCGGCGAGATATGACATGGTGGGGGATATATGGCATGGCAATGGGGGAGGTGGGGGGAGATATGCATGGCATGGTGATGGAGGAGGTAGGGGGAGATATGACATGGCATTAGTGATAGAGGAGGTGGGGGAGATATGGCAATGATGGTGGAGCAGGTGGGGGGAGAAATGGCAATGATGATGGAGTAGGTGGGGGGAGATATGGCAATGATGACGGAGCAGTTTGGGGGAGATATGGCAATGATGACAGAGCAGGTGGGGGAGATATGGCAATGATGACGGAGCAGGTGGGGGGAGATATGGCAATGATGGAGGTCGTGGGGGGAGATATGGCAATGATGATGGAGGTGGTGGGGGGAGATATGGCAATGATGGAGAAGGTGGGGGAGATATGACAATGTTGGAGAAGGTGGGGGAGAGCAATGATTGGGATGGAGAAGAGCAATTATGGAGGTAGTAGAGAGAAATGATGGGGAATTATTTGGACGCTATTTGCTGTTAATATCTGGTCTGGTCATGGCATGGTGGTATTTCTCCCTTGTATGTAGTAATATTCGGTCACTATGGGGTGGTAATATCTGGCCTGGTCAAGGTGTGGTGGTATTTCTACCTTATATGTAGTATTATTCGATCACTATGTGGTGGTAATATGTGGTCTGGTCATGGTTTAGTGGTATTTCTCCCTTGTATGTGGTATTATTCGGTCACTATGAGGTGGTAATATGTGGTCTGGTCATCGTGTGGTGGTATTTCTCCCTTATACGTAGTATTATTCGGTCACTATGTGGTAGTAATATGTAGTCCAGTCATGGTGTGGCAGTATTTCTCCCTTGTATGTAGTACTGTTTGTGTTGGTACAGTGGATTGTGTTGTGTATGGCAGTCATTTGTTCTCTCTGATATTAATTAGGAGAAGATTCTTTATTTCCATTAGTGATTAATTAAATACTTGGAACAAGATGCACTTACAGGGGTTCTCCGATGAAAACAAGTAATCACCTCTCCACAGGATAAGTGATAAGTTATTGATTAGTGGGGGTCTGAATGCTGGGACCTGCACCGATTGGTAGAATGTGGAGCTTTTATCCCCATTAGACTGGAGCTCATGTGCGACTTGACCACTGATCCATTCATTCCCTCAGTGGCTGTTCTTGTTTTTTTTCTGGAAACCCCAAAGAGAATGAAGGGAGCTGCAGTCAGACGTCCCACCTGCCGCTGCATTTTAAAATGGGGATAAGTGTCCTGACAGGGATAAAACTTCCCCATTCTTCTGATCGGTGCGGTTTCCAATGTTCGGACCCAAACGATCAGTCAGTTATCACCTATCCCATGGAGCCCTTGGATCGGTGATAACTTGTTTTAACCAAAGAACCCCTTTACTGCAAACTACCGTAATTGTACATCCTAGTTATAGCATGTGCACAGTAGATGTGCAGGAGCCGCCTGTGATTTACAGCAGACGCTCCACTATAACGGGGATATCGGCTATCAGGTATTTACATATAGCTGTAGGGTGGGCCCTGAGGATAAATTCCTCCTGTGGGCCCCAGACACCCCAGTCCGACACTGTCTATATATATATATACGAGAGTTGCCATTAAAATGGTATTGGTTGTATATCTCATACTTATGTTCAAAGATATATTGACCTCTAGAACCATGCCACTACTACAAGCCCAACAGGCACATGCTCACTGGGCTGCAGCCCTCACCTACATTGTGGGCCATCGGCCGTGGTTTTGCAGCTGCTGGCCTTTTAATATTTTTTCATGTCCATGTCATATGTACTCGCCCATGCACGACGCACACGCACAGCGTTCAGTACACCGCAGTGGCGTACTCTTTGCCAGGCCTAGTGCCAGATAGTGTTATCAGGATGTTCTTGGCAGGAGGGGCTACCGCTCTCTGCGCGCCGGCTCCTTACTTTCCTGCAGACTCATCTTCAAGCTCTGGGAGGGCTGCATGCTACACTGATTCATCTCCAGGCTATGGATGAGTTAACAAGCAGAGGACATGTAATGTATGTACATCAGCCCTAGTGTATCCTACAGTATATGATGTGTATACATCAGCCCCAGTGTATCCTATGTGATGTACATACTGTACATCAGCACCTGTATATCCTATATGATGTATATACATCAGCCCCAGTCAATCCTATACAATGTATATGTGACACCCCAGGGGTCTGGTTGCCACAGTAACGTAATGTTATGTCTGAGAGCAGGTGGGAGGTCCTTTGGTCAGGGATCCTGTGCATGCCACACCTCCTGCCCAGTCTTGGGAGGGGAAGAACTTCCCCTATATAAACCTGGGGCTGAGGCAGGGTGAGTGAGTAGAAGAAGAGAAGAAGTAGAGACAGCATAGGAAGAAACAGCAGTTACAAGGAGTCAGGGGCTGGCAGCTGCAGAGTTCGCCCTGACTAAGAAAACTTTTTACCGGACCCGGAGTCCGAGGCTGTGGGGACTAATTCCTACCCAGCAGCAGAATCCGTCAGGCAGGGGATTTCAGGTCCTCTGGCCCAGAAGCCCGAAGGCACGGTCACACGCGTGGGACTAGCACCGCCATCGTGGAGCGGAAGCCATTAGAAGGCCCCGAGTCACCGGCCATACGGGTGAGCACCACACGGTACACTCAGGGACGTGGGCTACTTACATCAGCTCCTAGCAAGGTAGCCAGAAGAGTACAGTCAGTTTGGGAGGCCTACAACTACGCCTGGCCAGGGGAGATCCCATCTGCTCAAGGACTGACCAGGCCCCATCCGCTAGCAAGTACTCCGGGAGGGTCTTTTGTTGTTACCAGTAAAGACCCTGAACTACACCGTACCGTCTCTGAGTGGTTCCTGCTACCCCCATCATCCACGTCGGCTGCCCTGAGGCCATACCCCTCCCGTTGGGGGTTATACTATCACGCTGCACAATCCCACCATCGGCCTCAGCGGTCTGCCCTGCAGCAGCAGCCCCCTGGCTGCACTCAACGGGTGGCGTAGTCATCAACCATTTACTACTAATGGACTGCCGTCTAGTTTGACTCCCTGGGCACGGACCGGGTCACCGCCACGAGACTACAACCCTCCACAGATCCGGCTCCGGGTAAGCTCCCGCATGCGCAGCGCAGCGCGACACAGGCCCAGGGGCGCGTCAACTTTGGCGTAGTCGGCAGGATTTCGTGCCCGCAACCACCGGGTACTGCGTGCCTGAAAAGCAAAGACTGTTCAAACTTACCAGTGGTGAAGGTTTCCCGCCATCCGGCGCCATCTTCTACCTTCTTCCCGCCATCCGCGAAGTTTTCCCGCCATCCGGCGCCATCTTCGACCTTCTTCCCGCCATCCGTGGAGTTTTCCCGCCATTGGACGCCATCTTGAGGACGCCGCGCGGGAAGAAGAGGGGCGTGGACTCCGAAAGCGCGCGAGAACGGAAGCCCCGCCTCACGTCCGGACGTTGCGTAAGGTCCTGGAAGGAGCCCAGCAGACGCCGACGTCACAGGAGCGCGACGGAAGGTCCTCAACCCTGACGATCCACTGCGGAGCCGCGGCCTACGGAAGAGGATCATCGCAAGGTAGGCCACGGTCCACTAGGGGGGAGGAAGATGTCGGATACGGAGGAGAGCTTCACTGCCTCAACCCCCGCCAGCGCTACCGCTGCTGCAGTTATGCCCTTCACCATGCCCTATATCCCGGGAGCAGCTTGGCTACCCCAGTACTCAGGGGAGTCACATACCCTGCATGACTTTAGAGAAAAGCTGGATAGCCTCTTCCAGGTGTACCCCCTCACAGAAGAGCAAAAAGTGAGCATCCTGGTGGCCCAACTAACCGGGGCAGCCAAAAGGGAAGTAAAATCCTGGCCACCTGGGAGGAAGACTGTCGCAGAGATACTAACCCGGCTGAGGGACACCTTCGATACCCGCACCTCAGCCGAGATCAAGCTTAGATTCTACGGGTGCAAGCAGCGAGCGCATGAGAGTATAAGGGACTATGCACTAAACCTACAAGAGACCCTGAGGGCCATAAAGCAGACCGACCCTGATGGGGTGGGAAACGAGGACAGGCTGTTGACTGAACAATTTATAGAGGGTTTATATTGCAATACCCACCGAACCCAGTTGCGGGCAATGGCCTTACAGGATCCCCATCTGGACTTTGCACAGTTCAAGGATAGAGCTATCCGGGTGCTCCGAGAACCAGCACCGGGTGGCGTTGTGACCCACAGGCGCCCAGCTATCACTTACCACCAGGAGGCGGCGCCCTTGTCGGCAGGGCCTGTGGGAGCTGATGCGCAGGCTTTGGACAATGACCCGGCTCCAGACCTACACCATCAGGTCCAAGAGCTAGTTAAGAGCGTTGCTGCGCTTACCCGAACTGTGCAGTCTTTACAGGTTTCCACCCCAGGGAAGATCCAGCTGGCATCCGGACTGGAGGACATCCCGTGGCGTCGACCAAGGAGAACCCCATCGGCCAGAGGAAGACCCAGTGACCGATACAGCGAGGACGGACGACCCATCTGCCGCCGCTGCAATCAACCCGGACATATGGAAAGGTACTGTTCTTTAAACGGGCACAACCTGGGGTAGAGGGCCAACCTCCAGGAAAAAGATCACCAGGCCCATCGAACTGGCGCGACAGATATGTGGGAGGACGTCCAGTCTTGCCTGTGGTACTGGATGGCATTCCCATGAGTGCCCTACTGGATACCGGGTCACAGGTCACCACCATCCCGTACGTGCTCTTCAAGCAGTACTGGAATGACTCGGATATTACCCGCTACCCTGACGACGACTTGAGTATCATCGCCAGCAATGGCCAGCCCGTGCCACAGATCGGATTTAAAGAGGTGACCCTCAAAATCGGTAGAGTCGAACTGGCCGCACAGGGACTGATCATTGTAGATATTGATAAACATGAGAGTCACCCAAAAATAACTCTAGGAACTAACGTAATTGAAAATTGTCTTGCAGAGGTGATTTTCCTTTTACAGCAGGTTGCCAAGAACGCCAGCTCCGGCGAGCAGCGGGTGCTCCAGAAAGAGATCCGGGCACTGATGCAACGGCAACAAGTGGAACTCTCCGGCGGTGAGATTGGTAGCGTAAGAATGTGTGACCCTTTTCCTATTGCCATGCCCCCAAAAAGTGAAATGATGATTTGGTGCCGGGCAGCTATTGGTCTGAGAGGTAGAGATTACCAGGCAATGGTAGAACCAGTTTACTCAGACAGTAGGCCCACCATTTTGACAGCACGGGGGGTCGTCAATGTACGCCATGGGAGGGTGCCCGTTCGCATAATAAATATCGGGGAGAGGGAAGTGTACCTGCCCCGGTATGCCACGCTAGCCAAATTATATACCACTAATCAAAATTCTATACGATCTGTGGAACCCTTGCCTCCATCTCACCCGGAGGAAGGTAACGGCTCTAAGAAAGACATGGAGGACTGGTGTCAGCAACTACATCTGGGTACTGACTCCACTCCCTCACATCAGAAACAAGGAGTCTATCGGGTGGTTCAAGAGTATGAGAGAGTGTTTAGTAAACACCCGTTAGACTTCGGGCGAGTCAAGGGGGTAGAACACCGCATCCCCACGGGAGATCATCCTCCCATAAAAGAGAGGTATCGACCCGTACCCCCTGCACATTACCAACACGCCAAGGGGATGCTTAGAGACATGAAGGAGGCTGGGGTAATCCGGGATAGCTGTAGCCCCTGGGCAGCCCCACTAGTTTTAGTCAAAAAGAAAGACAACACCATGAGGATGTGTGTAGATTACCGGAAAATCAACCGTATCACACACAAGGATGCGTACCCCTTACCAAGGATAGAGGAGTCATTGGCTGCTTTAAGATCTGCTAACTTCTTCTCTACCTTGGATCTCACTAGCGGGTACTGGCAGGTTCCTGTAGCAGAGGCGGACCGGGAGAAGACCGCATTCACCACCCCGATGGGACTTAGCGAGTTCACCTGCATGCCGTTCGGACTCTGCAACGCCCCAGGAACCTTCCAACGATTAATGGAGTGCTGTCTGGGCCACAGAAACTTCGAGACGGTCCTGTTGTACCTGGACGATGTCATCGTATACTCCAAAACTTATGAGGACCACCTGAAACACCTGGCGGAGGTGTTCGAAGCTCTGGCGAGTTACGGCCTAAAGGTGAAACCCTCCAAGTGTCACCTCCTGAAACCAAAGGTGCAATACCTGGGACACGTGGTGAGCGCTGACGGAGTGGCTCCCGACCCCGATAAGATCACCGCAATTAAGGGATGGCCAAGCCCCTCCAGCGTAAAAGAAGTGCGGCAGTTCCTAGGGTTGGTAGGCTACTACCGAAGGTTTATTCCCGGTTTCACCAAAAAGGCAGCGCCTATGCAGGACCTCCTGATAGGCCAGTCCCGGAAGGCCAAGAACCAGAAGCCGCCCTTCAAATGGGAAGAGCTAGAAGAAGAGTCCTTCCGCCAGCTGAAGATGGCCCTCACGGGGGATGAAATCTTGGCGTACCCGGACTATAGCCAGCCCTTCATCCTCTACACCGACGCCAGTAACATCGGGCTAGGAGCCGTACTGTCCCAGATTCAGCAGGGGAGAGAACGAGTAATCTCCTATGCCAGCCGAAAACTGCGACCCACCGAAAGGAACCCCGAAAATTACAGCTCATTTAAGCTAGAGTTCCTGGCCGTGGTATGGGCAGTCACCGAGCGCTTTAGGCATTACCTCGCTTCTTCCCGGTTCACCGTATACACGGATAACAACCCGTTGACACACCTGGACACGGCAAGACTCGGTGCCCTGGAGCAGAGGTGGATGGCCCGTCTGTCCAACTACGAGTTCGCAATCAAATACCGGGCAGGACGCTCCAATACTAACGCGGACGCCCTGTCCAGGATGCCCAACCTGCCGGACGAAGGAGAAGATCCGGAGGGACTGGAAGAAGTTGAACTCCCTGCGTTCCACCGTCATGGGACTATCCAGTATTCCCACCGGGTAAGGGGTAAGCAGGCTGCTACGTTGAACCCCTTACCCCACTACAACTGGGCGGAAACGCAAGACAGCGACCCTGCCGTCCGACTGGTGAAGGAGATGCTGACTCGGCCGGAGGCTCGCCTTGAACCAGACGCTCCGGAGGAAGCCAAACAACTATGGGCGGAGAAGAGTCGACTATTCCTTTACAAGGGGAAGTTGTGCCGCAGAATGGTCAACTCCCGGACGCATGAACTACTCTGGCAAGTAGTGGTGCCCCGAAGAGACGCAGCCATGGTGATGGAGGCATACCACGACGGAGCTGGACACTTCGGGTGGAAAAAGCTGGAGTTCCTGCTGCGCGAGCGGTTCCACTGGGTAGGCATGAGGGGAACCATCGAGAAGTGGTGCAGAGACTGTGGCCCGTGCAATCTGAGAAGGAAGGACCGGGCCAGCCAGAAGACTCCCCTGCAGTCCATCGTCACCCGGCAACCGTTGGAACTGGTAGCCTTGGATCATGTAAAACTGACCCCAAGCAGAAGTGGCTACGTCTACGCGTTAACCATCGTGGATCATTACTCCCGGTTCTTGGTTGTCGTCCCCGTCAAGGACTTAACGGCTCAAACAGCAGCTAGGGCCTTCCAGCAGCACTTCTGCCGTCCACACGGGTACCCGGACCAAGTGCTGACGGACCAGGGACCTGCCTTTGAAGCGGAGGTCTTCCAGGAATTCTGCAATCTGTATGGCTGCCGGAAGATAAGGACGACACCCTACCATCCGCAAACTAATGGACTTTGTGAAAAAATGAACCAGGTGGTAATGGATCTTCTAAAAACATTGCCCCTGGAAGAACGCAGTCTGTGGCCTGAGAAGTTGCCCGATCTGGTGGACCTATACAACCACATCCCGGTAGGTTCCACCAACTGTACCCCGGCTTACCTAATGAGGGCGAGACCTGGTAAGTTACCTGTTGACCTGGAAATGGGAGTCCTGACACCTGAGGACACTTCACCAGAAACAGACTGGGACACAGAGAGGCAGCAGCAGTACCGGAGAGTACAGGAGAGCGTGGAGCGAAGTCTCTGTCAGGCTAGGGAAAGACAAGAGAAGACTTACAACCAGTATGCTCCCGCTGTTCCCCTGGTACCCGGAGAGCAGGTCTTGAAGAGGAAAAGACGGCTCCACAAGTTGGATGACCAGTGGGAGAAGGACCCGTACACCGTACTGCCCTCAAGCCACGAGAACCCGAAGGTCTGTACCATCAGTAAAGACGGAGGGGAAACCACAGCCATTGTATCCCGGGACCACCTGAAGAAGTGTCCCGAACAACTGAGGAACCCTGAAGAGGAACAAGAAGACCATCGACCCGTGGGAGAAAGGGAAGATATGGTTAGTACCGTGCTCGGGGACTTCCCTCGGTCTTGGACTCAAGTCAATGGTGCAGTTGTGGTACCCGTACTCACCTTCCTCCAACCATCATCCCAAGAACCTACGGAGCAACGGGTAGAGCTGGAAGAACAGCCGGTCCAGGAGGCAGAAGACTCCACACAAGTAGAACAGGAGAATCAACCCTCTGCTTATAGTGAGCCTGCCGTACCCCTAGTGAGACAAAGAGCCGGTAGACAGCTGCCCAGTTTACCCTTGACAGCTCCTACACCCTGTAGTTCAGGGCCAGACAGTCAGCTCCGTAGGTCCACTAGGGCCACTAGAGGCCAGTTACCCGCACGTTGGAGGATCTAAATGTTTAAGCTATTTTATAATGTTTACCTGTCTATAGTTGCTTGTGTGTAATTTTGTATTTCTAGTTGTTTTTAGGAATCCTTGGTGGATTTACCGGGAATCCTTGTATATAGTTGGAGCGTAACCCAGGATGGACTAAAGACTGTCAAGGACTCGGGGTAGAACAGACCCCTACCTGGTTACGTCTCCCTGTGTTGGTGAAATGGACACCTTGCTTTCTTCAGAGACTGCACCCGGTTGCGGACACGCCGTAACCATCTTTATATGTTTTCTTATTGTATTATTAATGTTTTGCCTTGTTATGTTTTCTAAATGTGTTTAGTCCCGGAGTACTAAATTTTACTAGGGGGGAATGTGACACCCCAGGGGTCTGGTTGCCACAGTAACGTAATGTTATGTCTGAGAGCAGGTGGGAGGTCCTTTAGTCAGGGATCCTGTGCATGCCACACCTCCTGCCCAGTCTTGGGAGGGGAAGAACTTCCCCTATATAAACCTGGGGCTGAGGCAGGGTGAGTGAGTAGAAGAAGAGAAGAAGTAGAGACAGCATAGGAAGAAACAGCAGTTACAAGGAGTCAGGGGCTGGCAGCTGCAGAGTTCGCCCTGACTAAGAAGACTTTTTACCGGACCCGGAGTCCGAGGCTGTGGGGACTAATTCCTACCCAGCAGCAGAATCCGTCAGGCAGGGGATTTCAGGTCCTCTGGCCCAGAAGCCCGAAGGCACGGTCACACGCGTGGGACCAGCACCGCCATCGTGGAGCGGAAGCCATTAGAAGGCCCCGAGTCACCGGCCATACGGGTGAGCACCACACGGTACACTCAGGGACGTGGGCTACTTACATCAGCTCCTAGCAAGGTAGCCAGAAGAGTACAGTCAGTTTGGGAGGCCTACAACTACGCCTGGCCAGGGGAGATCCCATCTGCTCAAGGACTGACCAGGCCCCATCCGCTAGCAAGTACTCCGGGAGGGTCTTTTGTTGTTACCAGTAAAGACCCTGAACTACACCGTACCGTCTCTGAGTGGTTCCTGCTACCCCCATCATCCACGTCGGCTGCCCTGAGGCCATACCCCTCCCGTTGGGGGTTATACTATCACGCTGCACAATCCCACCATCGGCCTCAGCGGTCTGCCCTGCAGCAGCAGCCCCCTGGCTGCACTCAACGGGTGGCGTAGTCATCAACCATTTACTACTAATGGACTGCCGTCTAGTTTGACTCCCTGGGCACGGACCGGGTCACCGCCACGAGACTACAACCCTCCACAGATCCGGCTCCGGGTAAGCTCCCGCATGCGCAGCGCAGCGCGACACAGGCCCAGGGGCGCGTCATATATACTGTACATTAGCTCCAGTATCTCTTATATGATATATATACATCAGCCCTAGTGTATCCTATACGATGTATATACATCAGCCCCAGTGTATCCTATACGATGTATATACTGTACATTAGCTCCAGTATCTCTTATATGATATATATACATCAGCCCCAGTGTATCCTATGTGATGTACATACTGTACATCAGCACCTGTATATCCTATATGATGTATATACATCAGCCCCAGTGTATCCTATACGATGTATATACTGTACATCAGCACCTGTATATCCTATATGATGTATATACATCAGCCCCAGTGTATCCTATACGATGTATATACTGTACATTAGCTCCAGTATCTCTTATATGATATATATATACATCAGCCCTAGTGTATCCTATACGATGTATATACATCAGCCCCAGTGTATCCTATATGATGTATATACTCTACATTAGCACCCGTATATCCTTTAAGATGTACTATATATACATCAGCCCTAGTGTATCCTATACGATGTATATACATCAGCCCCAGTGTATCCTATACGATGTATATACTGTACATTAGCACCAGTATATCCTTTAAGATGTACTATATATACATCAGCCCTAGTGTATCCTATATGATGTATATACATCAGCCCCAGTGTATCCTATACGATGTATATACTCTACATTAGCACCCGTATATCCTTTAAGATGTATATACATCAGCCCCAGTGTATCCTATGTGATGTATATACATCAGCCCTAGTGTATCCTATATGATATATATACATCAGCCCTAGTGTATCCTATACGATGTATATACATCAGCCCCAGTGTATCCTATATGATGTATATACTCTACATTAGCACCCGTATATCCTTTAAGATGTACTATATATACATCAGCCCTAGTGTATCCTATATGATGTTTGTACATCAGCCCTAGTGTATCCTATATGATGTTTGTACATCAGCCCCAGTGTATCCTATATGATATATATACATCAGCATGTCACAAGGAGGTTTTCTCTAACATCACAAACTGTGATGGCGGCGTCCAAGTCTGTGGATTCCACAGATTCATATACTGCTCCTTGTAACTCCATTGATAGCTATGGTCAGTGCAGGGTGACTAGGGCATCGACTCTTAGAGCTGCAGCTCCTTGGCAGGTGAGCAAAAGTTAGTCTTTGCTGGGCTGAGGTTGTTGACTGCCTTTGATCACATGCTAGAGGAGAACCAGTCGTGTCTGCTGTTTCTCCATTTAAGCCGGCTGTGCTTTGCTGGCAATGCCAGTATAGTTTTTCTCTATCCTGTTCTATAAAGGTGAACACATACTGGTTTAGTGGTTATTGCTAAAGTTGTTGCAAGCGTTGTTTGGTAACCCTTTCCTTTTTCCCTAGGTGTCTTTATATTACTTTGTTGCCTCTCGGGTTTTAGACTTTATATTCCTTTGTGTATTTCCCTGAGAGCGTGTTGTGTGACTGTGCTTCAGTTCTGTCCTATCTTGTTTTGTATTCCCCCCATACACTGTACAAACTAGTGCTGCTTAGGAGCATAGTAAGGAACGAGGCTCGGGCATCTCCACATTCAGGAGTAATCCTGGGAACAGAAATAGCTAGGGACCCCTAGCCTGAGGGTCAGAATAGGAGCACACTTGCTATCCCACAGTCACACCATGACACAGCCCCAGTGTATTCTATATGATGTATATATATCGGCCCCAGCATATCCTATATGATCTATGTACATCGCTCCCAAGGTATCCTATAGAGATGCATATACACTGGCACAAGCGTATCCTATATGATGTATATACATAGTCTCCAGCATATCCTATGTAATGTATGTACATCATCACCAGTGTATCCTACATGACGTATATACATCAGCCCCAGTGTATCTTACATTATGTATACTGATCAGCCCCAGCATCCTATATGATGTACAGGTGCATCTCACTAAATTAGAATGTCATCAAAAAGTTAATTTATTTCAGTTCTTCAATGCAAAAAGTGAAATTCATATATTATATAGAGTCATTACAGACAGAGTGATCTATTTCACGTGTTTATTTCTGTTAATGTTGATGATTATGGCTTACAGCCAATGAACAAAAGTCATTATCTCAGTAAATTAGAATACTTTATAACAACAGCTTGAAAAATGTTTTTAACATCCGAAATGTTGTCCGACTGAAATGTATGTTCTGTAAATGCACTCAATACTTGGTCGGGGCTCCTTTTGCATCAATTACTGCATCAATGCGGCAATGTGGCATGGAGGTGATCAGCCTGTGGCCCTGCTGAGGTGTTATGGAAGCCCAGGTTGCTTTGATAGCAGCCTTCAGCTCGTCTGCATTGTTGGGTCTGGTGTCTCTCATCTTCCTCTTGACAATACCCCATAGATTCTCTATAATAGATTCTCTATGAGGATTAGGTCAGGCGAGTTTGCTGGCCAATCAAGCACAGTGATACTGTTGTTTTTAAACCAGGTATTGGTATTTTTGGCAGTGTGGACAGGTGCCAAGTAGGGTTGAGCGAGTATGTTCTGACCGAGTATGCTCGGGCCGAGCTCCGAGTATTTCCAGCTGCTCGGTGATGAGGTTAAATTGCTCCCGTGTGCATGATTTGCAACTGTTTGACTGCTTTATTACATGTGAGGAATGTGTAAGAAATAGACATTCCTCACATGTAATAAAGCTGTCAAACAGTTGCAAATCATGCACACAGAAGCAATTTAACCTTATCACCGAGCAGCTGGAAATACTCGGAGCTCGGCCCGAGCATAGTCGGCGAAAGGGTTAATAGAACATACTCGCTCAACTCTAGTGTCAAGTCCCAGCAGATGACATGGCTCCCCAAACCATCACCGATTGTGGAGACTTCACACTAGACCGCAAGCAGCTTGGATTGTGGCCTCTCCACTCTTCCTCGAGACTCTGGGACCTTGATTTCCAAATGAAAATTGGAACTCTGGGACCTTGTGGAGTGTGTCAATGACTGCCTTCTGGACATCTGTCATGTCAGCAGTCTTTCCTATGATTGTGGAGCCTTCTGAAACAGACTAAGGGACCTTTTAAATGCTTAGGAAGCCTTTGCATGTGTTTTTTTGTTAATTATTTTAATTCACTGAGATAATGGCTTTTGTGTTTTCATTGGCTGTAAGCCATAATCATCAACATTAACAGAAATAAACACGTGAAATAGATCACTCTGTTTGTAATGACTCTATATAATATACTAGATGGTGGCCCGATTCTAACGCATCGGGTATTCTAGAATGTCTCCCGACGGTGGCATACTTATTTTAAATCTGCCGCCAATTGGCCGGAGACCGTGTATAAATTTGGCGCCACAATCGCAGATTGGTCGCCGCGGGCGGCCGCGAGCAATCAGCAGAGCGGTGTTTAAATTTGGCGCCGAAATCGCTGATTGGTCGCGGCTGCGACCAATCAGCGAACCGTGTTAGTGAGGACCGGGGAGTATCCACCTGCCTTATAATGCCCCATGCAGGTTGTCACTCCCCCCCCCCATATAATGCCCCATGCAGGATGTCACATCCCCCCATCCCTTATAATGCCCCATGCAGGATGTCACCCCCCCTCCCTTATAATGCCCCATGCAGGATGTCACTCCCCCCCCATATAATGCCCCATGCAGGATGTCACATCCCCCTCCTTTATAATGCCCCATGCAGGAAGTCACATCCCCCCTCCCTTATAATGCCCCAAAAAGGATGTCACACCCCCCCATATAATGGCCCATGCAGGATAATGCCCCATGCAGGATGTCACATCCCCCCCCTGTATAATGCCCCATGCAGGATGTCACATCCCCCCCCTTCCTTATAATGCCCCATGCAGGATGTCACATCCCTCCTATAGAATGCCCCATGCAGGAAGTCACATCCCCCCTATATAATACCCCATGCAGAAAGTGACATCCCCCCTATATAATGCCCCATAGAGGAAGTCACATCCCCTCCATAGTGCCCCATGCAGGATGTCACATCCCCGCCTCCCTTATAATGCCCCATGCAGGATGTCACTCCCCCCCACCATATAAATGCCCCATGCAGGATGTCACCACCCCCCTTATAATGCCCCATGGAGGAAGTCACATCGCCCCCTCCCTTATAATGCCCCATGCAGGAAGTGACATCCCCCCTATATAATACCCCATGGAGGAACTCACATCCCCCCCATAGTGCCCTATGCAGCATGTCACATCCCCCCCTCCCTGATAATGCCCCATGCAGAAAGTCACATCCCCCTTATAAAATACCCCATGCAGGATGTCACATCCCCCCATAGTGGCCCATGCAGGATGTCACACCCCCCCCTCGCTTATAATGGCCCCTCCACAATGTCACACACCCCCACCCCACCATTTAATGCCCTATGCCCCCATACAATAAAAAAAAAAAATCCAATACTCACCTCACTTCTCAGCTGCTGCTCCGGACTCCAGCGTAGCCGGCATCTTCCCACTGCGCGCTGTGACCGCTCAGGAGAGAGCGCAGTGTAAAGACGTCACCGAGCCCTCTGACCTGAGACGTCACAGAGCAGCAGCGGCAGACACAGGAGCTGCTGCGGAGGCACAGGGAGGGGTAAGTATGGCGCCGGGTGCCGGGGCCCTGAGCAAGCGGGGAGAGGGGAGGGGGGAGAGGGGAGAGGAGGGGAGAGGGGGGGAGAGGAGAGGGGAGGGGGGGCGTCACACTTGCCGTCGGGAGATAAGCGGCCGTAGCCGCTGATCTCCCGACGGTAGCCGCATGGAGGTCAGCAGCGCCTCCGGTGGGGGACTTATGCTGCGAGCAGCCGGCTGCATCTCCCGGCTGCATCGCCGCTGACCTCCGTGCGGCAGATGAGCCGCTAACATCCGCCATCTTTTTCTGAAATGCCGCCTCGCTGATTGACAGCGCCGGACCAATCAACGACGCAGGATTTCCTGGACAGAAGGACAGACAGACAGACGGGATAAGACAATTATATTAATGACTCTATATAATATATGAGTTTCACTTTTTGTATTGAAGAACTGAAATAAATTAACTTCTTGATGATATTATAATTTAGTGAGATGCACCTATATATACATCGGCCCCAGTGTATCCCATGTGATGTATATATAGCACCCCGAGGACTCGGCTGCTACAGGGGTATTGCACCTCGATCCAGAGGTGTGGTATTCCACTCCCGGGTAAGGATGGAGTGTGGGACTGAGCTCAGCTAGCTGCATGCACTACACTCATCCCATTTCCGGGGGACAGAACAACGGTACTCCCACCAGATAGATGTGCAGGTACGACAGCGTCTGTCCCTGGCTGGAGTGGGAGGGGGGGAGGAACATCCCAGTAGTGTAGGGGCAGATAGGGGAGGGACTCTGGGCATAGAGGTAGGAGCCCATTGGGTGCTAGTCACCTGGGCTCACACATAGAGGGAGTATATATGGTGGGCACCATCTAGAGACAGGGAGAGCAGAGCTGAGGGAGTCAGAGGGAGAGTTCAGCCAGGAGGGCTGACAGGGAGCTGTGGCTCCGGCTGGGCCCAGCTCCAGGACCAGGCCTGCAGTGGAAAGGAGGAGGAAGAGAGGCCCAGAGACGCAAGACAAGAGGGAACCCTGAGATCCCAGAAGTAAACCAAAAGGGGTGAAGGGTTGGCAGAAAAGGGTACCGGAACCCAAACTGGTGGAGGCTAATGATCCTCAGCCAGGAACCGGAGGTCGTGGTCAAGTTTTGGCGCGACCCTCACCACATCCACCAGGAAGGCACACCACGAATAGGGTCAGGAAAGCCAGAGAAGGTTTTACCACCAAGAGGCCCGAGGGAGCCGGACAAAGGTGGATCCCTGGTGGGAACGGCCAGTAGGAAGGAAGAGAGGGGAGCTCAGGACCACGCTCTGGACTGCCTGGGAGTTGGCCGAGTCCCACACCTGGTGGACGCAGCACGGCTCGGGTGGTCACTCAAGGCCGGAGTGACCGGAACAACACCTGTGAGTAAAAACCCTGAAACTGCATCGCATGTCTCTGAGCTTCCTTGCTGCACCATCACAACCACCATCTTCCACATCTGCTGCCCTGAGGCCATACCCCTCCCGTTGGGGGTTATACCATCCTTGCTGCACAATCCTACCACCGTCCTCAGCGGACTGCTCTGCAGCGGCGGCCTCCTAGCCGCAATCAACGGGTGGCGTAGTCGACACTTAAACAACATCTACAAAAGACTGCCACACACTTAGTTTGACCACCCTGGGCATGGACCGGGTCACCGCCACAAGGACTACTACCCCTATCCAGATCCGGCTCCGGGTGTCCCTTGAACATGGCCCAGGGGGCGCGTCATATATACATCGTCCCCAACGTATCCTATATGATGTATATACACAGGGGTGGATTAAAAGTAGTGTTGAGCCACCCCCGTAGTGTTCGAGTTCGGTTCGGTTCGTCGAACACCCGTGTGTTCGCCGAACTGTTCGTCGAACTGTTCGTCGAACACCTTCGAACACCGTTAAAACCAATGGCAGGCAAACAAAAACACATAGAAACACATAGAAAACACCTTCAAAGGTGTCCAAAAGCTGACAAACTGCTCAGAAGACATAACTAACACATGGAAAAGTGACAAGTACATATAGTCATGCGAAAATAAAAGAGGTGGAGGAGTAAAAGGAGGGGGAGACACAGATATAGGCATGTCATGCCCTTCTAAAATCCAAAAAGTGAGAAGCCGACACGGCCAGTCCGCTCCTGCCCGTGCCACCTCCGTGTCGCCGGGTTTGTGCCAGAGCCGCGGTGAACCCTGATGGCCAGCCCCCCTCTCCCAATACTGGTGCCTGTCCGCTGGTGGGTCGAGCGAGCCCCCCTGTGGTGGAGGCAGCTCTAAGCTTTTTAATTTAAATTGTCTCTCTAATTTGAATGAATACACTTTAAATCCATTTACAAGGATCTATTGGAGGGCAAGTCTCATGCCAGCAGCCGCGTAATTCCAGCTCCAGTAGCGTCCACTAAAGCTGCTGCAGTTAAAAAGCTTTTATAAGGATCGAGCTCGGCTGTCCACCGCAAGGCATCCTACTGCCAGTCCCAGCCCCTATGCCTTGGGGTGCCTCCTGATGCTCTTCACTGAGTATCCCGTGGTCCCGAAGCATTTCCTTTGAAAAAATTAAGTGTCTAACCTACAGGTGGTGTAGCTTGCTTAACAGCCGGGATAATCCGCTGACTAGCAGACACTGCTACTAGGCACAAAGTATTTCCTGGGCTAGATGCAGTTAAAAATTTGTAATTAGATACTCTCGTTGGATGCTGAGAAAGCATTCCATAGAGTCTCCTGGCACGCCATATATGATTCTCTTAAAAAGCTTGGGGTAGGGGTCTAAGGGACCCTTTTATAGCCAAAATCACGGCCCTGTATCACAATACGTCACCTAGGCTGAAGATAAATGGAACTGTAGCACCCTGAGGGCTCGGTTGCTACAGACGTATTGCACCTCACCCAGAGGTGTGATATCTCACTCTCAGGTAAGGATGGAGTGTGGATCAGGACCCGACACCTGCATGCATTACACCACATTGCCGTGGGGCAGGGCGACCAATATGCCCCTGAGATGGGCACGACAGTCCCTGTCCCTGGCTGGAGTGGGGGGAGGGAACACTGAGGAAGGGGAACCCTGTAGTGCAGGAGCAGGGAGGAAGCAGTTCCTGGGTGCATTGAGAAGGGAGTATAAAAGGTGGGCACCATCTTAGTTCAGTGCAGAGAAGTCTGAGCAGAAGTGGCAGGGAGCAGGGGCTCTGCATGAGCTCTGCTCCGGAGGCGGGCCTAGTAACAGAGGCCCAGGCCTGGAAGAGGGAGAAGGAAGGAAGAGGAGCGGAGAAGGCTCCAGGAACGAGGAATGAAGGGATCCCAGGGGTGCGGACGGGCGAGTCGCCACCGCACGCCCGAATCCACCTGCGTGGAGGGGTCAGGCCAAAGGGGGAGACCGGTCCCCGAACTAGTGGAGGCAGGAAACGACCCTCAGCTAGAAACCGGAGGCTCTGACATTTTATGTGGCGCAGCCCCTCGCTACACCCGCTAGGAAGGCACCACATAGGGTCAGGGAAACTGGCGCCAAGTTTACCAAGAGGAGGCCCGAGGCAGCCGGACAGAAGTGTTGGTAAGAAAGGCCAGACAAAGGACACACAAAGGGGGTCCTGTGAAGTGCTCCAAAGTTATCTGGGAGTTGTCTGAGCCCCTCACAGTACGACGTGGGCAGCCGTTACCTGCAGACGTGGGCTGGATAATAAGAACTGTGAGTAAAGGCCCTGAACTGCATCACTGACTCCGTGTCGTTACTGCTGCTGCCCTGCACCATCACCCCCATCCTCCGCATACACTGCCCTGAGGCTATACTCCTCCCGTGGGGAGTTATGCTACGCTCTGCTGCACCCACAACACCAGCCTCAGCGGTCTGCCCTGTAGCGGCGGTTCACTCTGACCGCAATCCACGGGTGGCGTAGTCGTACATTTAAACATCAAAACCACATAAATAGTTCCGCCACTGGTTTGACCGCCCTGAGCCACGGAACCGGGTCGCCGCCACGAAGACTACAACCACCAGCATCCACCAAAAAGGGTCCGGCTCCGGGTGTCCCAAGGCCCAGGGGGTGCATCAGAACATTTTCATCACCTTTCACAATCACCAATGGGACAAGGCAGGGATGTCCTCTGTCCCCTCTCTTATACATCCTAGTGACGGAGCACCTGCTCTCATCAATTCGCCATAACCCCAATATTAGGTGGATTGAGGTGGGAGGCACCGAGTACAAGTGCTCTCTATTTGCTGATGATGTCCTAGTATATATCACTCAATCACATATATCCATCCATGCTGTTATGGCTGAAATAGATCACTTTGTTACATGGTCAAATTTTAAAATCAATGCAGCGAAGTCTGAGGCCCTCGATGTCTCCCTCCCCAAATCCATATAGGATTCCATCCAGTCCAACTTTCCCTTTGCCTGGCCCTCACAGGGTATCAAATACTTAGGAATTCCTATTCATAGATACCTCTCCCATCTATGTTATCTTAATTTTGGGCCCTTTATTGAACAACTCCATACAGACCACGGTTGGCAAGTTAGAACTGTAAGATTCACTACGTGAACCGCTGGTGTTTTGTGGAAAAGCACATGTACACTGCGTTCCAAATTATTATGCAAAAAGTGTTTAGGAGTGATAAGGGAAGAATTTGTTTGTTTGTCAGTTAAACTCATTGATGGTGATGTGTGTCAGGGCTCTTTATATCACTGTAAGCAATTGCAGACACCTGTGCTAATTAGTTTGGCAGGTGTGTCCAATGAAAGGCAAGACTACTTAAGAAGGCTCTCTCACATTATTAAGCAGCCTACATTTTCTGCCAAAATGGGAAAGAAAAAGGATGTGTCGGCTGCTGAGAAGCAACAAATTGTGGAGTGTTTAGGTCAAGGCATGACTACAATCAACATTGTGCGATGATCAGGATGAAGTGTCTTGGCAATCAAGAAGTATGTAGCTGATTCACAGTACACACGTGTGCGTGCTGATAAGGGCAAATTGAGGACTCTTTCCTACAGGCAATTACGTCAGGTTGAAAGAGCAGCGGCAAAAAAGCCTTGTCATAGCAGCAGACAAGTTTTTGAAGCTGCTTGTGCCTCCAATGTCCCCCGAACAACAAGATGCAGGGTCCTTCAGAGGTTTGCAGCTGTGCATACGCCATCCTGTCGACCTCCTCTATCCACTTCACACAAGCAGAAACGGCTCCAGTGGGCCAAACATTACATGAAGACTGATTTCAAAACAGTTTTGTTCACGGATGAGTGCCGTGCAGCGCTCGATGGTCCAGATGGATGGAGTGGAGGATGGCTGGTTGATGGACACCCCACGCAAACACGGCTACAGTGCCAACAAGGAGGAGGTGGAGTAATGTTTTGGGCTGGAATCATGGGGAGAGAGATTGTCGGCCCCTTTAGGATCCCTGAAGGCGCTAAAGATGAACTCCATAATGTATGTGGATTTTCTCAAACAGCACTTCCTGCCATGGTTCAAGAAGAAGAACCGTGTATTTCACAGCAAGATCATTTTTCTGCATGATAATGCACCATCTCATGCTGCACATAAAACATCTGCATCTCTGGCTGATATGGGCATAAAAGGGGACAAACTTATGGTGTGACCCCCATGCTCCCCTGACCTCTACCCCATTCAGAACCTTTGGAGCATCATTAAAAGGAGTGTCTATGATGGCGGGAGGCAGTTCACATCTAAGCAACAGCTCTGGGAGGGTATTCTGTCCTCATGCAAAACAATTGAAGCAGAAACCATCCAAAACCTGACAAATTCAATGGACGAGAGAGTTCAGAAGCTCCTTTCGAACAAGGGGTCCTATGTGAAAATGTAACATCACCTAGAATAAAGTTTTGAGTTGAAAACTGTTTGATTTCAGTTTCTAACAACCTGCTAATGCTTATAATTTCAAAAATGACCATTTTTTTGGTCTTTATTAAAATGAAAAGGTTGATCGAAAAGTTTGGGGGATCTAAGAGTGTGGCAACCCAGTAGTCATGATTACTTCGAATTCTGACAATATGAGGGTCATGCTGCAGGTAGTGCAGCAAGAAGGCACTTATGTGTCTTGCGCATCTCGGAGCCCCAAAATTATTTTCCGGGCTAGATGCAGCTAAAAATTATTTTTAATTTTAAATCTGGTGAAGCTTTAGTATAGATGGCCTAATAGGATCAGTGCTGCACACTGCTACAAAGCCCAAATTATTTTCCAGTCAAGATACAGATAAACATGATTAGTAATTTGAAAGCTTAAAACGGTTGGTAGGGTGATTTTAACCAATCATCAAGCTTTTACTCTCCCCAGGATGACACAGGGGTAGAAAAGTCGTTTCGGATCCATGATTTGTTCATCTTTATGAACGTGAGTCTGTCTACATTATCAGTGGAGAGCCGCGTGCGCTTATCTGTCAGCACACCACCAGCAGCGCTGAACACACGTTCAGGCAGAACGCTGGCTGCGGGGCATGACAAGATCTCCAAGGCGTAAGTGGCTAGCTCCGGCCATTTATCCAGATTGGAAGCCCAAAAAGAGCAAGGGTCCAGTGACACAGTCGTGGCTTCAATGTTTACTTGGAGATACTCCTGTACCATCGTCTCTAGGCGTTGACTATGTGTCAGACTTCTTGTCTCCTGTGGCCTTGCAAAGGATGGGCTAAAAAAGTGGTGAAATGATTCCGCAAAATTGATGTTACCAGCAGATACTGTGGTTCTGTTACGGTTTGAGTGCTGAACACTTGACGGTCCCACGGTTGGCAAGTTGGAACTGTGAGATTCACTACGTGCACCACTGGTATTTTGTGGAAAAGCACATGTAAGATTCTGCAACAGTCTCTGCTGATACTCCTGCATGCGTGCATCCCTTTCTATGGCAGGAATAATTTCTGCAAATTTACTTTTGTACCGGGGATCTAACAGTGTGGCAACCCAGTAGTCAGGATTATTTCTAATTCTCACAATTCGAGGGTCATGTTGCAGGTAGTGCAGCAAGAAGGCACTCATGTGTGTTGCGCATCCAGGAGCACCAAGTCCCTGTTGTGTTGGTGGCGAGGTAACAATCATGCTTCCTTCCTCTGTCCTCTCCCCCCAACCTCGCACAACAGAAATGTGATCAAGGTCTCCCTCATCTGATGAGTCTTCCATCAGTTCGTCCTCCACTTCTTCCTGGGCTCCTGCACCTTCCTCACTAGTTTGGCTGCTACCATGCGCCCTGGTAAAACCATCTCCCCCACCCTCACATGCCTGCCGCCTTGGTGCTGCCGACCGTCTGGACCTTGCAGATGTTAGTGACGCGCCCCTGGGCCTGTGTCGTGCTGCGGTGCGCACGCGGGAGCTTACCCGGAGCCGGATCCGTGGAGGGTTGTAGTCTCGTGGCGGTGACCCGGTCCGTGCCCAGGGAGTCAAACTGGACGGCAGTCTATTAGTAGTAAATAGTTGATGACTACTCCACCCGTTGAGTGCAGCCAGGGAGCTGCTGCTGCGGGGCAGACCGCTGAGGCCGATGGTAGGATTATGCAGCGTGATAGTATAACCCCCAACGGGAGGGGTATGGCCTCAGGGCAGCCGACGTGGATGATGGGGGTAGCAGGAACCACTCAGAGACGGTACGGTGTAGTTCAGGGTCTTTACTGGTAACAACGATAGACCCTCCCGGAGTACTTGCTAGCGAACGGGGCCTGGTCAGTCCTTGAGCAGATGGGATCTCCCCTGGCCAGGCGTAGTTGTAGGCCTCCCAAACTGACTGTACTCTTCTGGCTACCTTGCTAGAAGCTGATGTAAGTAGCCCACGTCCCTGAGTGTACCGTGTGGTGCTCACCCGTATGGCCGGTGACTCGGGGCCTTCTAATGGCTTCCGCTCCACGATGGCGGTGCTGGTCCCACGCGTGTGACCGTGCCTTCGGGCTTCTGGGCCAGAGGACCTGAAATCCCCTGCCTGACGGATTCTGCTGCTGGGTAGGAGTTAGTCCCCACAGCCTCGGACTCCGGGTCCGGAAAGAAGTCTTCTTAGTCAGGGCGAGCTCTGCAGCTGCCAGCCCCTGACTCCTTGTGACTCTGCTGTTTCCTATGCTGCTTCTTGTCTCTACTCCACTTGTCTGACTCACCCTGCCTCAGCCCCGGGTTTATACAGGGGAAGTCCTTCCCCTCCCAAGACTGGGCAGGAGGTGTGGCATGCACAGGATCCCTGACCAAAGGACCTCCCACCTGCTCTCAGACATAACATTACATTACTGTGGAAAACCAGACCCCTGGGGTGCCACATTCCCCCCTAGTGAAATTTAGTACTCCGGGACTAAACATATTTTTTTTTTTTTTTTTTTTAGAAAAACATAACAAGGCAAAAACATTAATAATACAATAAGAAAACATATAAAGATGGTTACGGCGTGTCCGCAACCGGGTGCAGTCTCTGAAGAAAGCAAGGTGTCCATTTCACCAACACAGGGAGACGTAACCAGGTAGGGGTCTGTCCTACCCCGAGTCCTTAAAAGTCTCTAGTCCATCCTGGGTTACGCTCCAACTATGTACAAGGATTCCCGGTAAATCCACCAAGGATTCCTATAAATAACTGGAAACACAAAATTATACACAAGCAACAAGACACAGAAAAACATAAATAAAACAATTTATACACTTTAAATTCTCCAGCGTGCGGGTAACTGGCCTCTAGTGGCCCGAGTGGACCTACGGAGCTGACTGTCTGGCCCTGAACTACAGGGTGTAGGAGCTGTCAAGGGTAAACTGGGCAGCTGTCTACCGGCTCTTTGTCTCACTAGGGGTACGGCAGGCTCACTATAAGCAGAGGGTTGATTCTCCTGTTCTGCTTGTGTGGAGTCTTCTGCCTCCTGGACCGGCTGTTCTTCCAGCTCTACCCGTTGCTCCGTAGGTTCTTGGGATGATGGTTGGAGGAAGGTGAGTACGGGTACCACAACTGCACCATTGACTTGAGTCCAAGACTGAGGGAAGTCCCCGAGCACGGTACTAACCATATCTTCCCTTTCTTCCACGGGTCGATGGTCTTCTTGTTCCTCTTCAGGGTTCCTCAGTTGTTCGGGACACTTCTTCAGGTGGTCCCGGGATACAATGGCTGTGGTTTCCCCTCCGTCTTTACTGATGGTACAGACCTTCGGGTTCTCGTGGCTTGAGGGCAGTACGGTGTACGGGTCCTTCTCCCACTGGTCGTCCAACTTGTGGAGCCGTCTCTTCCTCTTCAAGACCTGCTCTCCGGGTACCAGGGGAACAGTGGGAGCATACTGGTTGTAAGTTTTCTCTTGTCTTTCCCTAGCCTGACAGAGACTTCGCTCCACGCTCTCCTGTACTCTCCGGTACTGCTGCTGCCTCTCTGTGTCCCAGTCTGTTTCTGGTGAAGTGTCCTCGGGGGTCAGGACTCCCATTTCCAGGTCAACAGGTAACTTACCAGGTCTTGCCCTCATTAGGTAAGCCGGGGTACAGTTGGTGGAACCTACCGGGATGTGGTTGTATAGGTCCACCAGATCGGGCAACTTTTCAGGCCACAGACTGCGTTCTTCCAGGGGCAACGTTTTTAGAAGATCCATTACCACCTGGTTCATTTTTTCACAAAGTCCATTAGTCTGCGGATGGTAGGGTGTCGTCCTTATCTTCCGGCAGCCATACAGATTGCAGAATTCCTGAAAGACCTCCGCTTCAAAGGCAGGTCCCTGGTCCGTCAGCACTTGGTCCGGGTACCCGTGTGGACGGCAGAAGTGCTGCTGGAAGGCTCTAGCTGCTGTTTGAGCCGTTAAGTCCTTGACGGGGACGACAACCAAGAACCGGGAGTAATGATCCACGATGGTTAACGCGTAGACGTAGCCACTTCTGCTTGGGGTCAGTTTTACATGATCCAAGGCTACCAATTCCAACGGTTGCCGGGTGACGATGGACTGCAGGGGAGTCTTCTGGCTGGCTCGGTCCTTCCTTCTCAGGTTGCACGGGCCACAATCTCTGCACCACTTCTCGATGGTTCCCCTCATGCCTACCCAGTGGAACCGCTCGCGCAGCAGGAACTCCAGCTTTTTCCACCCAAAGTGTCCAGCTCCGTCGTGGTATGCCTCCATCACCATGGCTGCGTCTCTTCGTGGCACCACTACTTGCCAGAGTAATTCATGCGTCCGGGAGTTAACCATTCTGCGGCACAACTTCCCTTTATAAAGGAACAGTCGACTCTTCTCTGCCCATAGTTGTTTGGCTTCCTCCGGAGCGTCTGGTTCAAGGCGAGCCTCCGGCCGAGTCAGCATCTCCTTCACCAGTCGGACGGCAGGGTCGCTGTCTTGCGTTTCCGCCCAGTTGTAGTGGGGTAAGGGGTTCAACGTAGCAGCCTGCTTACTCCTTACCCGGTGGGAATACTGAATAGTCCCATGACGGTGGAACGCAGGGAGTTCAACTTCTTCCAGTCCCTCCGGATCTTCTCCTCCGTCCGGCAGGTTGGGCATCCTGGACAGGGCGTCCGCGTTGGTATTGGAGCGTCCTGCCCGGTATTTAATTGTGAACTCGTAGTTGGACAGACGGGCCATCCACCTCTGCTCCAGGGCACCGAGTCTTGCCGTGTCCAGGTGTGTCAGCGGGTTGTTATCCGTGTACACGGTGAACCGGGAAGAAGCGAGGTAATGCTTAAAGCGCTCAGTGATTGCCCATACTACGGCCAGGAACTCTAACTTAAATGAGCTGTAATTCTCGGGGTTCCTTTCGGTGGGTCGCAGTTTTCGGCTGGCGTAGGCGATTACTCGTTCCTTCCCCTGCTGAATCTGGGACAGTACGGCTCCTAGCCCGATGTTACTGGCGTCGGTGTAGAGGATAAAGGGCTGGCTATAATCCGGGTACGCCAGGATTTCGTCCCCCGTGAGGGCCATCTTCAGCTGGCGGAAGGACTCTTCTTCCAGCTCTTCCCATTTGAAGGGCGGCTTCTGGTTCTTGGCCTTCCGGGACTGGCCTATCAGGAGGTCCTGCATAGGTGCTGCTTTTTTGGTGAAACCGGGAATAAACCTTCGGTAGTAGCCTACCAACCCGAGGAACTGCCGCACTTCTTTTACGCTGGAGGGGCTTGGCCATTCCTTAATTGCGGTGATTTTATCAGGGTCGGGAGCCACTCCGTCAGCGCTCACTACGTGTCCCAGGTACTGCACCTTTGGTTTCAGGAGGTGACACTTGGAGGGTTTCACCTTTAGGCCGTAACTCGCCAGAGCCTCGAACACTTCCGCCAGGTGTTTCAGGTGGTCCTCATACGTCTTGGAATATACGATGACATCGTCCAGGTACAACAGGACCGTCTCGAAGTTTCTGTGGCCCAGACAACACTCCATTAGGCGTTGGAAGGTTCCTGGTGCGTTGCAGAGTCCGAACGGCATGCAGGTGAACTCGCTAAGTCCCATCGGGGTGGTGAATGCGGTCTTCTCCCGGTCTGCCTCTGCTACAGGAACCTGCCAGTACCCGCTAGTGAGATCCAAGGTAGAGAAGAAGTTAGCAGATCTTAAAGCAGCCAATGACTCCTCTATCCTTGGTAAGGGGTACGCATCCTTGTGTGTGATACGGTTGATTTTCCGGTAATCTACACACATCCTCATGGTGTTGTCTTTCTTTTTGACTAAAACTAATGGGGCTGCCCAGGGGCTACAACTATCCCGGATTACCCCAGCCTCCTTCATGTCTCTAAGCATCCCCTTGGCGTGTTGGTAATGTGCAGGGGGTACGGGTCGATACCTCTCTTTTATGGGAGGATGATCTCCCGTGGGGATGCGATGTTCTACCCCCTTGACTCGCCCGAAGTCTAACGGGTGTTTACTAAACACTCTCTCATACTCTTGAACCACCCGATAGACTCCTTGTTTCTGATGTGAGGGAGTGGAGTCAGTACCCAGATGTAGTTGCTGACACCAGTCCTCCATGTCTTTCTTAGAGCCGTTACCTTCCTCCGGGTGAGATGGAGGCAAGGGTTCCACAGATTGTATAGAATTTTGATTAGTGATATATAATTTGGCTAGCGTGGCATACCGGGGCAGGTACACTTCCCTCTCCCCGATATTTATTATGCGAACGGGCACCCTCCCATGGCGTACATTGACGACCCCCCGTGCTGTCAAAATGGTGGGCCTACTGTCTGAGTAAACTGGTTCTACCATTGCCTGGTAATCTCTACCTCTCAGACCAATAGCTGCCCGGCACCAAATCATCATTTCACTTTTTGGGGGCATGGCAATAGGAAAAGGGTCACACATTCTTACGCTACCAATCTCACCGCCGGAGAGTTCCACTTGTTGCCGTTGCATCAGTGCCCGGATCTCTTTCTGGAGCACCCGCTGCTCGCCGGAGCTGGCATTCTTGGCAACCTGCTGTAAAAGGAAAATCACCTCTGCAAGACAATTTTCAATTACATTAGTTCCCAGAGTTATTTTTGGGTGACTCTCATGTTTATCAATATCTACAATGATCAGTCCCTGTGCGGCCAGTTCGACTCTACCAATTTTGATGGTCACCTCTTTAAATCCGATCTGTGGCACGGGCTGACCATTGCTGGCGATGATACTCAAGTCGTCGTCGGGGTAGCGGGTAATATCCGAGTCATTCCAGTACTGCTTGAAGAGCACGTACGGGATGGTGGTGACCTGTGACCCGGTGTCCAGTAGGGCACTCATGGGAATGCCATCCAGTACCACAGGCAAGACTGGACGTCCTCCCACATATCTGTCGCGCCAGTTCGATGGGCCTGGTGATCTTTTTCCTGGGGGTTGGCCCTCTACCCCAGGTTGTGCCCGTTTAAAGAACAGTACCTTGCCATATGTCCGGGTTGATTGCAGCGGCGGCAGATGGGTCGTCCGTCCTCACTGTATCGGTCACTGGGTCTTCCTCTGGCCGGTGGGGTCCTCCTTGGTCGACGCCACGGGATGTCCTCCGGTCCGGATGCCAGCTGGATCTTCCCTGGGGTGGAAACCTGTAAAGACTGCACAGTTCGGGTTAGCGCAGCAACGCTCTTAGCTAGCTCTTGGACCTGATGGTGTAGGTCTGGAGCCGGGTCATTGTCCAGAGCCTGCGCATCAGCTCCCACAGGCCCTGCTGACAAGGGCGCCGCCTCCTGGTAGTAAGTGGTAGTGGGGCGTCTGTGGGTCACAACGCCACCTGGTGCCGGTTCTCGGAGCACCCGGATGGCTCTGTCCTTGAACTGTGCAAAGTCCAGATGGGGATCCTGTAAGGCCATTGCCCGCAACTGGGTTCGGTGGGCATTGCAATATAAACCCTCTATAAATTGTTCAGTCAACAGCCTGTCCTCGTTTCCCACCCCATCAGGGTCGGTCTGCTTTATGGCCCTCAGGGCCTCTTGTAGGTTTAGTGCATAGTCCCTTATACTCTCATGCGCTCGCTGCTTGCACCCGTAGAATCTAAGCTTAATCTCGGCTGAGGTGCGGGTATCAAAGGTGTCCTTCAGCCGGGTTAGTATCCCTGCGACAGTCTTCCTCCCAGGTGGCCAGGATTTTACTTCCCTTTTGGCTGCCCCGGTTAGTTGGGCCACCAGGATGCTCACTTTTTGCTCTTCTGTGAGGGGGTACACCTGGAAGAGGCTATCCAGCTTTTCTCTAAAGTCATGCAGGGTATGTGACTCCCCTGAGTACTGGGGTAGCCAAGCTGCTCCCGGGATATAGGGCATGGTGAAGGGCATAACTGCAGCAGCGGTAGCGCTGGCGGGGGTTGAGGCAGTGAAGCTCTCCTCCGTATCCGACATCTTCCTCCCCCCTAGTGGACCGTGGCCTACCTTGCGATGATCCTCTTCCGTAGGCCGCGGCTCCGCAGTGGATCGTCAGGGTTGAGGACCTTCCGTCGCGCTCCTGTGACGTCGGCGTCTGCTGGGCTCCTTCCAGGACCTTACGCAACGTCCGGACGTGAGGCGGGGCTTCAGTTCTCGCGCGCTTTCGGAGTCCACGCCCCTCTTCTTCCCGTGCGGCGTCCTCAAGATGGCGTCCAATGGCGGGAAAACTCCACGGATGGCGGGAAGATTGTCGAAGATGGCGCCGGATGGCGGGAAAACTTCGCGGATGGCGGGAAGAAGGTAGAAGATGGCGCCGGATGGCGGGAAACCTCCACGGATAGCGGGAATCTTCACCACTGGTAAGTTTGAACAGTCTTTGCTTTTCAGGCACGCAGTACCCGGTGGTTGCAGGCACGAAATCCTGCCGACTACACCAAAGTTGATGCGCCCCTGGGCCTGTGTCGCGCTGCGGTGCGCACGCGGGAGCTTACCCGGAGCCGGATCCGTGGAGGGTTGTAGTCTCGTGGCGGTGACCCGGTCCGTGCCCAGGGAGTCAAACTGGACGGCAGTCTATTAGTAGTAAATAGTTGATGACTACGCCACCCGTTGAGTGCAGCCAGGGAGCTGCTGCTGCGGGGCAGACCGCTGAGGCCGATGGTAGGATTATGCAGCGTGATAGTATAACCCCCAACGGGAGGGGTATGGCCTCAGGGCAGCCGACGTGGATGATGGGGGTAGCAGGAACCACTCAGAGACGGTACGGTGTAGTTCAGGGTCTTTACTGGTAACAACGATAGACCCTCCCGGAGTACTTGCTAGCGAATGGGGCCTGGTCAGTCCTTGAGCAGATGGGATCTCCCCTGGCCAGGCGTAGTTGTAGGCCTCCCAAACTGACTGTACTCTTCTGGCTACCTTGCTAGAAGCTGATGTAAGTAGCCCACGTCCCTGAGTGTACCGTGTGGTGCTCACCCGTATGGCCGGTGACTCGGGGCCTTCTAATGGCTTCCGCTCCACGATGGCGGTGCTGGTCCCACGCGTGTGACCGTGCCTTCGGGCTTCTGGGCCAGAGGACCTGAAATCCCCTGCCTGACGGATTCTGCTGCTGGGTAGGAGTTAGTCCCCACAGCCTCGGACTCCGGGTCCGGAAAGAAGTCTTCTTAGTCAGGGCGAGCTCTGCAGCTGCCAGCCCCTGACTCCTTGTGACTCTGCTGTTTCCTATGCTGCTTCTTGTCTCTACTCCACTTGTCTGACTCACCCTGCCTCAGCCCCGGGTTTATACAGGGGAAGTCCTTCCCCTCCCAAGACTGGGCAGGAGGTGTGGCATGCACAGGATCCCTGACCAAAGGACCTCCCACCTGCTCTCAGACATAACATTACATTACTGTGGAAAACCAGACCCCTGGGGTGCCACATTAGCCCTTCCGCATACAACTCCTCCTCCTCTACTTCCTCCACCTCCTCTTGTGCCACCACCTGACTCCGAATTCTGTTTAACATGTGCTCCAGCATGTAAATCACCGGAATAGTCATGCTGATAATGGCATCGTCAGCACTAAACATCTTCGTCGCCATTTCAAAACTGTGCAGAAGGGTGCATAGGTCCCTGATCTGAGACCACTCCTCCAGCGTGATTTTCCCCACCTCTGAATCTTGTTGGCCCAGGCTATACGTCAGAACGTATTGCACCAGGGCTTGTCGGTGCTGCCACAGTCGCTGCAACATGTGCAGAGTTGAATTCCACCGGGTAGGCACATCGCATTTTAGCCGGTGAAGTGGCAGGCCCAACGACTTCTGTAGAGATGTAAGTCGCTGAGCTGCGGGATGCGAACGGCGGAAGTGAGCACACAGCGACCGTGCCCTCTGCAGAAGGCCATCTAGTCTGGGATAGTGGGCTAAAAATTGCTGGACAACCAGGTTCAACACGTGAGCCATACAAGGCACGTGTGTGACATTGCCCCGGCGAAGGGCCGCACCCAGGTTTGCAGCATTGTCGCACACGGCCTTCCCTGGTTTCAGGTCCAGTGGAGACAACCATTCATGAAATTGGTTCTCCAGAGCTGACCACAACTCCTCAGCTGTGTGACTCACATTTCCCAGACATTTCAATGTAAAAACCGCCTGATGACGTTGAGCCCTACTGCCAGCATAGTAAGGAGGTGTGCAGGATCCCTTCTGCGCAGTTAGAAAGCTTGTGGCATGACCAGACAGGCTTTTGGTGCAGGTGGAAGACCGAGAGGAGGTTGAGGAGGCAGAAGCAGTGGAGGAACTTTGACATAAAGAGGATTGACGCACAACTCGTGGGGACGGCAAGACTTGGACAGCAGCCCCTTGTCCTGCTGTCACCATAGTTACCCAGTGCCCAGTCAGCGACATGTAACGCCCCTGTCCATGCCTACTCGTCTAAGTGTCTGTGGTGAAATGCACCCTGTCACGCACAGAGTTTCTCAAAGAAGCGGTGATGTTGTGTGCGACATGCTGGTGGAGCGCAGGCACACCTTTCTTTGAGAAGTAGTGCCGACTGGGCATCTGGTACTGGGGCACTGCGACGGACATAAGGTCTCGAAAATCCTCTGTGTCCACCAGGCGGAAAGGCAGCATTTCTGTAGCCAAGAGCTTGCAGATGGTGAAATTCAACCTCTTAGCTTTCTCATGGCTAGGAGGAAATGGTCTTTTACTTGTCCACATCTGAGGGACCGAGGGCTGGCTATTGTGCTTAGACGGGGTTGATAAGGGTGTCCCCAGCAAACTGCCGGTCTGTGAGGAAGATGCAGGCGGACATGTTAGGTTGCCTTGATCCAAAGGTGGTGCTATCGATGTCGGACAGCGCTCAACACCAGCTGGTGTTCCCACCTCCAAAGAAAATGATGACCTGCCAATCACGCTGGCTGTTGCGGGTAAAGAGGTGGCAGGTCTGCGCCCCAAAACAGGTGTGACTGCTGTCCCCCCAGTCACAGAGGATGAAGAGGCCGCGGATGCACAAGATATGGCAGACGGTGGTTGGCCCGGCCGGCTAGGCCGCATTGTAGCACACTGAGCTTCCCACTGCAACTTATGCTTCATGTCCATGTGCCGGTTCATGCATGAAGTACTCAAACTATGTATTTTTTGGCCTCTACTTAGCTTTTGCTGACAAATGTTACAGATAACACGAGTTGGGTCATCTTTATCGATCTGAAAAAATGCCCAGGCTATGCAAGGCTTAGCACCCATGCGACCTGAAGAGCCACCACGACTTGTGGTGAGAGGCAGAGTTGTGTTTGAGGATGCAGTTGTTGACGTGCTTCCAGTACTACGTCTCTGTCCAGGAAGGCGCAACCTGACCTCGTCGTCACTAGCATCTTCCTCCACCTCCTCTGTTGACCTCATCTCTTGGCTGACTGTGGGTTGACAGTAAGTGGGATCTCCAACCTCATCATCATCACCCTGTGCGTTATCACACCCGTCGTCCTCAGAGCCAACCTGTTCCTGCCCTGACAAAAAACTAAAGTTGTCGCTCCAATCAGGTATTTGAGTCTTATCATCGTCTTCCTCATTGTCTCCACCAACAGGAGTTACAGTTTGGGAATGAGGGTCTACATTATGGTCAGAACCTTCTGCGTCTGGTCCTGGATCCGACTCATAAAGATTCTGGGCATCAGTGCAGATCATTTCCTCGTCTGGATTCACAGAAGCGCTGGAGTCGACCTCTGATTCCCAGGCTATAGTATGAGTAAACAGCTCTGCAGACTCAACCATCTGTTCTACCTCATACTCAGACGGGCAGCTGGAGATTTGGGAGCTGTGAGGAAGCAAGTGCGATTGGGGTGACACCTTTGAGGACTGGAGTATTTGTGATGTTGAAGTTGATGTGGAGGAGAGCCCACTTAAAGGAGCACTTGAAATCCGTTGAAGCACCTGCTGTTTTTGTGCCTCATCTGGAATTTGTAGCGATTGGCGTGGCCGTAAGAAAGGGATCTTATCACATTGTCCGCTAAAAGAAGTAGACATTTTAGTTTGGCTGGAAGATGGTCTTTCTTCTGCAGATGTTACTGTTGCTTTAACACCTACCCCACGGACACAACCTTTTTTCCCCTTCCCAACACGCCTATTCCCCTTTCCACCAGCAGCAGGCCTTTTTCCACTCATTTTGGTGGTTAACTAATTCACAACTCTGGAGTTGTTTGCACAAAAAAACAATGGATGGTAACCGAGCAGAGCTGAGTGGCCAAACTGTGGTATTAGGCCAAAACTATTGGCTGGGTTAGATGCAGAAAAAAAATATATTCAGTTTGCAACCTGATGGAGGTCAGTATAGATGGACTAATACAACAAGTCCCACACACAGCTAGAAGCCCAATATTTTTTCAGAGGTAGATGCAGAAAAAAATATATTCAGTTTGCAACCTGATGGAGGTCAGTATAGATGGACTAATACAACAAGTCCCACACACAGCTAGAAGCCCAAATATTTTTTCAGAGGTACTGTAGATGCAGAAAAAAATTATATTCAGTTTGCAACCTGATGGAGGTCAGTATAGATGGACTAACAGAGAAAGTCCCACACACTGCTAGAAGGCCAAATATTTTTTCAGAGCTAGATGCAGAAAAAAATTATTTTCAGTTTGCAACCTGATGGAGGTCTGTATAGATGGATTAATAGAACAAGACCCACACACAGCTAGAAGCCCAATATTTTTTTAGAGGTAGATGCAGAAAAAAATATATTCAGTTTGCAACCTGATGGAGGTCTGTATAGATGGATTAATAGAACAAGACCCACACACAGCTAGAAGCCCAATATTTTTTCAGAGGTAGATGCAGAAAAAAATATATTCAGTTTGCAACCTGATGGAGGTCAGTATAGATGGACTAATACAACAAGTCCCACACACAGCTAGAAGCCCAATATTTTTTCAGAGGTAGATGCAGAAAAAAATATATTCAGTTTGCAACCTGATGGAGGTCAGTATAGATGGACTAATACAACAAGTCCCACACACAGCTAGAAGCCCAATATTTTTTCAGAGGTAGATGCAGAAAAAAATATATTCAGTTTGCAACCTGATGGAGGTCAGTATAGATGGACTAATACAACAAGTCCCACACACAGCTAGAAGCCCAAATATTTTTTCAGAGGTACTGTAGATGCAGATAATTATTTTTAATTTGCAACCTGATGGAGGTCAGTATAGATGGACTAATAGAGAAAGTCCGACACACTGCTAGAAGGCCAAATATTTTTTCAGAGCTAGATGCAGAAAAAAATTATATTCAGTTTGCAACCTGATGGAGGTCAGTATAGATGGACTAACAGAGAAAGTCCCACACACAGCTAGAAGCCCAAATATTTTTTCAGAGGTACTGTAGATGCAGATAATTATTTTTAATTTGCAACCTGATGGAGGTCAGTATAGATGGACTAATAGAGAAAGTCCCACACACTGCTAGAAGGCCAAATATTTTTTCAGAGCTAGATGCAGAAAAAAATTATATTCAGTTTGCAACCTGATGGAGGTCTGTATAGATGGATTAATAGAACAAGATCCACACACAGCTAGAAGCCCAATATTTTTTCAGAGGTAGATGCAGAAAAAAATATATTCAGTTTGCAACCTGATGGAGGTCAGTATAGATGGACTAATACAACAAGTCCCACACACAGCTAGAAGCCCAATATTTTTTCAGAGGTAGATGCAGAAAAAAATATATTCAGTTTGCAACCTGATGGAGGTCAGTATAGATGGACTAATACAACAAGTCCCACACACAGCTAGAAGCCCAATATTTTTTCAGAGGTAGATGCAGAAAAAAATATATTCAGTTTGCAACCTGATGGAGGTCAGTATAGATGGACTAATACAACAAGTCCCACACACAGCTAGAAGCCCAAATATTTTTTCAGAGGTACTGTAGATGCAGATAAAAATTATTTTTAATTTGCAACCTGATGGAGGTCAGTATAGATGGACTAATAGAGAAAGTCCGACACACTGCTAGAAGGCCAAATATTTTTTCAGAGCTAGATGCAGAAAAAAATTATATTCAGTTTGCAACCTGATGGAGGTCTGTATAGATGGATTAATAGAACAAGACCCACACACAGCTAGAAGCCCAATATTTTTTCAGAGGTAGATGCAGAAAAAAATATATTCAGTTTGCAACCTGATGGAGGTCAGTATAGATGGACTAATACAACAAGTCCCACACACAGCTAGAAGCCCAATATTTTTTCAGAGGTAGATGCAGAAAAAAATATATTCAGTTTGCAACCTGATGGAGGTCAGTATAGATGGACTAATACAACAAGTCCCACAAACAGCTAGAAGCCCAATATTTTTTCAGAGGTAGATGCAGAAAAAAATATATTCAGTTTGCAGCCTGATGGAGGTCAGTATAGATGGACTAATACAACAAGTCCCACACACAGCTAGAAGCCCAAATATTTTTTCAGAGGTACTGTAGATGCAGATAAAAATTATTTTTAATTTGCAACCTGATGGAGGTCAGTATAGATGGACTAATAGAGAAAGTCCGACACACTGCTAGAAGGCCAAATATTTTTTCAGAGCTAGATGCAGAAAAAAATTATATTCAGTTTGCAACCTGATGGAGGTCAGTATAGATGGACTAATAGAATGATGCTATGCCCAAAAGATTTTACTTCACTAGGTGCAGTAAAAAAATTGGTATTCTATACACAGGTGGTATATCTTGCAACACAGATAGGCTACTCCACTGACTAACACACTCTGCAATAGGCCAAAAAGGATTAGCTTTGCTAGATTCAGCCAAATGCTGTGAAAAAAAACTTGCACAGCACTGGCACAGACCTGCCTGGCAAAAACTGATAGGAACTGATGTAACCTAGTCCTGAAAAGGACTGCAATTACAATTAGTCTTTACTCCCACAATCTATCTATTTAAGAGCACAGACCTGCCTGATAAAAGTCGTAGGAAATGCTGTAACCTAGTCCTTAAAAGGACTGCAATCACAACTATTCCCTACTCCCAAGCTATCTGTATATTTGTGCGAAAATTGGCTTGAAATTAACAAGGTATAGCGCACACAGCAACAGCGGTGCCGTCTAACACGCAGCTGCAGCAGTGAGAAAATGGTGGCGACGGGGAAAATGGCTTGGTCTTATAGGGCAAGGACATGTGACATACACTGCCAATCACACATGCCCTTGCTTGTGTGAAAAAAAGCACTTCGCTCCGTGTGTGCGCTGCTGATAGGCTGACAGATTGCACCTCCCCACTGTAAATGCGGGAAAGAGAAAAAAAAATGGAGATCTTCATTATTCCTGCAGAGATCCATCCCCTGCCCCTCCCCCCACCCCGCTGTACACTCAAACTGCGTATTAACATTAATTTTCATCATTACTGAGAAAAAATCCAGTTATGATTTTGGTGCACGAACAGTTATCGAACATAACCTCGAACAGCCGAATTTTTCTCAAATTGTTCGTGTTCGCCGAACGGCTCGAACACCGCCCAAAACAGCTCGAATTTGAGATTGGCGAACAGTTCGAGTAGAACAACGCTCATCTCTAATTAAGAGTAGCCAGGGCCCCGGGCAGTTTAAAAGGTGTGCCCCCCCGAGGTACCGGATGTATCACGTGACATGTCACATGATCCCCTTTGATAGATCATGTGATTGGTCATGTGATCAACACACAGATGTTCTGATCACATCTATAGACAGAGAATGAGGGGAAAAAATTTCCATAACATAGCACTATATATAGTAGATCAGGGTGGCAGATTAATTTTCCGGAGGGGCCACATGAGAGATCGTGACTGTTATGGAGGCCGATCCAATAGGCTGAAATTAATTCTGCTCCATATTAATATTAACAAAATAATAAAAAAAAATTATATTAATTGTATGACTTAATATTGAGCAGAATTAAGTATGCTGACATCCCTCTATATACAGTATGAGCCCCCGCATAGCTCCCTAGATACAGTATGAGCGCCCGCATAGCTCCCTAGATACAGTATGAGCCCCCGCATAGCCCCTCTATATACAGTATGAGCCCCCACATAGCCTCCTATATACAGTATGAGCCCCGCATAGCTCCCTAGATACAGTATGAGCCCCTGCAGAGCCCTGTATATATAGTATGAGCCCCCACACAGCCCCCTACAAACAGTATGAGCCCCCACATAGCCCTGTACATACAGTATGAGCCCACACACTGCCACCTACATACAGTATGAGCCCCTACATAGTTATTTAGATACAAAATGAGTCTGCACATAGCCCCTATATACAGTATGAGCCCGCACATAGCTCCTTATATACAATATGAGCCTGCACATAGCTCCCTATATACAGTGTGAGCCTGCACATAGCTCCCTATATACAGTGTGAGCCCGCACATAGCTCCTTATATACAATATGAGCCCGCACATAGCTCCTTATATACAGTATGAGCCCGCACATAGCTCCCTATATACAGTATGAGCCCGCACATAGCGGCCTAGATACAGTATGAGCCCCCGCTGAGCCCTGTACATATAGTATGAGCCCCCATACACCCCCCTACATACAGTATGAGCCACCGCATAGCCCTGTACATACAGTATGAGCCCACACACTGCCACCTACTTACAGTATGAGCCCCTACATAGTTACTTAGATACAATATGAGTCTGCACATAGCCCCTATATACAGTATGAGCCCGCACATAGCTCCTTATATACAATATGAGTCTGCACATAGCCCCTATATACAGTATGAGCCCGCACATAGCTTCCTATATACAATATGAGCCCGCACATAGCTCCCTATATACAGTATGAGCCCGCACATAGCTCCCTATATACAGTATGAGCCCGCACATAGCTCCCTATATACAGTATGAGCCCGCACATAGCTCCCTTCTCTGATCGACTGTCGGTTCCACAGCAAGCTCAGAGAATGGTCGATTCCCACTCTGGGGGCGGCAAATTGCAGCTGCCTGGGAGACACCTCTGACCACCGCATGAGGTGGCCCGAAGGCACCGCCCTGACGGCTGTACCCAGGTCACATGCCCCTCCTCTTCCCCTAGGTACAGCCCTGTAGAGTCTATATGAGAATACATGACTATCTATAATATAATCAGGGATGTGTCCGTCTGTCCGAAGCCTCTATAGACTGTGCACGCAATGCGCCTGCACAGTCTGGCCGGAGACAGAAGAACACATCAGATGTTACAGGTGACAGGGAGGAGGACGAGGATAAAGGATTGTAATGACGGAGATCACGGGGTGCGTAAACACTGATTTCATACTGCCATCTTCGGCGCCATTAGGACTCATACCTTGATGTCCGGCGAGGTTGGAGGAGTGTGGCGTTGTGGTTCATGCATGCGCAGGTGCGAACTCTGGCGCCACACTCCTTCAGCCTTGCCGGTGTTCGAGGATGCGCTGCAAGCGAGAGGGGAAAAGGCGAGTAGGAGTGTTGTTTTTTTTTTGTATGGATAGAAGAACATCAGAGCAGGCAAGATGGGGGAACATATACCAGGATGGAGGATAAGGATGGGGAGGGAGCATATACCAGGATGGGGAGGGAGCATATACCAGGATGAGGGAGCATTTGGTTTTAGTAATGGGGTCTGGCCCGTCGCCGGTTCAGTCATTACTTTGAGTATACAGAGCAACCCCTGTAATCCTGGCCCTGACTGACAGCCGGTCTCAATGTAGAGTCAGTGTCAGTCAGGGCCGGGGGCTCGGTTGCAGAGGACGCTCTGTATACTCAGAGTGGTGACCGAACCGGCACTGCCCTCATGACTGAAACCGAATGCTGGCGAGGAGAATAAAGATCATTTTCTCCCCACTGCATTCAGCTACTGGGCAGTATAAAAACGCTGTTTACCTGAACGCAGGTTAATAGCGTTATTTCCGATGAAAGGAACCCTTTAATTTTGTAGCACATTACTTCAATGAAATGGTGCCGGAGTCAGTGCATGCGCTTACCATGCTATCCAGCGCCATTTTATTGAAGTGTTTATGAGAATTCGCAGACACAGTGTCTTAAAAAAAATGGCGCCAGAAATGTACCACTAAAAATGCTTGTGACCCGGGTGTAAAACGGGTTCAATAGCTAGTATAATATACTGTGATACAGACATTAGATGTTATACTATACACATTGTTATATCCCATCTCATGTCTGTACCACAGTATAATATACACTAATCTGTTTACTGGATGTGACATTTTGTACAGGGATATACACTGTACTGATCACACCTGCCTACAGGACCTCACATATCATATATGGATCAGTACAGTATGTGATGTCCTGCAGGTTCAGGGTTGATCAGTCAGTGCAGGATCCTCTATGCAATGTCTGTGGTCGCTCTGCTGGGGCTCAGTGGGATTTATTACAGGACTCTGAATTTTCCTGCAGATCTGGTGATGCTGGAGCCGATGACCCAGAGTGACCTGATCTGCAGCAACGATGAAAGTCCTGCAATAACTTATACAGAGCCCTATCAGAGCGGCCGCTGAACTGACACTATGGAATATTTTGCAAACTCATCAGGAGGGGAGCAGCGTCCTGCAGCCCCCTTCTCACTCCAGACATCCTCTCCAGACCTCATATTTACCGCCATTCACTGACCTGATCCACCAGCTCCTCTCCCGCAGGATAAAGAAGCTCCAGGCGCTGTTGTGTGATGTCAGTCCTGGAGACGCAGCACACAGCGCGCAGGGTGCGTGTCTGCCTCCCTGTGATGTGGCCGGCGTCTAAAAGGTACAGTGCGGTCCCCCTGCCAAACCTGCCCCTGCCTCCGCACAAAACATTATAATGAGGGCAATCTGGCCATGGGTCCCCCTGAAGCCTCGGGCCCCGGGCGGTAGCCCAAATTGCCCTCATTATAATCCGTATATACATCAGCCCCAGTGTATCCCATGTGATGTATATACATCTTCCCCAGCATATCCCATGTGATGTATATACATCGGCCCCAGCGTATCCCATGTGATGTATATAGATCGCCCCCAGCACATCCCCTCAGAAGTATATACATCGGCCCCATTGTATCCTATGTAATGTATATATATCATCCCCAGTGTATCCTATGTAATGTATATGCATCGGCCCCAGATTATACTATCTGATGTAAACAGCATAATTAAGTGCTGTATTTAGTGTGGACCTGTGTATATAGCATGTAGTGAGGTGCTGTGTGTAATATATAGTGTAGATGTGATGTGAATATAATATGTGTGTATAGCATATAGTGTGGGCTGCACATTTTATATAAAAGGCACATCTCTACACTATATAGTATACACACAGCTCCATACCATGTTTTATAACCCAGTATATAGTGTGGAGCTCTGTATATGGTGTGGACTTCCCACTAAAAGTTTTGTGCTCAGGCACAGCACCACACTAAATAACTATATACATAGCTCCATAGTTCATACTATAATATATATACTATAATATTTACTACATGTATATACAATGGTCCCAGTGTTTGTGTGGGTATATATATATATTTAGATGTTTGTAGCATATATTTTGGAGCTATGTATGCTGTGTATAATTCTCCCTATGGCCACGGCCCCACTATCAGTATTTGGTCAGTATTCCGTCAGTATTTTTTCTCAGGAGTTGGAGACAAAACCAGGAGTTGGTGATAAATCCAGAATTGGTGACTTGTTTCTATTACACCTTTTCTCTGATTGTTCCTCACCTGGTTTTGGCTCCCACTCCTAAGAAAAAATACTGACCAAATACTGATAGTGAGGCTGTGGCCTAAGTCTCAGTATCTGTATTATTCTGCATATTTACACTGCACAGTACCACTTCTCCTGCCCTGTATACTGGGTGTAATTCTCTGTGTATGTATTATTCTGTATATACAGTATATACACTGGATAGAACCAATTCTCTTGTCCTGTATACTGGGTGTAATTCCCTGTGTATGTATTATTCTGTATATCCAGTATATACACTGCACAGTACCACTTCTCCTGCCCTGTATACTGGGTGTAATTATCAGTATCTTTATTATTCTGTATATATACACTGCACAGTACCACTTCTCCTGCCCTGTATACTGGGTGTAATTCTCAGTATCTTTATTATTCTGTATATATACACTGCACAGTACCACTTCTCCTGCCCTGTATACTGATGTAAATCTCAGTATCTGTATTATTCTGTGTATATAAATTGACTGCAATATTCTCAGTATCTGTATTAATCTGTATATATACACTGCACAGTACCACTTCTCCTGTCCTGTATACTGGGTGTAATTCTCAGTATCTGTATTATTCTGTGTATATACTGTATATAGACTGTATATATACACTGCACAGTACCACTTCTCCTGCCCTGTATACTGATGTAAATCTCAGTATCTGTATTATTCTGTGTATATAAATTGACTGCAATATTCTCAGTATCTGTATTAATCTGTATATATACACTGCACAGTACTACTTCTCCCGTCTTGTATACTGGTTTTAATTCTCAGTATCTGTATTATTCTGTGTATATACTGTATATAGACTGTATATAGACTGCACAGTACCACTTCTCCTGTCCTGTATGCGGAGTGTAATTTTCAGTATTTGGATTATTCTGTATACATATAGACTGCACAGTGCCATTTCCTCTGTCCTATTCTTGGAGAGACTGTATTACAGTTAGGTAGAGTCATTATTGCTTTATAATTTTCTACATTCCTATGGGCAAATAAAAATACATTTTGAAATCCTGTTTAAATGGGTTATCCCAAGTTTGGAAGTTATCCCCCTTCTTATGGATAGGGGATAACTTTTGATCACTGCGGACCTAACCACTGGGACCACCATGATCCAGAGAAACGGAACTGTGAAAAGATAAATGGAGCTGTGGTTGATGATGCGCACTGCTGCGCCATTCATGTGGGGCTCGTCAAATAACTCCTTTAAGAGAGTGCTGAGGGCATGACCAAGAAAAGTAACACATAGGTGCGCTTGTACACATCTGTAGATGGACAAAGACAGCGGTGCACACAGCGCGCAGCGCAAAGTTTACCCTTATGTACAGCACCATACATAAAATGGCACTATATAAAATAGAGCAGGGGTGGGAGATTAATTTTCCCAAGGGGCCACATGAGAGACCATGATTGTTGTGCAGACCAAACCAATAGGCTGAAATTAATTCTGCTCAATGTTAATATTAACATATTAATTATAATTATTTTTTATAATATAATATTTAATAATAATAATAAATAATAATAACTTAATATTGAGCACAATTAAGTATGCTGACATCCCCCTATATACAGTATGAGCCCTCCCACATCACCCCCTACATACAGTATGAGCCACCACATAGCCCCCTACATACAGTAAGAGCCCCACATAGCTCCTTATATACAGTGTGAGCCCCTAGATAGCGCCTTAGATACAGTATGAGCCTCCATTTAGCCTCCTATATACAGTATGAGCCTCCATATAGCCTCCCATATACAGTATGAGCCTGCGCTTAGCTCCCTAGATACAGTATGAGCCCCCATATAGCTCTCTAGATACAGTATGAACCCTCGCATAGCTCCCTAGATACAGTAGATACAGTATGAACCCTCGCATAGCTCCCTAGACACAGTAGATACAGTATGAGCCCCCGCATAGCTCCATAGATACAGTATGAGCCCCGTGCATAGCTCCCTAGATACAGTATGAGCCCCGTGCATAGCTCCCAAGATACAGTATGAGACCCCGCATAGACTCCTAGATACAGTATGAGACCCCGCATAGCCTCCTAGATACAGTATGAGACCCCGCATAGCCTCCTAGATACAGTATGAGCCCCGTGCATAGCTCCATAGATACAGTATGAGCCCCGTGCATAGCTCCCAAGATACAGTATGAGCCCCCGCATAGACTCCTAGATACAGTATGAGCCCCGTGCATAGCTCCCAAGATACAGTATGAGCCCCCGCATAGACTCCTAGATACAGTATGAGCCCCGTGCATAGCTCCCAAGATACAGTATGAGACCCCACATAGCCTCCTAGATACAGTATGAGACCCCACATAGCCTCCTAGATACAGTATGAGCCCCTGCATAGCCTCCTAGATACAGTATGAGCCCCTGCATAGCCTCCTAGATACAGTATGAGCCCCTGCATAGCCTCCTAGATACAGTATGAGACCCCACATAGCCTCCTAGATACAGTATGAGACCCCATATAGCCTCCTAGATACAGTATGAGCCCCTGCATAGCCTCCTAGATACAGTATGAGCCCCTGCATAGCCTCCTAGATACAGTATGAGACCCCACATAGCCTCCTAGATACAGTATGAGACCCCACATAGCCTCCTAGATACAGTATGAGCCCCTGCATAGCCTCCTAGATACAGTATGAGCCCCTGCATAGCCTCCTAGATACAGTATGAGCCCCTGCATAGCCTCCTAGATACAGTATGAGACCCCACATAGCCTCCTAGATACAGTATGAGCCCCTGCATAGCCTCCTAGATACAGTATGAGCCCCCGCATAGCCTCCTAGATACAGTATGAGCCCCGTGCATAGCTCCCAAGATACAGTATGAGACCCCACATAGCCTCCTAGATACAGTATGAGCCCCTGCATAGCTCTTTGCTATTAATCTAAATTGAATACATTTTTAATTTTTAAATGGATAAATTTGTTAGCTAGTTATTACTAATCCTCAGATATACATCTGTTTTTTGTACACTGGTCCACACGCACATGTAGACACACACACAGGCAGTCATGCACAAACACACACGCAGTCATGCACATACACACACATGCAGTTACGCACATACACACACATGCAGTCACGCACATACACACACATACGCAGTCACACATATACACACACACGCAGTCACGCACATACACACACACGCAGTCATGCACATACACACACATGCAGTCACACACATACACACACATACGCAGTCACACATATACACACACACGCAGTCACGCACATACACACACATGCAGTCACACACATACACACACATACGCAGTCACACATATACACACACACGCAGTCACGCATATACACACACACGCAGTCACGCACATACACACACGCGCAGTCACGCACATACACACACGCGCAGTCATGCACATACACACACATGCAGTCACACACATACACACACATGCAGTCACGCACATACACACACATGCAGTCACGCACATACACACACATGCAGTCACACACATACACACACATGCAGTCAGGCACATACACACACATGCAGTTACGCACATACACACACATACGCAGTCACGCACATATGCATGCCGTCTTGCAAATACACAAACATTCAGTCAACACTCAGTCACGCACACACGTAGTCTTGTACACACATGCAGTCTTTTACACAAGCAGTCACACACACGCAGTCACATACACTCACGTGGTCATGCACACAGTCAGACACCAGCAGGCATGCGCACACATGGTCATACACACACGGTCATGCACATGCAGTCACGCATATACGCACACGGAGTCACGTATACACATGCAGACTTGCACATATACGGGTCGCAGAAACATATACAGACATATACAAAGACACATACAGACATAAACATATTTGAAGACATACAGAAAAATACATGTAAACAGACATATCACATATTACAACTGTGCTGGTCTCAGAGATGGTCTTCAATGTCCAAGGGCTACTAAATGGATTTGATGCTTACATTCATGTGATAATTTACCCCATACTGTAAATAATACTAATATTAGTGGTTTCCCTGGGAAGAAGCTAAACCACCCTAGCCACCGGTCTGAGGGTCCTTGGGATACTACAATTTAGGGTAAGCGGTCATAGGCCCTTTGGTCCATTATTCTGATACTTATACATTTGCTGATGGTGGCCCTGGGAGTTGGTATTTTAGTGGCACACTTAGTGCTTATACTCTCACCACTTGCCCTATATAGATTACCTGGGTCAACCTGTTACCAAAGCCTAAAACACCCCGCTTTTCCCAGCCTATACCTTGCATAGAGCTATATATAATCTCTGATTGGTTTTCCCCTGGGGGTTTCCTTACACTTACCCCTATGCACACTGTTTTTGTCTTTATTGTCTATTTGCTATTATGTATACATCTGTATTTAATAAAGATTTTGTCATATCTTTGCATAAGAAACTCCTAGTTTCTCTGTTTTTTTCCAAATTATACTAATATTAGTGGTTTCCCTAGGAGCATCAGGACCTAAGATGTTATTATACAGATGAGGGAACACTGCGAAAAATGTAATAATCTATAGTAAGGGGTATATTGGGCCTCATTTACCCCAAAAATGTCCTTGTTACCCATCCCAAGAAGTCAGAGCTCAGTGTAATGAGTACAATGCCGCACGTTACTAAATCATTGTGACGTCTATAAACATGGACCAGTGCGTCCTACTGTAAACTCTAGACATATTAGCTGTCATCCAAAGAGCACCATGACCTAAAGAATCAGGGGAATCTTGGGGTGATGGCTGATAAATCTGCTTTTTAACAATAAAATAAAAAAAATAAAAAAATTGAGGTTTTATTACTATTGATAACAAAGCCAATTTTAATAACAGACAGTATTTATGAATAAGGCCTAATGTTACCCCTACTATTGTTAAAATATTAGCTGTCACCCCAAAGCCAAAACCAGGTGAGGAACAATCAGAAAAAAGGTATAATAGAAACAAGTCACCAATTCTGCATTTATCACCCACTCCTGGTCTTGGCTCCCACTCCTGAGAAAAAATACTGACTGAATACTGACCAAATACTGATAGTGGGGCCGTGGCCTAAGAGCTAAAGTCGGTCTCAGGGGTAGGTAAGCCTTTTTATCATGCTCTCCCACTGCTAACTTATAAAGGAGGCAGAAAAGCGTTTGCCGACATATGATGTAATGGCTCCTCCAATGTCAGGTCTCTATGTATGGAGCAGGTTCAGGAGCTGAGCCCGCATCATACTGGGCAGATGCCTGTACACATAACACCGACAATGAATGGGGTATAGCTACACATCCAGGAAAAAAATACATGTGTATAATCATTAAGGTCCACTGGACCACAATTCAAGTATGAAATGACCTACAACAATCCAGTAAGGATTAAATAATACAGCAGACATAATGGAGTAAATTCTTTATTTGGATAAATCAGTGATCAGACATAGAAAAATACGTTAAAAAACATGTAATTGACAACTATACATTAAAACACACGTGGGGTGTAGAGACACAGCCTATGTATTGAATAGTGGTTCTCCCTAGGATGCACATATATTGGATTTCATCCAGTAAATACATGAATACAAGTAAATTAACACCATCGATATATTAAATACATAAAGTGCATGTGCAGATATATATATGTATATACCAGAATAACATCAAAGAGAAAAACAGTACATCTAATATAACAAATAGGAAAAATCTCATATAATTCTTGTGACACATAACTTGAATATATGGCCGTAATAATGTACATAGTGCAAAAGTCATTGGCCAACATAAGAATAAATATCAGGATATAATGAAGAAATAAAGATGGGATGAGCCAAATCCAGAGGCAGTATGGCATGAGCAGGGTAGGGCTGTGTGACCTCCACCCACAGGCGTTCTGCTCGCGGTTCTACAGGGAGATGCCTGTACACAGCCGGCATCTGTAACCGCAGCCATCAGAGATTGTTCTGATCGCTGCTGTTACACTGATCACTGGCTGCGGATGGGTTATCATGGCAGCTGACTATGAGAACTACTAGGATGAGTGTAAAAATAAATGTTCCTGTGCTGAGATAATCTTATAAATGTGCCCCTGCTGTGTACTGTGTAATGGCCGTGTCTGACCGTGCTGGAAAATGGTCTGATCATACCACAGCTCCTGGGCAGGAGGAAGCAAAAGAGGATACAGACAGGATCACAAAGGATTATTTCTTTCAGGAAAAATATTGCTTAAAAACAGACAGCAAAATGTTTTGCCTCACAAAATGAATCAGCTGTGATCCCGTGTTGTAATGTCTGTATACTCTTTTGTGTCCTCCCCTGCCCAGGAGCTGTGGTATGATCAGAACATGGCCCTGTAAGGTCAGACACATCCATTACACAGTACAAACCAGGGGCACATTTATAAGATTATCTCAGCACAGGAACATGTTTTTAACACATCCAATTGTAGAACTTATTTTTACGCCAAGATCTATTAGTTAAAATGTACTTTGTTTGTGGGAAAACCCTTTAAATTCCATAAGAGGACTGAAAAAATAAAGTAAACATACATAAAAAGTGTTAAAAATATAAACCAAATAAAAACTTATAACAATTTGAATCAACCCTTTTCCTTTATTAAGTATAAAAAAAAATAATTATATTATTATCAAAATATTCAATTAAGTGTGTTTTTGGCCGACACACTTTCCTAACAAAAGGCAATAAAATGTGATCAAAACATCTCCCCACCTCACAAAAAAAGAATAAAACATTTGCAGGTCTTAGAAAATGGACGCACAAACCCAATGTTTTTTATTTACAAATGTTCACATTTTTTTCATCACTAGTGTTGAGCATTCCGATACTGTAATATCGGGTATCAGCCGATATTCGCGGTATCGGAATTCCGATACTTAATTCCGATACTTTTACAATATCGAATACCGGAATCGGAAGTTCCCATAGTGCCTGCGCTCTGCAGTGTCTCTGAAGGATGACAAGCTGGATAGCAGCGCTCAGCTGAGATCCAGCCTCTCATCAGAATGCCATCCCGGCGTGGGAGAATTCTCCTGATCGTTTAAAAGCCGGCGGGTGGTAAAAAGCCGCCGGCTTTTAAACAATCACACAGCCCCATACTGCTTCCCTGCAGCCTCCCACCCCGATCCTCCGCTCCCCTCGCCACCTCCCATCCCGATCGTAAGTTAGGACCGGGCGGGGAGCGCAGCACCAAGGAGCGGGGAGCAAAGGACCCGGGCGGGGAAGTCGGCAGTGAAAAGACTTCACCGCCGGCTTTCCCGTTCTGTGCTGCGCTTTCCCGCCGGTTATTTCAAATGAACAGCTGAGGTATCAGGTGATGCTGATCAGCTGTTCATTTGAAGTAGCCGCTGCCCTCAGAGGGTTCATGTGAGTTCATGCTTGACTGCATTGCATGAACTCACATGAACTTTCCCACGGTCGCACAGGTCAGCCTCACCTCCCAGACGATCAGCCCGTCATGATTGGTGTGTGTGGGTGTCTGTGCGTGTGTCTGCGAGTGTGTGCGGGGTGTCTGTGCGATGTCTGCGGGTGTGTGCGATGTCTGCGGGTGTGTGCGGTGTCTGTGCGATGTGTGGGGGTGTGTGCGGTGTCTGTGCGATGTCTGCGGTGTCTGTGCGATGTCTGCGAGTGTGTGCGGTGTCTGTGCGATGTCTGCGAGTGTGTGCGGGGTGTCTGTGCGATGTCTGCGGGTGTGTGCGATGTCTGCGGGTGTGTGCGGTGTCTGTGCGATGTGTGCGGGTGTCTGTGCGATGCCTTCGGTGTCTGTGCGAGGTCTGCGAGTGTGTGCGGTGTCTGTGCGATGTCTGCGGGTGTGTGCGGCGTCTGTGCGATGTCTGCGAGTGTGTGCGGTGTCTGTGCGATGTCTGCGAGTGTGCGCGGTGTCTGTGCGATGTCTGCGGGTGTGTGCGGTGTCTGTGCGATGTCTGCGAGTGTGCGCGGTGTCTGTGCGATGTCTGCGGGTGTGTGCGTGCAGGCAGACATAGGCCGATGTGACACTACTACTCCCATCGGCCTATGTCTGTCCCCCATCCACTCGTGCCAGCAGGATCAGCTCGATGGGAGTAGTAGTTCCCATCAGCCTGATCCTGCTATTTAAATTGCCCTACTGTGTCCCCAATAAATGTTAAATACATGTCATTGGTGGCCAGTGGTTGCCTACAATAAATTAGTTCATACATTACCTGTCCCCGCCGATCGCCACCTAAAATAAAGTAAAAAATAAAAAACTACACCTATACTCACCTAGACACCTAATTCCCCGAAGCCATCGATCTCCTGTAATAAAATATAAAATAATAAACCACAACCTTATCCTTACCCCTCCGTAGTAGTCCACGAGTGTCCCACGATGATCTCCAGTTTAGAGCAGCCACATAGAATGTGACCGCTCTGAACCGCTGCCACTGCTAGAATGACGGGGCCGTAAAGCAGCCCCGTCATTGCATAAGCGGGTTCGCCGGAGTTCAGGCAGCGCTGCTCCGGTTAGCTGCTTTACGGCCCTGCTGTATCGTGAGAAATTCCCACGGTACAGAACTGCCGTAAAGGAGGTCTCCAGAGCTGTGCTGCCTGAATGCACTCCGGTGACCTCAGTCAGTGGCTCCCGCTGCCGGGAGCGGACGTGTTCCCGGCAGTGTGAGCTTACAGTAGCCATGCACAGCTGTCACCATCTCCAGATGTGACAGCTGTGCATGGGAGATCAGCGCAGGAACGTGGACAGGTAACTATTTTTTTTTAGTAAACTAAGAATTAAATAAAATTGTGTGTTTTATTTCAAATAAATTATTTTTTTCTGGGTGTAGTGTGTGTTTTCTTTTTAACACTTTGTAGGTTAGTAATGGGGGTGTCTTATAGACGCCCATCATTACTAACCTGGGCTTCATGGCAGCTGGCGGTGACATGAACCCCAACCCTATTACCCCCTGCCACCGCACCAGGGCAGCGTGGAAGAGCGAGGCTAAGTGCCAGAATTGGCGCATCCTATGCATGTGCCATTTCTGGGGCGGCTGACGGTTGGTGTTTCTAGCCTGGGAGGGGGCCAATATTCATGGCACCCTTCCTGGGCTATTAATATCAGCCCCCAGCTGTCTGCCTAGCCTTTGCTAGCTATTAAATAGGGGGTCCCCCATTTTAATAGCTAGTAAAGGCTAGGTATTCAGCTGGGGGCTGATATTAGTAGCCTGGGAAGCTCCGTGGGTATTACCCCCTTCCCAGGCTTCAAACATCTGCCCCAGCTGTCTGCTTAACCTCCGCTAGAGACTAAAATTAAGGGGAACCCCACGCCAATTTTTTTTAAAATAAATCCTTATTTTAACACTAAATGACAAGTACAGTAATCAACACTGTCACTGTACTTCATATATATGTGACTGACATGTTTCTATCTATCTAATCTATGTGTGAAGCTCTATTCTTTCTGTTGTAAATTGTCGGGTAAAGGTGTATGCCGCTGATGAATTGCCGGCTTTTCGCATAATACATTCTACATTATTCTTAGTTGTTTTACTTCATGTAGAATTAACCTACAAGAAAAGAAAGGGTTTATTTTCGTTCCGATATTTGTGTCCCATTGACTTGCATTGGTTTCCGGTACCGGAATCGGCGATATCCGATACTTTTTGGGTATCGGTCCGATCCAATCCGATACGATATTTCCTGATATCGGAAGGTATCGCTCAACACTACTGATAAGTCCAAATTTGAGATCTTTCGTTCCAACCACTGTGACTTTGTGCGACGCAGAAAAGGTGAACGTATGGACTCTACATGCCTGGTTCCCACCGTGAAGCATGGAGGAGGAGGTGTGATGGTGTGGGGGTGCTTTGCTGGTGACACTGTTGGGGATTTATTCAAAATTGAAGGCATACTGAACCAGCATGGCTACCACAGCATCTTGCAGCGGCATGCTATTCCATCCGGTTTGCGTTTAGTTGGACCATCATTTATTTTTCAACAGGACAATGACCCCAAACACACCTCCAGGCTGTGTAAGGGCTATTTAACCAAGAGGGAGAGTGATGGGGTGCTACGCCAGATGACCTGGCCTCCACAGTCACCAGACCTGAACCCAATCGAGATGGTTTGGGGTGAGCTGGACCGCAGAGTGAAGGCAAAAGGGCCAACAAGTGCTAAGCATCTCTGGGAACTCCTTCAAGATTGTTAGAAGACCATTTCCCGTGACTACTGTACCTCTTGAAGCTCATCAAGAGAATGCCAAGAGTGTGCAAAGCAGTCATCAAAGCAAAAGGTGGCTACTTTGAAGAACCTAGAATATAAGACATATTTTCAGTTGTTTCACACTTTTTTGTTAAGTATATAATTCCACATTTGTTAATTCATACTTTTGATGCCTTCAGTGTGAATGTACAATTTTCAGAGTCATGAAAATACAGAAAAATCTTTAAATAAACTTTTGGTCTGTACTGTATATATAATATAACACTACAAGCCTCCCTCTGTCTGAAGCCTTTAAAGACTTGGCAAGTGCTACATGCCTGCGCAGTCTGGCTCTAGACAGAAGAACCCATTACGTTACAGGTAAGGGGAGTGTGTATGGCGCCGGAGATTGCGGTATGCGTAGACACTGAACACATACCGCGATCTCCGGCGCCATACTTACCTGACCGGGAGGAGCGTTGCAGCGGCGTTTCTCTTCTCGCTGGAGACCAGGGCAGGAGTGAAGGTGTTGGAATCGGCACATGTGCATAACTCTATCCGGCGCCATTTTACTGAAGACATATTTGCAGTGTGTCTTCAGTAAAATGGCGTTGAACAGCACGGTATGGTCACGCGCGTACTCTGGCGCCGCACTGCTCCCCCGGCAGAACAGGATACAGTAGCACTGGAGCACAGGGAAGAAAGGTGAGTATGTGTTTATTTTTTTGTATGTGTGCACCGTGAAAGGGATGAGGGGTGCCATACATACCAGGAATGGGGTGTGACGGGTACCATACATACCAGGAAAGGGGTGTGAGGGGTACCATACATACCAGGAAAGGGGTGTGAGGGGACCATGCATACCAGGATTGGGGGATGAGGGGTACAATGCATACCAGGATTTGGGGGGTGACTGAACCATGAAAACCAGGATTGGGGGGTGAGGGGTGCCATACATACCAGGATTGGGGGGTGAGGGGTGCCATACATACCAGGATTGGGGGGTGAGGGGTGCCATACATACCTGGACTTGGGGGGTGACTGAACCATGAAAACCAGGATTGGGGGGTGAGGGGTGCCATACATACCAGGATTGGGGGGTGAGTGGTGCCATACATACCAGGATTGGGGGGTGAGGGGTACCATGCATACCAGGATAGGAAAGTGGGGTTCCATGCATACCAGAATAGGGATGAGGGGTACCATGCATACCAGGATTGGGGGATGAGGGGACCATGCATACCAGGATTGGGGGATGAGGGGACCATGCATACCAAGATTGGGGGATGAGGAGGCCATACATACCAGGATTGGGGATGAGAGAGTCATGCATACCAGGATTGGGGATGAGAGAGCCATGCATACCAGGATGGGGGATGAGGAGGCCATACATACCAGGATTGGGGGATGAGGGGTACCATACATACCCGGATTGGGATGAGGGGTGCCATATATACCAAGATGAGGGGTACCATAAATACAAGAATAGGAATGAGGGGTACCATGCATACCAGGATGAGGGATGGGTTGCCATGCATACCAGGATGAGGGGTAACATACATAACAGGATAGGGATGAGGTGCACCATAAATACCAAGATGAGGGATGGGGTGCCATGCACATCAGGAAGAGGGATTGAGTGCCATACATACCAGGATTGGCGAATGAGCAGTGCCATACATACCAGGATGAGAGATGGGGTGCCATGCATACCGGATTGGGATGAGGGGGTGCCATGCATACCCGGATTGGGGTGAGGGGTGCCATGCATACCCGGATTGGGGTGAGGGGACAGGATGGGGGCAGCACAAATACCAGGATGGGGGGCAGCACATACCAGCATGGGAGACCATATACCAATAAAAATGCTCGCCACCCGGGCGTAGAACAGGTTCAATAGCTAGTGTGTGTGTGTGTGTGTGTATGTGTGTGTATGTGTGTGTGTGTGTGTGTGTGTGTGTGTGTAAATTAACCTTAAAGTGTAAATCAACTTTTGGGACGTTTTTTAATGTGGTTTAGGGTCATTAATTCTGAGCAGATTTGTGGGGACCCCAATCCTTTGCTCCTTTGCTTAAAAGACCTCCTAGAAGAGCGCAGCTCAGTAGATAGGAGAGTACACTGAGCGGAGCAAATGCAGCAGAAAGTCATAGTCATGTCTCCTCACCTCTTCACTTCTAAGAGATCTTTTGAGTGATCAGGGTCTCAGATTCGCACTAATCTGCTCAAAATTATTGGACCTAAATCATGTAATATATATCCCTAAATGTAAGTTACTTTTTAAACGTTTAATAGTTCCACTGCTTGCATCTAATCAGTACATTGGTTCCTATACGGTCCACAGTCTGATGATGACTGGTAACAACTCCCAGTATCTCCTTACCATTGCTAAGGACATACTGGGAGTTGTAGTTAAGTCCTCCATTCTCTGGAATTCCTATTGTTAGCAATGCCCTTCCTCAACCAATTGCAAATACAAAGGATCCATCCATGGGGTGAGATCTTGGGAATAATTGAATCGTACCTACATTTAAAAAAAAAAAAAAAAATCTCCTATTCTTAATAATAACCGTATTTTTCGGACTATAAGATGCACTTTTTTCCTCCAAAATTTTGGAGGAAAGTGGGGGGTGCGTCTTATAGTCCGAATACTATATTATTGTATGGCCGCATGGTGGTGGGTGTGGGGGAGCTGCAGCGGGGGATCAGCGGGGCACAGGAGGCAGCAGCCGCCTGCTGCAGCCTAGCTGTGCCCGCTACTAAAGAAAATGAATATTCCCTGCTCCCCATACCCATGGGCGTGGAGAGCAATGAATATTCATTTCTCTTAATAGCCGGCACACTGTAGCCACAGCGCGGCTCCTGCTGCGCTCTGTGGTCAGTGTGCCCGCTATTAAAGCTCATGAATATTCGCTACAACCCACTCCCATGGGTTGTAGTGAATATCTATGGTTAATAAATAGTTGATAAATAACATTTCCCACATGTCTACTTTACATCAGCACAATTTTAGAACCAAAATTTTTTTTATTAGGGAGCTATAAGGGGTAAAAGTTAACCAGCGATTTCTCATTTTTCCAACAAAATTTACAAAACCATTTTTTTAGGGACCACATCATATTTGAAGTTACTTTGAGGGGCCTTTATGACAGAAAATACCCAAAAGTGACACCATTCTAAAAACTGCACCCCTCATTTTTCACAAAAATGTTATTTTAGACACAATTTTTTTTATTTTCGCAGGGGTAACAGGAAAAAATACGCCAATACCCCATATGTGGGGAAAATACAGTGTTTGGGCGCACGGTAGAGTTCAGAAGGGAAGGAGCACTGTGTGACTTTTTGAACGCAAAATTGGCTGGAATTGAGAGCGGACGCCATGTCGCGTTTGGAGAGCCCCTGATGTGCCTAAATAGTGGAAACCCCCCACAAGTGACCCCATTTTGGAAACTAGACCCCTCAAGGATTTTATCAAGGGGTATACTGAACATTTTGAACCCAGAGGTACGACACAGAATTTGATAACATTAGTTCATCAAATTGAATAAGTTGTCATTAGTCTTGAGTGCAAGTGCTCGCTACTTGAGTTTGCATTGGGTACTCAGGTATGCACCATGTACTGACATGCTCAAGTCCCCGCTCGCATGCTTCACGGTTATTAGACACCCCAAAAAAAACATCCAGGGATCGCTCGTGCATGGCAGGCAATCCCTGCGAGTTTTTTTTTGGCCACGAAGCATATGGGGTGGAGACTCGAGCATGTCACTTGAGCACCCGCGATACTCGGTGCATACCCAAGCATCCGATGAAAACTCAAGTAGCGAACACTAGTCACCATATCGTCCTCTTTTTTTTTTTTTTACTTTTGAAAAAAATCCCAAACCTAATACAACCCTAACCCCAACCCTAATACAACCCCAACCCCAACCCTAACCCTAGCCCAACCCTAACCCCAACCCTAATACAACCCTAACTCTAGCCCACCCCTAACCCTAACCCTAGCCCAGCCCTAACCCCAACCCTAACACAATCCTAACCCTAGCCCAACCCTAACCCCAACCCTAACCCTAGCCCAACCCTAACACAACCCTAACCCTAGAGTTTATTTTTCACGCCGTTCCTCGTGCGGTATAAGTGATTAGACGGCTTTATTATTCGGGTCAGTGCGATTACAGCGATACCAGAATCATATCAGGTTTTTATGATTGACAGCTGTCACACACTAAAAGACGCATTTTTTTGTAATATCTAGTTTTTGCATCGCCATATTTTGAGAGCTATAATTTTCCATATTTTGGCCAGCAGAGCCATGTGACAGCTTGTTTTTTGCGGGACGAGTTGACGTTTTTATTGTTGCCATTTTCAGGCACTTGACATTTTTTGATCGCTTTCTATTCCGATTTTTGGGAGGCAGAATAAACAAAAAACAGCAATTCCAGAATTGTTATTATGTTTTTTTTTATGCTGTTCCGCGTATGGTGAAATTGATAAGGCAGCTTTATTCTTCGGGTCAGTACGTTTACAGCAGTACCACATTTATATCGTATTTCTATGTTTTGGCGTTTTTACACAATAAAAATTATTTTATAGAAAAAAAAATTTTTTGCATCGCTTTATTCTGAGAGCTATAACTTTTTTATTTTTTGGCTGATGGAGCTGTATGGCGGCTTGTTTTTTGAGGGACAAGATGACAGTTTTCAGTGGTACCATTTTTATTTACATTCGTCTTTTTGATCGCATGTTATTCCATTTTTTGTTTGGCGGTATGATGATAAAGCATTGTTTTTTGCTTCGCTTTTTATTTTTTTTTTACCATGTTCACTAAAGGGGTTTACTAGTGGGACAGTTTTATAGGTCAGGTCGCCGGACGCGGCGATATCAAATATGTGTTCTTTTATTGTGTTTGTTGTTTTTTTCCTAATAATATTTATTGATGGGTACATTATATATATATTTTTTTTGGTGGATTATTTATTTATTTATTTTTTTTTATATTTTTACAATTTTTTTTTCCATTTTTTAACACTTTTTGAACTTTTATTCTGTTTCCCACTATGGGACTTTCACTTTTTTTATTCTGATCGCCTGTATAGCACAGGGATGGAGCACCATCCCTGAGCTATACAGGCTGTCAACGCTGCAGATGCAGAAGATACTTTGGTCATGCACTGCGCATGACCAAAATATCTTCCTGCTGTCTGATGACCTGGATGTTGTCATGACGACATCCGGGAAGCTGCGGCAAACAGCGCTGGAGGCCGGGAGAGGAGGTGAGTATTGCGATCACCTCCCCTTGACCCCGCAATGTTGCGATCGACTTCGATCGCAGCATTGAGGGGGTTAATGTGCCGGGAGCAGTGCGGGACCGCTCCCTGCACATAGTCACAGCTAATACCTGGTGCTATCAGCTGACACCCGGCGGCGATCGCCCCGCACCGCTTGTGTGCGGGCGCGATGGCCATATGACCTAATAGTACGTCATTGGTCCAATCGGCCCAGGTCACCATGATGTACTATTAGGTCACACATCAGAAAGGGGTTAATTTTTAGTGTATTATTGGTTTTAATGATTTGTAATCATGAAAATTATATGTAGATTTATTTATTTCTAAAGCCTGTATGCAATTATCAATCACATCAGTGCCTATCTATTTAAAGCACTCAGCGTGGTATACATTCTGGAATTACCTGATGAAGGAGACAGATCGTCTCTGAAACGCGTTATGTGTTGAATAAATCGACTTCTCTTGCCTAACCTGGTGGTTCCTAACTCAGAGCGTGGCGACCTGTGGATCTCCACCACCCACTGTTCATTATCTTTCGCTGTATCATGGCTCCTGAGCATGATGCCGGGGAGGGCAGAAGGTGCTGCAGTGCTCCAGGACCGCAGTCATTACCGCTTAGTATCAGCTTTGTGTCTGGCATGCACAACTACCAGAGGTGAGTGGAATACCTCTCACCCCTCCATCTATATGCTGGGACATTCTTCACATGGCGTGCCTTCTCTTTTTGGTTTATTTTCTCATTTTTCTGTCTGTGAGCATAGAGCTGATGTGACTTGCCAAAAAGCACAGGTTTGTTTCATCTGTCCAAAGGACATTCTCCCAGAAACTTTGGAAAATTCCCGTCTTGCCTTTTTTCTGATTTGCTTTGAACAAAGGTTTCCTCCTCTTCTTCCATGAATTTCACTTTGGTCAAGACAGCGACAAATGGTGCGATCTGACACTAATGTACCCTGACCTTGGAGTTCACCTTTAATCTCTTTGAAAGTTGTTCTGGGCTCTTTTGTAACCATTCAAATTATCCATCTCTTCAATTTGTCATTAATTTACTCTTGTGGCCACATCCAGGGACATTGGCTGCCGCCTCATAGACCTTAAAGCTCTGAATAATATGTGCAAATGTGGTAACAGGAACATTTGTTTGGAGATGGTCTTATAGCATCTACCTTTAACATGTTGGTCTATAATTTTCTTTCTAATTTCCTGAGACAGCTCTCTCCTTACCTTTCTTTGGTCCATGTTCACACACCATGATACCTTTGCAGGAATTGTCTGGTCCAAATTGATAAGTCTGCGGTCACTCTGTGTGACTGCAATAAGATGAAAAACTTGGCACTCAAGATGACTCAATGAATTTTGAGAATTTAATAGTAGAAAAAGTAGTACAAAACAAACGTTTCGGTCATGTAAGACCTTCCTCTGTGTACAGAAATTTTGTTAGTGGACATGTGTAGCTCCCCGAGGGTTCGGCCGCTACAGGGGTATTGCACCTCTACCAGAGGTGTGATATTCCACTCCCAGGTAAGGATGGAGTGTGGACCAGGACTCAGTTAGCTGCATGCAGCACACACACCCCATTTCCGAGGGACAGCTCAACGGTGCTCCCACTAGACAGAAGTGCAGGCACGACCGACCATGTCCCTGCTGGAGTGGGGAGGGAGGGGTGGAACACCCAGTGCTGTAGGGGCAGATAGGGGGCGGTTCCTGAGCATAGGAAGGAGCCCATTGGTTGCTGGTCACCTGGGCTCATGGCTAGAGGGAGGTATAAAAGGTGGGCACCATCTTAGATCTAGGTTCGTTCTGTGGAGAGGAGAAGACAGGGAGCAGCAGCTCAGGCTGAGTGCTGCTCCAGAGGCAGGCCTAGGGAAGAGGCCGGGGCCTGAGAGGAGAAGGAGAAGTGGGCCTGGAGAAGAGGCCGAGGAGGAGGTGAAGGGGAGCTGAGATTCTAGCTCATCTCAGCTCCAAGAGAAAGGAACAGAAGCAGAAAGGAACTGCAAAGAAGGAGAGACAGAGAAACAGAAGGGCTCAGGAACAAGAAGGTGGAAGGGACCCTAAGAACCCACGAGAATCCAGGGTGAAGGGTCAGGCAGATTAAGGGTACCGGATCCCAAGTTGGTGGAGGAGAAACTACCCTCAGCCAAAGACCGGTCGTCGTGATCATATATTGGTGCGACACCTCATCAAACCTGCTAGGAAGGCACCATATAGGACAGCGGAGGACGGGGCCCACGTTTAACCGCACAGGTCCGCGGCAGCTGGACAAAAGTGGGTCACTGGTGAGGCAGGCCAGAGAAAGGATAAAAGGGGGTCCTGTGCCATGCTCCTGAACTGCCTGGGAGTTGACCGAGCCCCTCACCTGGTGGATGCAGCACGGCTCGGGCGGTCACTGCTGGCCGAAGTGACCTGGAACAAACAAACTGTGAGTAAAGACCCTGGACTGTAACTTGTTGTCTGTGTGCTCCTTCGCGCCTCCAGCACTATCAGCACCGGGACCCGCACTACCATCACTCCCAACATCCACTACAGTGCCCTGGGGCTGCACTCTTCCCGTGGGGAGTCACATCACCTCAGCTGCACCCATCATCAGCCCCAGCGGACTGCCTTGCAGCGGCGGTTCCTAATAACCGCAATCCACGGGTGGCGTAGTCGGACATTATTTGGAGCGCATAGCAGACTACCACTGGCCTGACCACCCTGAGCCGCGGGACCGGGCCGCCACTACTACTACCCCCATCGTTCCCCTATCGCCCGGATCCGCGTGCCCCACGGCCCAGGGGGCGAGTCACATGAATGAGAGGTGCAGTGTCCAGCTTCTATATAAACCACTGTGTGGTATCTTATAACAAGGGTGATGGCGGTGGGAACACGGTGTCTGTATACGTCACTATCAATGCTGATCTGTGTAACATCCCCTCCATCACCTGATGTGACCCTGTTGAGTGTTGCGTCTCACATATTGGAGACAGCACCCACATTCCAACAGGTAAACAGTAAATGACATACCACAGGTTAGATGTTGGTAAAACAGAAAAGTTTCTCCTGTCACCTTCGATTGAAAGTAGGTACATCCATGCTTCAACACTGTGTAGCATAAACGCTTAATGTTTGCATTTGGGAGCTATTGGGAGATTCTTAGAAGGTTTATCCCTACTGTTAAAGGAAACCTGTCATCAGGATTTTGCTAAGTAAACTATAGGCATTGTCAGGTTGGTGCTGTTACACTGATTAAAATGATATCTGGTTTGAAGAAATCTGTCTAGTGGTTCTTGTTTAATCTGTTTGCAGCTTGGAGTTAATGAGATGCTTGTGCTTCGAGACCGGCCTGTGGGCAGGTCTTTTTTTTGGTTCTCTGGCCTCATTGTCATCATTCTGGGCTTAAATGACAGGTCACTGAACCTTTAAATACTGCGCTTGCACAGATAGATGCTACTGTGCATGCACCGGCGCCATTTTGTTGGAGGCAAATTTTTTTTTTTAAGACCACAATATTAAATGTGCAGTATTTAAAATAGGAGGAAGGTCATGGAAGGTTATTTAAGCCCAGAGCACGAGCATCTCATTAACTGCAAACACAGATTAAAATGATACCTGGGTTGAAGAAATCTGTCTTATGGTTCTTGTTTAATCAGTGTAACAGTGCCAACCTTTCACTACCTGTAGTTTACTTATCAAAATGCTGAGACAGATTAATTGACCACCAAGGTCACATACACAATTAGTTCTCTATAGTAGGACAATGAGACTCTGTTCAATGTCTATAATAGCAAATCATATAGAAAAAATGACGTATAGAAACATAATTTTGCAAAAAAATCATAAATTTATTAATACACATTAATTAAAAAAACATCCATATTGAAAAAGTGGCATAAATACATAAGTAGTGAGCTGTAATAGAGATGCCAAGACCAATACAATCATATAATAAATAGATTAAACCTACATAGTTGAAGAAAATACGGGCATGGGTATGTAAACCACATGCCCTATCCCAGCTGTAAGCATAATATCAAAGCTTCAATGCAAATGCTAAGGTGCGCAGTGCATAAATAGTTGATATAAAAGTAAATCCATTTAGCACTTGAAAATAAGTGGGAATGTAGTATTACTCACATATGTATTGTTTGTCAGTTCAGGTATCGTCACCCCTACGCGCGTTTCGGCGCTGTGCCTTCTTCTGGGGGTTATAGTATGTCTGGAACCGGTATCCCTTAAGTATTGCTTATTGTCCAATGGGTGAAAGTAAGACAGGACGCAGCTATTAGAATAGCCAACCTCTCACCATAATACATACATATAGAGTCACGTGTGCCCCTGTATTACCACTCACATCTGGAAGTATATAGTAGGACCCCTTCGCTTCAGGACGCAATCATCCGCCCCTCGCCCCCCGTGATAACAAACCACACCTCCCAGGTCACATGAGCGGGAGTTGCTATGACGCGTCGGGACACAGTCATCTGCCCCTCGCCACACATAAATACAAGCCACACCCCCCAGGTCACATGGACGAAAATCACTGTGACATCACAATCTGACCGACGGGGAAAGCCCATAACAGGGGACATAGCGCTATAATGTGGTAAGTATACATTATAAAACGCCCAACAAAAGTGTAGATAAATGAATATAGGAAGTGGACAATCGGATCTAATGAGAAGAGTCGTGGCTAAACCACAGCTATTTAACCCAATAGTGCCCAACTAACGCAATAATGAACCAATCACAGAATAATAAGTGTGAACAGATAACATATCACAACGGAAACAAATCGCAGATCAAAAGAAGCAGGATATATCTCAGTAGATGCATAGCTGTGGGACCCCTTCCCCCATATAATTGCCATCAGTAGCCAATTATAATCAAAAGACATTCTTCATATCAATTGTATGGCTAATGTTGATCCAATATTGTAACTAAATATTACCGAAAAATACTGTCCATGGGGGCATGACGCCATTGCCCCAACGGAGCGCACCAGTCAAAAACCACAAAAAATGCGGTGTAATATGTACATATAAAAGATACAGTACACTGTGTAATGGAGAAAAATGATAGAAACATTCAACAATTAAATCCTACACAATAGGTTGTAAGCATAAAATACAAAAAACACAATACACCGCATAATACAGCTCAATATCAAGTATATCCAGCAATTAGATGAACTCATTCATTGCGTAGCTTTTCTTTGTCCCAGTAGATGATAATATCTCTGTGACCTATTGTCAGTAGTCCAGGAGAATCAT